>NC_044912.1:15565138-15904349 GCF_001633185.2 Quercus lobata | reverse complement strand
AAATGAAGAAAAGAAAAAGATACAAATAATCCTCACTACATCCCTCAGAAAGAACACTCCCCTTGTCAAAAATCTCCTGTGTTAACCCTCCCCCTAACTATGACTACTCTCATATCCAAAACTACTTCCCCTTTTTGTCACGAGTGACAAAGGTTAAAAGTGTCAAGTAGACATCTCGTCATCGCTGGGTGAGCTAGCATCTCCATCAATCTCATCATCAAAAGCGATAGCATCATCATCATCAACACCATCGGAGTCATCACTCTCATCCGTAGAGGCCACAAGAATGGAAGGCATGGTGTGACCACCCATCTCAGCCTAGCGTTGAGCAATACGTCCAACACGGGTGTTCACCTGACATAACTCATCACTAAGAGTGTTGAGGCGAGCATCCATGCGTTGAAACTGTGCCATGATGTCCTCGAGTATCACTCCGCTCGTAGAAGAGAAGGGAGCAGATGTGGATAGAGTAGTAGGAGTCGGAGTGGCTATCGATTCGGACCGTCTCGAATGAAACTGGGCCTTATTGCGTTTAACGATACAAGCATCTATAGCACCCATAACAGGAAAGGGATCAGAAGAGGAAAAACGAACATCAAAATGGCGTAAAACCCCCGTGATAGCTGAAGGGAAGATAAGCTTATCACGGGTTGCCGTATCTCTATAGATATCTATGATAGAAAGAATGAAGTGAGAAGGAAAATCTATGGTAAGACCCTTAATAAGAGAAAGCAAAAATCGCGCATGAGGCTTTGTGATAGAGTTATAGTGAGAGCGAGAGGGTGTAAAACAAAAGTCATGAGCATGTTCAAAAACCGAGGGCCTTTAACAAAGCCTGAATAGTAAGTGAATTGGCGCTCACCCCAATCGGATGGACGCTCACAGAAGGCAGTAATGATCTCTTCTTTAGACACTGTCCTTAGACTTTCACAACTAGGGTAGTCAGGAAACTCAACCCTGGGGACACGTAGCACATCCGCAACAATCTGCAGTGTGACAGCAATGCGTGTACCTCGAACTCTAGTAATGAAATAAGGTACTGAGTAGTCGAATCCATGCATGTTAGAGTAAAACTCTTGGATTAGCACGGATGGACAAGTGACTGGGGTGTCACACAGTGGCCCCCATCCCCTGCTGTAGATGACAGTGGGTCAGTCGGTGTCGGAGAAGTCCGACAAGATGACATGGCGTTCAGAATGAATGCCTCGTCGAGAAAAGTTCCCAAAGAAGTCCGATTTGACCTTCTCATCACGGAACTGAATAGAGAAAGGAGTAATGTCAGCAGAAGAGGATGCCCTGGAACGAAGAAGGTTCCGAGACGGAGCAGATTTACGTTTGGGTGCCATAGAAACAGACTAATGTAAACGGAGAGAGGGAGAGAGAAAGAAGACAATTAGAAAAGTTCCAAAGTAGTTCAAAATATCAAAGAATATATTGAAAGGAAATAACGTATGCACGGGAATGCATGAACATGTGACATTCAATATAAAAAGTATCATGGGCTCAGCTCAATCCAAACCTACCAGCACACAATCAGTTGCACACATCTAAATGCATGATAATACTTTTATAATGCTCATGGAATACAATGCATGAAGTTTTTAAGATCAAATCTTCAAAACTCATCCCAAAAATTTCACAAAACCTCTTTGATTTTGAAAAACCCCAAATTTTTCAAAAAATCCCAAAAACTTAGGTTAAAAAACATGAAATGCATGAAAATGAGGGATTTAGACACTTACCAAGTGAAGAGTAACTTGATTAAGGCCGAAAATCTCTTGGGAAAGAAGTTTAGAGGAAGAGAAAAGTGTTTGGGAGGTGAAACGGTTGAGATCAATCGAGAGAGATCGAGGAAAGTGAGCTCAAAATTGCGAGCGCCCCTTTTATAGCCCAATAGTAAATCTCGATAGATTGAGAGGTGTCGAGGATTTGTTGAGCTTTAAAAGGTTCGACAGAAGCATGTGTCGAACAAGTGTCCAAGGCAAAAAGAAGCTCAATGGATTGAGGATCTGTTGAGGATCTATCGAGGGGACAAAAACTTTCTCGATCGATCCACCTAGCTATTGAGAGGTGTCGAGATTGCGATAAAAATCAACTGAAGAGCTCGATAGATAAGCCAGGTGTCGAGAGATGTCGAGGATCTATCAAGGTTGCTTTAAAACAGTTTTTCAAGAAGGGAAAAACACAGATATGAATGCAATCAAGCATGCAACACAACTAAAGATCAAACAACATTTTAAACTCTCAAAATCATCTCTCAACAATAAAAATGATAAGCATTTAGATCCCAAAACACACACACACACATTAAACAAGTCTAACCAATTTTATATTTTTAAAATAAGTTAAGTCAGTTTAGTGAGCATACATGAACACATGTAAACCTTGTGATGGAAAAATCACATTGTACCTGCATATGCATCAAAAGTAGTAAAGAATGTTGCGTGTTGTGTGTGAAAAATATCGCAAGATTACATAAGTGTTTACATGTTATGACGATTTGAGATATGAGAAAATCACTTTAACTTACACACAATCATAATTGTTTGATAGGGACTATCACTTTCGAGGTACTTCCTATAACTCCCACATCTCCTAGAATATACGCTTGCAATCATAATTAAAACATTTTGATTCTTTTTGCTTTTTATTTTTCTTTGCATATTTTTCTTTTCAGCAAACCATGCATGGGCATATAAGAGATAAAAAAGAAATACCCAATGATATTAAGCTTTCGACATTGCACTTTTACTATGCCGAAGCATACAGATGCATTGACATTGCACTTTTGCTATGCTGAAGCGTACATATGTCATTTTATGATTGGCAGACAACAATGGTGAGATGGTTATTTATGTCTTTATCTTAGGATTGTCTAGTCCTCCCGTCAAAAAGAATGATACGAGTGTTAAGTACAAGAGATAACTTAATCTTACTCATCACAAACATGAGCCACAAAGCTCACTTGTTTAGTTGTGCATAGAGATGCTCATCTAAGCTACCAAAGATACAAAATTTAGAAAATTTCGTTTCAATGGCCATCCAAAGTACACAAGTACCAATGTACACAAACACACACTGTTTTTGTATTTTTTTAAAATTTTCAATTATTTATTTATTTATTTTTATATGAAAAACAAAATAAACAAAACTGAAAACAAACAAAAACATGTTAAACAAAGCAAAGCATAAAAACTAGATGCAAATGCATGAGGAGGAAGGAGGAGAAAAAGAGATCAATCCATAAAGATGACACTGATGTTTTGACGAAGGAATTCAAAACATTTGCTGTCAAGAGGTTTGGTAAACAAATCAGCATTTTGATCATCAGTGTGAATAAACTCAAGAGTGAGAGTACCATCTTCGACAAGCTCCCTAATGAAGTGATGTCGAATCTTTATGTGTTTAGTTCGAGAATGTTGAACTAGATTCTTAGAGATGTTGATGGCACTGGTATTGTTACAATAGATGGTAAGATGCTCTTGACAAATACCATAATTATGGAAAAGTTTTTGCATCCATAGGAGCTGGGTACAACAGCTACCAGTAGCAATGTACTCAGCTTCTGCAGTGGATAAAGAGATGGAGTTCTACTTTTTGCTCATCTAGCTAAAAACAACCCCCCGATGTACTCTTTCTATCATCAGCATTCCCAGCCCAATCAGCGTCAGAATACCCAGCTAAGACATCATTTGTGTCCTTGCTGTACCACACACCAAAGTCGACAGTGGTTTTGACATACTTTATGATTCCTTTTTAAAGCAGTCATATGAGATTCTTTGGGATTAGCTTGATATCTAGCACACACTCCCACATTGTAACTAATGTCAGGTCTACTAGCAGTAAGGTAAAGAAGACTACTTATCATGCTTCTATAGAAAGATGGATCAACACTTTTTCCTAACAAGTCAACAATGAGTTTAACATTTAGGCTCATAGGGGTTCTAACAGAACTAGCAGATTCCAAACCAAACTTTTTCAAAAGATTCTCGGTATATTTAGATTGAAATAGGAATATACCTGAATCTTGTTGACGAATCTGCAATCCAAGGAAGTGAGTTAGCTCTCCAAACATACTTATCTCGAACTTGGCCTACATGAGTTTTGAGAACTTATGAGCAAGTTCATCTTTCGTAGACCCAAAGATGATATCATCAACATAGATTTAAGCCACGATTAACTCACCATTTTTCCTTTTGATGAAGAGAGTCTGATCAGCCTTTCCTCTTGTGAACCCATGTGACACTAAGTATTGTATAAGCCGATCATACCAAGCTCCAGGGGCTTGCTTCAACCCATAAAGTGCCTTCTTGAGGTACAACACATGATCCGAGAAGTGTGGATCAATGAATCCCTTTGGTTGAGCCACATAGACATCTTTTTTAAGTAGCCCATTCAAGAAAGCAGTTTTTACATCCATCTAGTAAAGCTTGAACTTTAAGTGACATGCTAGGGCTAGGAGAATTTTGATGGACTCCATACGAGCAACTGGGGCAAAAGTTTCATCATAGTCTACTCCTTCCATTTATGAGTATCCTTGAGCTACAAGTCGAGCCTTGTTACTGATCACATTGTCCTCTTCATCAATCTTATTGCATAATATCCATTTTGTGCCGATGATGTGCTCACCCTCCAGTCTAGGTATTAAAGTCCAGACATCATTCCTCTAAAACTGAAGCAATTCATCATGCATTACTTTAACCCATCTTTCATCCTGAAGAGCTTCCTCAACTTTAGTGGGTTCAACTTTCTACAAATAATAAGAATAAAACACAAAGTTAACAACACATTTATCAACTGTACGCTTCCTTAATATGAGTTCATTCATGTTTCCCACTATAACATGAGGAGGACGATTTAATTTAATCCTGGAAGAAGGTCCTTTCTCTTTATGGGATTCAGAATCTGGTGAAGTGGATATATCTGTAGAATCTTCCAAAACACTAGGAGTACTTGGAGATGTGGGCTCTTATTCATCAATTTCTAGAACTTCCTTTGGCTCAGGAGGAAGAATTTCTTTGGAGAGTTCCTCACTAACTTTCTCAGAACCAGAATCTGAGGACTCATCAATGACAACATTCACCGTTTCCATTACCTTCATGGTTCTTTTGTTGTATACCCGATAAACCTTGCTTGTAGAGGAGTATCCTAAGAAATATTCCTTCATTGCTTCGGGAGTCAAATTTTCCTACATTCTCTCTATCCTTGAGAATGAAACAAATACTTTCAAAGATTCTGAAATACTTCACATTTGGCTTTCTTCCTTTCCATAACTCATATGAAGTCTTCTTGGTACCGGGTCTAAAGTACACCCTATTTACCGTATGACATGCAGTGTTAACAGCTTCTCCCCACAAGTTTCTAGCCACATCCTTATTGTGCAATATGGCTCTAGCCATCTCCTAAATAACCATGTTCTTTCTTTTTACTACACCATTCTGCTGAGGAGTAATAGGAGTAGAGAATTCTTGAGATATACCTGATCTTGTGCAAAATGACTCCATATATGAGTTCTCGAATTCTTTACCATGAACACTTCGAATTCAATCAATCTTCAGGTTCCTTTCATTCTTCAATCTTTTGCATAAAGATTCAATATGCTCAAGAGCATTTGACTTGGATTGTAGGAGGATAACCCAAGTATGCCTAGTGAAGTCATCTACCACAACCATGATGTATCTCTTACCACCATGAGACTGGTTCTAGTTGAATCCATAAGATCTAGATGTAGAAGCTCCAATGGTCTAGATGTAACAGATGTCTAAATGCCCAGATGCTTCGCTTTCATCTGTTTCCCAAGCTGACATGGTCCATACACCACATTGCTCACTCTACTAAGTTTTGGTATCCCCAAGACTGATTCATGCTTAGATACGATAGAGAGATGTTTGTAACTAGCATCTCCCATCCGTTGGTGCCATATATCTTCATTTGGTAAACGAATGCTATTGCACACAATATCAGCATCAGGAACCAATTTGTAATCATTGTCTAGAATGCAAACACCACTTATGAGTTTCTTTTCCGACTCATCCATGACAAGACACTTTCCCTTTGAGAATAGCACCATGAAGTCTTGATCACATATCTGACTTATGCTCAACAGGTTCACTCTTAGCCCTTCTACATATAGAACATTTGCAATGTCCAGCAATCCAGGTAGAGAGATGATTCCCTTTCCTTTAATCAGTGATTTGCTCTTATCACCAAAAGTGACATTGCCACCTTTCTTAGACTCAAAACCTTGAAGAGAGATCAATCTCCAGTCATGTGTTTTAAGCAACCGCTATCAAGGTACCATAAACATGTGTCCATAACCTTAAATGCGAACTTCATCATAAAACACACTTCGTGCTTAGATGACAGATCAGTGGGAATGGTGCTTTCTCTCATCTGCCTTTTATGAGCTAAACCTTTAATTTTCACTCTTCTCAAACGAACTCCTTTACACATTTTTCATTCTGAGACAGTCTAGTTTCTTCTTGGTCAACCTGAGATCTTTTCCAATAGTCATCATAATAGATTTCAAATAACTTTTAGATTTTTATTTTCTGATACACTCAAATAAGCAGAGATTACAAAAACAAGATGTATTTGAAAACAAAGATCGCTTCAAGACAGTTGCAGCCATGACAACATGGATCAATGGATCACACAACAAAACTTAACCTTAATCAGAGTGTGCTTGCTTTGATACCACTTGATAGGCCAAAAACAAATTGACCCCTTGTGATAAATTAATTGATTAATTAGCCAAATTTATTAATTAATCAAATAACATGCAATTGTACGTGGCAGCACAAATAAATCACCAAATAACTAAAGTATGCAGTGGAATATAAATTGACACGGTGATTTGTTTACGAATGGGGAAAACCAACACGGCAAAAACCCCACTGGGTGATTTTAAGGTTACCACTCTTGAGAATCCATTATTATCAAAACAAGCGGTTACAAGTAAATGAATCTTAATACTTTATTCCAACTTACAGTTGAACCCTTACCCCAATACCCAATTGGACTTATTTTGTAGAGACAATCTCTCCTCGTAATGCGTGGCTCCCAATATGTGACTAACCAATTACACGGATCCTAGTACACGACTTCAATCACCAACTAGAGAAGGTTGTTGGCTACAAAGCTCTTCAGTTTATCACACGATGAAGATCAAGAAGCTCCTTGGTTACAAAACCCTACGGTGCACAAACATAGCAGCTTCTTCACAAGAAAGATGAACTAGGGCAAATTCAATCTCCGATCACAATTTGCTTGAACAAACTTTGCTCAATACTTGTGCAACTTGTTCCACCTTTGGCGGCCCTTAAAATAATCCTTTTATATGTCTAGGGTTGTGAGAAAAGAAAGCCCAAACATACAATCACGGATTAAATGAAAAACAGTCCTGAAAAACTGAACTTCATAAACCTCGACAGATGCCTATTTGTCGAACTGCTGTCGAGCCACAAACTAGAACAACTCTTCAAGGCTCGATAGATGGCTAGCTATCGAGCTAGCTTTCTAGCTTTAATGACAGACACTTTTCAGCTTGAATCTTGGACAGACTTGCATGACTTTAACATTTGAACTTGAGACAATGTTTCTTGAAGTATTAAACACATCCTAGATCCATCCAAATACAAGTAAAATGTGTTTTGTCAAAGGATTAGCCAATTACATAAAATAGTGACATATGTTCCTAACAAATGAAATCACATATGTTCTAACATTATACATCTTATTGTATATTTTTAAATATATTCATGCATATGCATGGGGTTACAAGCTAGTTCTATATTAATGATGTCATTACTCAAATAAGATATCATAGTACTGCGTTTTCTTCTTATGGGTCTGGATTTTCTGTTATAAAAACAATTATGTACTCTACAAATTGTAGTAGTGCTAACACAATGAATTAAAATAGTTGGAATTGGTTTTTCCCAAAGGGGAATTTCATGCAACAAATCTCTTAACCGGTTTGCTTCCTCACTTGTTGAAGCTAAAGCTATAAACTCAGCTTCCATAGTAGAGTTAGCAATAATGGTTTGTTTTTTAGATTTCCAACATATTGCACCACCGCCCAAAGTAAAAATGTAACCAGTAGTAGACAAAGAATCACTTGACAAAGTATTCTAGTCGGCATCGCTGAAACCTTCAAGTACAACAGGATATTTTTTATATAACAAACCATGTAATTTGGTACCAGATAAATATTTCATAACTCGCTCAATGGCTTGCCAATGATCTCTACTAGGCTTGCTAGTAAATCTGCTAAGTTCTTCTACTGCATAGGCAATGTCAGGTCTAATACAATCAGTCGCATATCGCAAACTACCGATTATGCTAGCATATTCCTTTTGATTAACAACATCATTGTCATTATTAACAGGAAACAAATGAATACTAGAATCAAAAGGAGTAACAACATGTTTGCAATCATGATAGTTATTTTTCAAATTTTTCTCAATATAATGAGACTGCTCAAGATAAATTCCATTACATGTTTTTGTAATTTTCATGCCCAAAATAAAATTAGCCTCACCAAGATCTTTTATATCAAAATGGCTTATAAGCATATTTTTTTGTTTCATTTATAGCATGCAAATTAAAGCCAAGTATTAGTAAGTCATCCATATAGAGGCTTATAATGACATGTGAGTTTTCCCAAGTTTTATAATAGATGCATTTGTCACATTCATTTGACTTATAGCCATTTTCAATCAAGCAAGAATCAAATTTTTCATGCCACTATTTAGGAGCTTGCTTTAAGCCATATAAAGATTTAGTTAGCTTACACACCTTACTTTCTTGACCAAATTCTACAAATCCTTCGAGTTGGTCCATATAAATTTCCTCATCTAGGTCTCCATTCAAAAAAGCAGTTTTTACATCTATTTGATGAATTTTCAAATCATATATAGCTGTAATAGTAATTAGCAATCTAATGGATGTAATTCTAGTAACAAGAGAAAAAGTGTCGAAAAAATCAACATCAACTTTTTGCTTATAACCTTTTGCAACAAGTCTAGCCTTAAATTTGTCTATTGTGCCTTCAGATTTAAGCTTTTTCCTAAGGACCCATTTACAACCTATTGTTTTACAACTAGGTGGTAAATCTACTAACTTCCATGTTTTATTAGAAATTAGTGAATTCAATTCATCATTCATAGCATGTTTCCAAAATACACAATCAGGTGATAACAAAGCTTCTTTCAAAGTAAGAGGGTTTTCATCAACATTAAAGACATAATAGTCAGGGCCAGAATCTTTATCAACTTTAGCTCTTTTACTCCTTCTTAAGTTCAATTTCAAGA
This sequence comes from Quercus lobata, assembly GCF_001633185.2. Classification (NCBI taxonomy): domain Eukaryota; kingdom Viridiplantae; phylum Streptophyta; class Magnoliopsida; order Fagales; family Fagaceae; genus Quercus; species Quercus lobata. The sequence continues at coordinate 15,895,035 of NC_044912.1, read as the reverse complement.
TTTTCTTGATTTTGTGAATGAGGAGTAGAAGAACTGCTAGGATGAGATAACACATTTTCTCTAACTTCTTTGCCCCCACTATTTTTTGATTTAAAAGGAAATTTTTCCTCATTAAAGATAGCATCACCTAATTCAAAAATCACATCATTTTCAATATTAAAAAATCTATAGGTTGTACTGTTTATTGCATATCCAAGAAAAGCAACCTGATACTTTAAAATATCCCAAATTTGGCTTATGCCCCTTCCACAACTCAAAAGGTGTGAGTTTATTCTTTTTATGTGGCACCCTATTTAAAACATGACAAGCTATTAAAATTGCTTCCCCCCATAGATTTAGAGGAGAACCTGACTCAATAAGCATGGCATTTGTTAAATTAATCAAAGTTCTATTTTTTCTTTCAGCCACATCATTAGATGCAAGTGAGTATGGAGGAGTAGTTTCATGGATTATTCCCAAAGACTGAACAAATGAGTTGAACTCAATAGATTCATACTCCCGACCTCTATCACTTCTAAATCTTTTTATTTTTCTACCGAATTGGTTCTCAACTTCTCTAAGAAATTCTTTAAATTTCTCAAAGGCATCACTTTTATTTTTTAATAGATAAACATATGCATATTTGGAGAAATCATCAATAAAAGTGATGAAATACCTTTTTCTTCCAGGAGTTAATTTTCCTTCAAATTCACAAAGATCTATGTGAATTAATTCTAACAATTCGGTATTTCTTTCAACATTTTTATGAGGTCATTTAGTAATTTAACTTGACTACATGCTTCACATTTTTAAAATCTTTTATTAGTCTTGGGATTAATCCTATGTTACTCATAATTCCCACATATCTAATGTTTATATGACATAAGTGAGCATGCCAAAAATTCACAGAAGACAGCATATAAACAAAACTAGCAGATGATATATTATTTTTAATATTTAGTTTGAACATTCCATCACTAGCATACCCTTTGCCCACAAATAATCCTTTCGTAGAGATTACATATTGATCAAATCCCATTGTTTGTTTGAAGCTAGCCTTATTCAGCAAATAGCTTGGCATTAGATTTTTCCTCATGGATGGAGTGTATAGCACATCTTTCAAAGTGAGCACATGTCTAGTGGTAAATTTCATCTCAACCTCACCACTCCCAAGTACCTTGGTTTTACTAGAGTCACCAAGCATAATTGTTTTTTCTTCTTCAAAAGGAGTGTATATCTTGAACCAATTTTTATCATAGCAGACATGCCTATTGGCACCAAAATTTGCCCACCGCCCTTCAACATATTGGATCATGTATATCTTTGTAATCATAGTCACTAAAGGCTCTTCGGTAACATTAGCTTGTGGGACATATCCATGTTTCCGAAATTTGCAAAATCGAGCAATATGCTCACTCTTGCCACAAACAAAACATGCATTAACTTGTTGATTATTTGAAGGGGGTCCTTGGTTATTATTCCTTTGACTATGGTTGCCCCTATTGTGAGGTCTACCATAATTTTTCATATTTTTCTTTCTTGGCCTCAATTGAGCATTTTTTGGAAAATAATACTTGGGCTAGTTATTGCTTGCAAAAATTAAATTTACCTTGGTGGTAGAATGTCCATTACCCTCTTGTGTTATAAGTGCATCTTGTCCTCTAGCTTCCTTCTCTACATGAATGCAAGTGATCAAGGATTCTAGGGACGTCTCTTTTTGCTTGTGGCGCATTAATTTTTGGAACTCTTTCCATGATGGTGGTAGCTTGTCAATGATACTAGCAACAATAAGGTTGTCCTCAATCTTTATGCCTTCAGATCTAACTTCTGCCACGATCATTTGAAAGTCTTGAACCTGTTCCACAACAGATTTGGTATCCACCATTTGATAGCGAAAGAAACGACTAGCTGCATATTTCTTTGCACCAGCCTCTTCGGTGTCGTATTTGCTTTGTAAAGCTTTCCAAATTTTCTTTGCAGAAGTGTATGTAGTATTGTAATAATCATAGAAATGATCTACAAGACAATTTAAAAGATAATGACGACATTTATACTCGTCTTGTTCATGCTTATCTATTTTTTCTTGATGATCATAGAGTTCATCTTCGGTCATGTCGTCAGTAGAAACCTTGTTTGGATTCTTCTTAGTGAGGATGTAGGCTACCTTAAAAAGGCTTAGGTAGAAAAGGACCTTGGCTTTCCATCTTTTGAAATGGGCTCCCTTAAAATGGAAGAGCTTGTTGAGATCTCCGACATTGTCATTTGGCTTCTCAGTTGTTGGCTCCATTCTTGATTCTCCTTAAAATGATTTTTAATTACAATAAATATAAACAAACAATGTCAGATTGAGGCATGAAAATCTCGCTCTCTTTAAAGAGATTCGAGCCCTCTGCGGTTGGCAAAGTCTAGAAACCGATGCAGCAGAAATTCACTTTTGACTTGTCCCCTCTAAGATACAACAACCCGACAGTTCGTTGTGTAGCTTGAACCAACTCTGCATAAGTGGTTGAGCTTAAAGCTCCACCAAAAGAAACACCTTTCTTTGGCCCGAAATCTCTCAAGTATTTAGGAGAATTATTGAATTCACTCTCTCACACAATACTCTTTGCCTTAACTATTTATCTTCATTCACTCTTGATATAAAATTAGTCTGTAGCATAGCCATATATATAGTCTTCCAATCTTTCTCATAACCTACATGTTATTTATTAGTTTAGAAAAACTCATCTTAATTAATTTAATTTAACTTACATACATCTTAACTCTTTCTTTAACATATTCCACAATAACTCATCCCTTTATTAATATTCAGTTGGTTTAAGTTTTAACGTAATTTTAATTTAAAATGCACTAACAGTAACTTAATCGCATTAACATAATATATTTACGTAGACACTTCATTTTTCAACAACCATTTGAACTCACTTGCATTACTATTTTCATCACATTGCAAATCATCACCACATCACATCATAGGAATGAACTATAGTTTTTATTGTTTGATTTCCAATTGCATTGCATGATATAAATCTTGAAGTCATAACCCTTAAAACGACAGTTCATGAACCTTAATTGGACAACCGAATTGAAAGATATCAAAGAAACAGGTTTCAACATTAATGTGAACTTGTATAAATTAAATCCTGACCACATGTGATTATGAACTCTTGATTTTAATTGGTCCATTTTTAGTCCAAATTAAATTAAATGATGTGTGATAACACTATTGGTTGATGATACGATTTACCATGAAGTTGCATGCATTAAATTAATCTAGTTGTTAAAGCATTAATGATTCCCTTTATTTTGGGTGAAATTACTCTATTAAAGGGATGGTTTAAAGATAATTGAGGCATGAAAATTTTGGAAGGAAGTTAGTTGGGTCTTATTTATGGTAAAGCAAAGTTAGTTTTGGAACAATTAATGATAATTGGGCTGAAACTGTTCTCCATGAAATGAATCATGCTCACTATTTTGTGAAGAACAAAGTTTAACTACAAAATTAGTTGTAATTTAAGGTTACAATTAATTCAATATTTTTTTATTGAAGATGAATTTTTGCAAATCCACCATTGGATTTTACATTTATCTCTAATATCCTACATGCTTGCCAAATTTCTAGAAAATTAAAGATTAATAGCTATGTCATCAATAAATTATTTAAATTGCAAGTTTTTGTAATTTACAATTATGTATAAAATATAAGCTTATAGATTATATAGTAAATAATATCTGATTGACATAAAATTTGACATGAGTATTAAGAGCATAAAAAACATCTAATCTAACAGTTAGATTTTTAAAATATATAGTAATGTTAATGATATTGAGTAAGATTGTAACCTTAGGCTACAACCAATTTTGTAGTTAAACTTTGTTCTTACATGAATATCTCTCAGACCACTTCGAATTATTGAGTGAGGTTAATTTTTATGGAAACTAAACATCCAGGGCTTCAATTTGAGCACAAGAACTGGACCATTTTCATTAAGTAGTGAGCAAGATATGATTTTTGAAGTTAACCTTGCTGATTGTTATGGGAAGAACCGAACTTTCAACCTTTTTACTTGCTCCCCAGTTCGTCCAAACTCTCAATTAATGCTCCTAAGTCATAATTTACATAATCCCACATTGAAAAGCTCTCATTCTAAACCCCACAATATCCAATATAAATATTCCCCTCTATTATCAATTCAAAGCACCCTAATTTCGTTATCTAGAGTTTTTCCTAGTTATAAATGTGTTTCCATGTTTTTTTAATTTAAAATACCAGAATAACATATTCTAAATTAAGGTTTATCACATCACACACATATTCACCATTTGATTCAATTCTTTCAATCTATTGTTGCATACCTAGAATAGAGTTTCATCATGCTATTGAATGTTTATTTTAATCTTTGCAATCACATGTTCTTGGATATAGAAATTGATTGAATGATTTGATATGATCATTGGCCACCAAAGTTTAGAAGACCAGTTTCACCAAGTAAGATGGGTGTCTTACTCCTTCCTATCTTGGAACCTAACCTCCAAACTTAGATCAAGGGTTATAGATCAAGTCTTTTCCATGTAATTTTAAATTTGTAGAATTTAACTAGAATTCAAAGCTATGTACTTTTGACTTAGATTGTATTTAGGACTAAAGTCAAGTAATATTCAGTTACTACACAAATATGTACAATTTCAATTCATTAATAAAATTCAATTCATCAATAAAGATAAATTTTTTAATTCTTTTGGTTTTCTTATTTTTCAAATTAAATAAATTGTGACTCAATGTAAAACTCTTAATTTAGAAGGATGATAAAATGAGTAAATCTTTCACTCTTGAGAGGCAATAATACAACTCCACCCATTCACATGGGTTTTACCAAACCATTTGAAAGGTTGGGCGGTGGATGTGATTTCTCGCAACTTCACATAAACAATAACTCTGTAGTTCTAAGTTATTTATTTATTTTTTAATATGACAAGGTTCATGTATAGGACAAATACATCTAATCCAAAGTTAGGCTCTAGCAGGTCACGTGCTAACGCTTTTTTTTTTTTTTTCTTTTAAAATTTTTTTTTTGTCACTTTTGATAGACAATAGAAAGGGTTTTCACCAAATTGCATCAAAACTGCCTGCAAAATAGCATAATTGTATCGTAAGTAATAGTGTACCATACCACATGGTGCAATGCAGTTTGCGGTTTTATAATAAGAAAACCACACAAACTGCATCGCACCGCACCCTCTCTCTATATATATATTAATATATTTATTTTTTTAATATTAAATATATTATTGATAGTTTAATAACCCTAGTTTTCAACCTAAAAGAAAAAAATTTAATATCCCTAGCAAATATTGATTAGGAAAGCTAGTCCAAAATAAAGAAAAACTAGTTCAACAGTTTAAAACTTGGTCCAAAACAAAGGGAAAAGTCAATTTTTGGGCTGGGCATGAAAAACCCTAATTTTAAAAAATATACCGGCTTCAAATCATTCAAACCACATCTTATATACTACACCGCATATATGGCTGCAAAAATAAGGTGCAGTGCGGTTATGATTTGGCTAAACTCTAAACCACACTACATTGCACATGTGACCGCAAATATGAAGTGCGATGCAGTGCGGTGCTAAAAATGATCTAAAACCGCACCACACCACATCGGGAACCCCTCTAGACAAATAGTGTACAGAGTAATTTCTCCATAAATAAAATCCACTCTTATAGATGAGAATGTAGTACAACTCAATAATTTTATTAAAATAGAAATACTAGATACATAATCAATTCTTACTAATTAAATAGAGAGATAACAAACACTTATTTCAAGCTAGATATATTTTTTGTGAAACTTCTAGCTTGATACTAAGTTTCACGGTTAAGATATACACAGCAGGGCCGGCTCAACAATTTTGGAGCCCTTAGGCGAAAATTTTAAGTGGATTCTTTTTTTAACTTTAAAGTCTAAATTTTTACAAATAAAAATTAATTTATTACATGGTTCAATAAATTAGTATCACTATAATACAAATGAGTTGATATAATATACATCAAATAATTGATTGGTGTGATAATTTATAATAATTGATAAAGTAAGAGTTTGCATTAAAAAAAAAAAGTGATAACTTATTAATTAGTGTGGGGTCGTGTGGGCGCCAGCTTAGCTTAGGCCTTGTGATGTGTTGGGGCTTGTGGACAAAACTGCACAATGCTATGTGCACTATGCAATCTTATCCTATCAAGTTGTGTGCACTGTTATTGTACACTATTCTGCATTTTAAGATACAATGTGGCTTTTTTAATGCATTTTATTGACCAATAAAAGTATCTAAAATATTTTTTTTGGTAATTAAAATATATAGATAAATATAATTTTTTTTAATTTTTTATTTACAAGTGGGGGCCTTAGGCAATTGCATCAATTGCTTATATGGTTCAGCCGGCCCTTACAGATAACCATATAGAACTTTCTCAAAAAAAAAAAAAAAAAAAAAAAAAAAAAACCATATAGAAAAGTCTTATAATAAAATTACGACAAACTAAAATAAGTTCACATTCATAGTCATATGTCCAAGGCGTTTCCATAGTAAAATTACTACGGGGCCATGAACAAGTTCAAAATGAAACCACAATTATGCTATGTCATAACAATATAATTAAACATAATTAATGCATAGAGATAATAAAGTTTCTCCGCAACTGGATTGGATCACAACTTTCTCACTCTAGCAGCTGCAGGTTGGGGCTAAGACTAAACAAGGAGTCAATGAAGTCGTCCTCCCATCCCTTGACAAAAAAATCAAACCCAAAATTTTCATTAGAAAAAGTTAAGAGATTTTGAAACTTAAAAAAAAAAAAAAAAAAAAACCAATTTAGTATATTCATTAGGGATAAAATTAGAGCTCTTTAAGATCATGCCTGGCTTTCCAATGGGGTATTAACATTATTCTCCACCTGAGACATGCCATAGAGATCATTTGAGCTCGCGAGTTGTTGCTGTACATATTATAACAAAAGGGTCACGAACTTAATTATGATAAGGAGGCAAAAATGATTGTATCAAAGCAGTGGCGAAACCATACTATTTTCTTAGGGAGGGCAATGGGTAAAAGTAAATATATATATATATATATATATAAATAAATAAATATATATATATATATATATATATTTTTTTTACTTGTTCACAGAAATTGCAAGGAGGAAGGGCTTTTCAAAGTAATGTTAAGGAACATCAATGTTTTCGTTACTTCATTGAGAAGCTCTTAAACTACGGGTCTGATTCAAAAAATTATAAAAAATAGTTTAGAGGTAAATCATATGTGAACTCAAAAGTAATTTCCTCTCTTAATAGGGTTTGTGTAGACTTATTATAAGTAAGATATTATAGAATGCTTAAAATAATATAAAAGCTGAATTTGCCTGGTTGAGGTCTTGATCAGGGCTTTCCGCCGAAATAAACATGTCGACATCAAAGTCCAAGTCCACTAGTTGTTCACCGCCTTGATTCTGAACACAGTGATAGTAAATTTGGCGTCAAGAATTATCATAGTGACTATGACAATGCAAACAATAAAATTTCTAGGTTGAAATTTGGAATATTGTCAATGGCTACTAATTCTTGTGATTATTTGAGGTTTTTGTGAGGAAAAAAAAAAAAAATACAGAAAAAAACAAGCAAGTAGCGAACAAGAAAATTAACTATTAACAACTTGGCTTCTAATATATGCGAATTATAAAATCTTCTTGCATTTGTACATTGGAGAGGGAAACTAGATTAAGTACTACAAGAATAATTTAATTAGATGTATTTATTATAAATCAAAATTAATACTGAATTGCATTAGACATATACCTGGCTAAACGCTGGTTCACTTAAAGGTGGATTCTCTTCAAGACTGGATGAACCAGAAAGTTCAAGAATTTGGAGTTCATTCACAAGAGGATTCTCTTCAAAAGTTTCTTCTTCCTCACCTTGTTGCTACATACAAAGTAAAACAGTGGTTCTTAACGAAGCAATTAAGAATATATATATAAACACACACATACAAAATGACTTGTCACCACTTAAAAAAAAAAAATTCAAAATTCAAAATATTTATTTATTATATTATTTAAGTAATACCAATCACATTCTAATCACATTAATTTTTGAGTTGTTTATAGTAAAATTTGTAATACTTTTTAGTGTTTCATAAATTCGTTCACAACCATTGAAATGATTTGTTGTTAATGATAAATAATAAAGTAATATCAAAAGAAAGCTCATATGAAAATCAATAATAACTTATTACCTCGATAAGTTCTAAAACAACTATGTCTTACATATGAACCGCTATAAACATAAAAATCAAACTCAAAGTGACTTTTTGCTAAAATAATTTTTTTTTTCTAACGCACCTGAGAAGGAGGCTGGTTGTAGGTTTCCTCCAAGAAAAGCTCATTGAGATCATCCTCCCCTAAGTTTGGCATGAGAGAAATGGCATGCAGCAGATCATCATAGGAATAGTCATTTTCTCCGCCATTCACAAGATGGGGTTGTTGCTGTGACTGTGTTTGAAATATTGGCAAACCATTTTCTTGTTGATTGACACTGTTAAACCATGGTTGCAATTGGTTTGCATTCTCAAACCCAGCAGAAGAAGACTCTCCTTGTTCCATGTTTTTACCAAAAGTTCCATTCCTCATTGTTGCAAGACTGATGTTGTCATTGTGCCCATTCAACATTCCATAGCCACTGTAAGGACCATTTGGTGTCCCATTGTCAATGAAACTCTTTTCATTTGTTCCAATTAGCTCTCTCCCATTAGTTATTTGGATTCTAGCATTAACACCGTTGTTATTGCCAAAATTTGGAGCTGCATTGGAACTGTTGAGAGACCCCGTATTGTTCGCAGTTTCTGGAATATAACTAGGGTTGAGAATTCCAGGTGTGTAAAAGTTGTAGTTCAACATGGAATCATTTCGAAGATGAGACCTAATTGGTTGAGCTTGTTGTGGGTATGTGTCATTACAATTTAAAGTATTCACTAGACCATTGGTAGCATTGTTCTTAGGGCCACATGTCATATCTCCCAGCGATGGAAAATTCAATCCAACATTGTTAGCAAAAACTGGACGATTTGCCTGATAAAGAGGAGGACTATTTATGTTTCCAAACAATGGCTGCTGAAGATTGTTTGATGAGCACCATTGCTCTTGTCCTAGTTGAGGCACAAAGTTTGAACTTGAAGAATTATGCTTAACGGGAAAATGGGCAGGGCCTATGTTAAGAGCATTAAAGGAATCCACATATCCAAACTGAGCTCCACTTGAAGATGCCCTATTAGAAGGGATACCACCAAGGACAGAACCATTAAGTGTCATAAAATTACCTCCAAATCCTGGTTGGAACATAGATGTTCTCCTTTGTTGCTGTTCTGGGAATTGGGGATAGTTTTGTTGGAAATTTTTGAATAAGAGTGATGGAGGAAGACCAGAGGCAAAGCTTGATCTCATAGACAAGCCCTTTGAGGTGTAAAGACCTCTTTCCGCGACTCTCTTTAGGAATAAACGATACTTCTGCAATATTCGTATGTATATATATGAGCAATTATAATGATTAAGAAACAATTAACATAATTGTGCAAGTATGTTTTCATTGAAAAACAATAGTGATTCATAACGACTTAGACTCCAATTCAAAAGTGCACCTTACTTCTTTCAATAATGGTAGAACAGTTTCCATCATTGGCAAAAGCGGTGGCATAAAGGCTAAAACTATTGTTAGGGTCTAAGGTACTCTAATGTTTTTAGTGTGTAATCTAATACACTTTTTTTTTTCTTTTAAATTCTTATCAATCTTTATAAACGAATGGATATGTTCATATCTATACATTTTAAATACTCTATTTTCGCACAAAAACATAATAATAATAATAATATTACTTATACCCACTTGATAAATGGTGCATTTCTTATTAGGTACAAATTTATATTGGTTAGAGCAATTGAGATAAACTTTGTTCAATTGGGGATACGTGGACTCCGCAACATAACATATTTCAAATAGCTATATCATCTATATACTTGCAAACAAAAAATTTAATATTTTATGAACATCAATTACTTCATTGTATATGCACTATTTTATTATATTTATTATATTTCTATTTGTTAGAAATATGATGTTAAATGATTAAATTTATCATTTTAAAAAAATTTTAGAACAATCGATTATTTATTTATTTTTTACACAAGATAGAATTTTTTTTTCCTCTAACCTAATCTAATTGTATATATATATAAAACTTCCTCCTGAAAACTTGAACCTCGGCCCTTACCCTCTGCACCCCAGAAGTATTTATACTTGTGGAGTGACTATCGCATCAAGGGTGCGCAATGGTGGAAAGTTGATTATTTAATGTGGTAACAAAATAGGAGATCCCAAGTTCAATCTTTATTTCCTCCACTCTACTTCTCATTTAAAATCTCAAATATTGAGCACAACCTATTATAAAGGAATTTGAGTCTATATGTGAGAAGAAGTGTTAGAACTTAGAAGTACATGGTTAAATGATTAAATTTACCATTTTTTAATTGTTTAAACTTTTGGAAAAATTAATAATTTAACACTATTCCCTATGTGAAACTATGAATACTAATTGGTTGTTTTTGTAAATGTTGTTTTTGAATAAGAATCGGAATTATGTAAATATTGTTTTTGAATAAGTATCTACTTTATGATGTTTACGCCAGCAAAATTTTATGATATTATTAAGGAAATTTAAATAATTTTTAGTATTCTTTTTGAGAAACAAACTAACTTCTAAACACACACACTTTAATATTTAATTACACTATTTGAGGCCCAAGTAAAATAAAACACACTTAGATGTAGTGCAAACAAAAAGATCAAGGATTTTTCTTGATGGTTCCCCTGTATGGCATCCGTAGGGTTTTTATTTATATATATATATATATATATAAAAAAGCTATACTTGTTTAGAATGCAAAATTTTCACTTAATTTTCAGAATTTGAGTTGTTCTCATTCAATTCAACGTCTATTTCCAATATTTAAAAAAAAAAAAAAAAAATTCAACATCTATTTGTGGGTGGCATTTTTTAAGAAGTTAACAAAACTTTTTCCCCCATTTTTTTTTTTCTCTTTGGAGGTGAAGTTATAAGGATGAAGAGATTAATCTTTTAATAAATTGATGATTTCAAAAATCATAATTATTTAATTCAATTTTTTTTTTTTTTTTTTGATTGGATTTGATGAATTGCATATGGACTACCCTAATAATCCAACTGGATCTTGATCCCTTATTTGCTTTCCGCATTATCTACAAAATGAATTATCACTAATTTAAGGAGTATAAAGCCTAAAGCGCTTTTGGAAATAAAGACATGAGATTTTATCTTGGAAATATTATTTGAAAATAAATAGTCCTATACAATCTAATTGTCTGTTTCAAACAGCTCATGAACACTAGGTTGGACGCCTTTAGAACCATCCTTTTGCAACTTTCTTTTATGATTTCTAAGTTTTTAATGGTCTAAGTTGTCAAATTTCTAGCAAAAAGTTTTGTAACTTAATTGGCATTTCTTCATGCACATAGTATTTGGAGTTTAATTAGGGAGAAAAAAGGTTTAAGCTAACATATTGTAACTATCTAAAAAATAGGTTATCAATGTTCTATGTTCAATAACTGAATGTACTAGATGCTCAATTGTACAAGTTTTATAATTAAATTATAACAAATGACATTTAAAAAATTAAATAAATTTTGTTCTTTTTTATTTGCTTCCATTTTGCATGAAATTATGATGGCACGTTGAACTTAACAACAAAAACCTAAGCTTAGCCAAAAAGGATATATTAATGAAAATTTTAATGTAGAACCAAACCTGTAAATGACTGGCGACATTTTCTCTAGTTAAGCCCCGCACATTCATGATCTCGAGAATCCTCTTAGGCACAGCCTCTGAAAGAATCAAAATCAGAAAGATAAACATTAGAAATACTAAAATAAATATAGAAATTGCAACTGAAAACTAAGCATAAACAAAGTGGGAAAAGTATTTGTAATCAGCAAGAGATCTCTTACTGTCCAAGCCTATATGCTTTATGGCTTCCAAGAATCGGTTGTGAAGTGAAGTTGTCCAAATCACCTTTGGCCTTTTACGGGCTCCACGAGTCTTTTGATTCCCATCTTCCTTTCCCTTTTTTGGGGCACCCTTTCTCTTGGAATCCTTTTTATCATGTTTTTCTTGATTCACAGATGATTCTGCAGATTGGTTTTTCTCGCAAGAAACAACCGATGATTTAGCTGGTGTGTTTTTGACTTCTTCGATAACAACAGATTTGCCTTTTTTAGCTGCAACAGCATACTGCCATAAATTTTTGAGGTCTTCTGGGCTTACTGGTTTTACCATATAGAAAGCAGCTCCACCCTCTAAACTCTTCAACATGGCATTCTCTTCATCATCAGCGGACATCACTGCATTACAGTGAACAAATACATTAGGAAAAAAAATTATGTTATAAGATGAAATAATACTAAGTTTAGTGAAAGGTTTATTTTATTTTATTTTTTTGGGTGTGTGCATGTGTACAAAAATTGGTTGTAGTTTTTTAAAAGAACAAAGTTTAGATATAAAATTGGTTGTAGTTTTAGGTTACAACCTTACTCAATAAAATAAACATTACTATATATTTTAAAATTTTAATTTTTGAATTGCATGTTATTTACACTTTTGTGTCGATCAGATATTATTTACTATATGATTTATAAGCTTATATTTTATGCATAATTTTAAACTACAAAAACTTGCAATTTAAACAATTTATTGATGACATAACTATTGGTCTTTAATTTTCTAGAAATTTTGCAAGCATGGAGGATATAAGAAGAAGACATAATTCAATTGTGGATTTGCCAAAATTCACCTCCAATAAAAAGATATTGATCAGTCAGGTTATAATCTTAGATTACAACCAATTTTGTAACTAAATTTTGTCATTTTAAAAAATGAAGAGAAAATATGGTGCTGAATACGTTTATCCTTATGTATAACAAAAGCCTATTGAACTATGTAGACAAACACTTAGAGGAACATTTTATAGATGAAATCAATGGTTTGTTATTTAAGCAAACAAAACCATAGCAAGTGAAACTTTTTTTCTAATGTGAAACAATTAGAATCATTGATGTAAAATGGCACTCACTAATCACAGGCAGCTTGAATTCTTTTTCGACTTGCTTTTGCAATTCAAGCCCATTCATTACAGGCATATGCAGATCTGTAATAACAAGGTCGAATTTTTGCATCCGGAGAGTAGCCAAAGCATCCAGTGGGTTTCTAACAGCCACAACTAAAGTAATAGCAACAAAGTTATTAGTTTATGAAGGAATCACTGTAGAAAGGAAATATTGAAACCTTTTTCCTACTATGTTCAAATTAAACAAATGTGACTTCACATATATAGCATTTCCCAACTAAGATTTAATTTTAAATACTTGGTTCAAGAATGTTAAATTAATTGATAGGAGGAAATTTGATCATTATAATGCAATATAACAATCGTTCCACAACATTGACCAAAAAAAAAATTTATTACATGTAAAAAATAATAAAGTAGGGTTGTCCATGGGTCGGTTCGATTCGGTTTAGGTCGAGTTTATGCCCAACCTGCATTCGATCAGATCAGATCGGGTGGGGCTTCCTAGACCCGCAATCGACCTGTAAAAGTGTCTGGTTTCACGGGTTGGGTTTCCTTCGGGTGGTGATCAATTTCGGGTGAAACCGAAAACTGTCGAAAATCAGTAAGATCTAGCCAGATCCAGCCAAGATCTGGTGAGATCTAACCAAATTTGGTGAAGATCTCATCGAATTCGGTGAGATTTCCGCTAAATCATGCGAAGAACTCGCTGGATTTGGTGTATCTCTGTCGGTCTAGCTATATTGCTTGCTAAAATTTGTCAAAAATTAAGCTGAAAAAGTTGCTAGAATGCTTGAAAAATCGCCGAAATTGATGTTTTTCGGGCAGATTAGGTTTCATGGGTTTTGAAAGATGAGACCCGCAACCAACCCACCAGGGTTTTAGGTAGGTCAAGGCCCATGTCTGACCACTAGAGCAGTAGGATTGGGTGGCAACGGTTCAAGTACGGTCAGGTTGGACGGGTGGGTAGGTGGGCTAGACACCCCTAAAATAGAGTATATACCCAGATCTAGTAAATCTTGGGAAAGGATTAGAGGCATATATAGTCTCTTGCTAAGAAAAGAATATTATAGATTTCAATCATTTATGTCATGGATATAAATTTTAAAAAAAAAAAAATTATAGTACACAAGCAAGAACTTTGAGCCAATGAAAAAGTAAATACGATCAAAATATAATAGTTTGAGAGAATAAGATTATAAAATTTCAATTTGTAATATATGTGAACAAAAATTAAATCTATTATATGTGCAATAGATGAAGACACTAATTATGCAACATTTTTCACTAAACTTTTTCTCATAGTGAAATGTAGATAAATGGAAGGAATATCTAAAAACAAGTGAAAAAACATGCATGCATAACAAATTAATGACGATAAGAAAATTCATGAAACATAATACTAACAATATAAGGAAAGGATTCAAAGCAATCGTGTCAAGAAAGAACATTAAAACAATTTTCCGTGTTTTAGTAGAAAGACAAGTATGTTAACTTAAATTCTCCCTTCAATCTTCTCCACACACACACACACACACAAAAAAAAAAAAAAAAAAATCTCCCTTCAATTTCTTACAGACAATGAAAACGAAGAAATCTTTTAGATTAAGTCAAAAAACATGCACACAAAGCCTTACCAAATTAGTGTGATATGAGATCCGTAATCACAATACTAGAATACAAGTGTGAGATCTATTTTAAAGGGAAAAATTAAAATAAAAAATCATATTTTTTGGAAATTAATGAAATTCAAAACTTTATAGGCAGAAGAATTTTAATCGTCTGTGTATGTAATTCAAAAGTTATTAGTCCCCAAACACATAAATGAAATAAAAATGGCCGGAATGAAAGTGTGTTCCAATAGAATGAACGTTATAAAACATGTATATAAAGGCTTGTCAAAACCCTAACCATGCAATTATCTGTGAATTAAACAAGAAGCTAAATTCAAAGAGATTAAAGTCTTGAAACAAAAGAAAAAAGTACCATCATATTTCCATGTTCTAAGCATCGCAGAAACAATGGCAAGAGATGTAGTATCATCATCTACAACCAAAATATGGATATCTACAATGGAGGTTTTGTTTTTGAAAGATTGATCTACTCTAACTCTCTCACTAGCCATGGCCATGATGAATAAACTATGAATTTTTTTTTTCTTTTTTTGATGAGAATATATACTATGAATTTGGGGAGAAGAGGGGGATATATTTATAGTAGAAGGTGCTAATGGAATCAAAAAATGGACGCAAAGAATGTGCAACACTTGTCAAATGACTGCTTTTGTAGAGATAGATGGAAGGAGAGAGCTTTATAACATTTTTTTTTTTTGTTTTTTATCAAATTTTAAAGGAGGCATACATGCATCACCCCCTGAATTTTAATACTAATTAAATTAAAAAATCTAGCCCAACATAAATATTCAATGCAATTTAGCTAAAATAGGAGGTTTAACATTGAGCCTTTCTAAAGAAGATTTCGCAATCTTTCATTTAAATTGCCTCATCATGTACTTCTTAGTGGACGTAACTTGTTAATTGTTGAAAAAAAGAAAACATTTTAATGCAAAATAGATGGTGTTTAGTTATGTCCATATTGATTTGATGTTGGTAATTAGCATTGGTAAAATAAGCATTAATTTTTTAAGTTATATTAATTTTTCTTATAGTTTTAATCACTTTTATTAATTAAAACATGAAATAATGCATTTAAATCATGTATAAGATAGCTTCAAAGATGATCTAACTTAATTTTTAAGTATTCCTCAAAATATTTGAAGAATTTATTTTAATGTGGATAATAGGGTTTTAGGGTTTTTTTCTTGTACTATTTATAACCATCAGAGAATCATATACGCGGGATATTTAGATTAACGGTAATAACGACTTAACGACCAAATCATATATCTTAAATACAACTCTCATCTACGTGTCGCGAATCTTTCTAATACTTCATTTCATCTTATTAATAAATTTTAGATCACTTTAAATATAACTCATTCACTTAATAAAATGTTAAAACACTCTAGACTTTACCACCAATCTAGCTAGTTGTTTAAAATTATTATGAGAAATACAATTAAAAGAAGAATTTATTCATGGCATCTATTCCTATTTTTAATTTTAAGTGGTTACTATTTATTTATTTAAAGATGAGGAGAAGAAATTCACATGACTTCATTCAAGTTTTTTTTTTTTTTTTTAATAAATTAAATTGAGATTTTCCCTCTTTTATAACTTAAAAGGAGGATTTCAATTCTTAAAAAGAATCAAAATGTTTTGAAATATCAAACAAAGACATTTGGCTCATAAGCATGAGCCTAACGTCTCATACAAAATCACAGGGTAATCCCAGGTACAGTGCCAAAACATGTGCCAACAAAGAGACACTTGGGCTAATTTGGTGGGCTTCTGAAAAAATCTATATGGATACCAATGGACCCACTTCCATAAATTTCTTTCCATACTTAACCCACCTTTCCATAAAAAGGAAAATTAATAAATGTGCCTTATCGCATACAGTACAGAAAATTACTCCTAACAAATTTTTGTTTGTCACATTATAACATGATTAAGTAGGTTAAGACAGCATGTTCTAGTTAGTGTAACTTGTAACATTTTTTTATTCTTTCTCTTAAGGGATTTAGAGACCAAACTTTATCTATGCCAAAAATCAATTGATATCTTAATTTGATGACAAAGAACAAGCTTCATCATAAAGACAAACACCTTACACTGCCCTTAAAAAAAAAAAATCACAAAACAATATTAATTATAATTGATTGAAATACGTTTTTATTTATTTATTTATTTTTTTTTATATTACCAAAACAGGATAGAAAAACCAGATCTGGCCCACGGCGATTGTAAAACCACTGAATTTGTTTCTATCCAATATTGTCTCTGCGTTCCACATTGAAATGACTCTATAGCCCTCGATTAAGTCGAGTCAAATGTCTAAAATACCACCAATGGGTGATTCTTCTTCCATACTTGGATATATAATTGCAAGTGACGTGGCACCACGTCACAGTAGCACAGTGATGAAACAAGGTCTTCAGCCCACAGTTTGAGATCACTGCATTTCACATAATTAAAAAGGATCCAAAATCTTGATAAAATCTTAATAATAAATTGGTTAGATAAGGATGCACTGTGAAGTCTGATCCTCATTAATTAAACCCAAATTTTACTCATTTTAGGTCAAATTACTTTTCAGTGTAGGAACCCCCAAAAAAATTAATTATTTTTATTGAAAGTAAAAGTAATAAATAAATTTATAATGGGCCGTTTCAATAAGGAAAAAGTTTAGCCTGAAACAAGTTTGAAGCTCTCTTCTGCTACCTTCACCTTTCCCACTATATGTTTATCTAAAAAATTAGTTTTAGGCTCAATTTAATCATAACTTTACTGATCTTGAACTTATTGTAAAACCGCATGAATATTGGAAAAGGGAAACGAGGTGTTTTGCAGGTATTTTAAATATGGCAAAGGACAATATGATATTTGTGATTTTTTTTCCTTAATTCAAAGTTTAGTTATAAACTTAATTATAGCCTTAGGGTATAGCCAATAATAGGAAGATAATATGTTATGACAAGATTGATGGCCTTAGGTTACAACCCATCGTTTGTAAATCAATTTATTGGATCACCATAATAACTTGTTTGGACTAAATCTACATTGTAATTGCTTTAAAATTTTTGAGGATCTTTTTATTTTTAGGACTTAAGACATGAGTAATGTGTTGCATTTAGATAAATTAATAGCTAGACATAAGCTCTTATAGTCAAGTCTAGTACTCATACTAGTGAGTCATTAGTTACCTACTACCGTTGTTTTTCGTCTTATATAATAAAATAATGTAATGAGTGAGTGAAGTAAATAATTAAGGGTCTAGTTAACATATGTCCTTAAGACACATTAATCATTTATTTTTGGAAATATTTTATGGGGAATTGAAAAAACTGTCAAAAAAGTTAGTAACTTTTTCATTTTTCATAAAATGTTTCTTAAAATGTTTACTAATGTATGTCCTAAAGGCACACGTTAGTAAAACTCAATAAATAATGGGAGAACAATAGTCTTTAATTGATAGGGATATTTTAGCCATAAATTTAAGACCTCGCACAGAAAGGTCATCGGCACCCATATACCCGTCAGTTTCACGGAAACCAACAGAAGAGTTAGGCCAACGACACCATATGAGACGACCCCACAAGGAAACTCAACAGGCGTCTTCATAGGCCAACGGGATGCTAGGATGGAGCAAATGGCTGGCGGATGTGGAGAGGCCGACGAGGTTAAAGAGGCCGACGGTCCAGCCTGGCTTAACTTGACCCCCACGGATATCTATGTAAGGAAATTTCTTGTATCCCACAATCAACCCTAATCAAAGGAATCCCTACAAGGAAAGGACCCTATAAAGTACGTGCATTATTGAGGATCTTCCCTACAAGGAAATATATTCTCCACCAAGAAATGAAGGTCAGCCCTATACTAATATAAAAACCCCAAAGCCTTCACAAATTAAGGTACCCATAATTTACCCCAGTTTTGGCACTCTAGAGTTGCAAAAGTTTTCTAACTTAACCTTTGGAGGGTATTTGGCTGGTACCGCATCGGTACCATCTGCAAGGTCTTTTTGTTTATGTTTCGTAGGTTTTGTCTAAAGCATGTGAGGACCGTGCAACTCACTGACGATTTTTAGGCATCATCAGTTGGCACCGTTTGTGGGAAGCATAGAGAGTAAAACAGTAACAGCCTTATTACCACTTCTCAGACAAAGAGTTATATGGTACTCACTCGCTCAGTGGCAACCAATAACCATACCGAAGAAGAACCACGCATTGTTGCCCTAGAAAGATATGTACAGACCCTAACCGGGGCAGTGGAACGCCTTACCAAGCAGAACCACGACCTGGAAGAACAGTTACACCAAAGGGATGTTGGGCCCAACAGTCACGGGGAGGAGCAAGAGGGCACCAATGCCAAAATGAGGGACCAAGAAGGACTGGAAGGCAGCCATGCCCCAAGTAGGTGGAGCAACAAGATACTAGCCATCTGTCCACCATAGATATGACACCACCACATATGGTTGCAAAGATGCAGATGATGAAGAAAAGGATGGACTTCATGATGAACACCCTCAAGAGGCAGGTGTCAAATGACCTTGACAAGTTGGTCCATCAGACGGACTCGCCTTTCACAACGCCCGTCACTTTGTTCCCCCTTCTGCAAAGTACCATATACTCCAAATAGAAGCCTATGACGGGTCAAAGGATCCCTTGGATTACGTGGAGTCATTCAAAACCCTCATGCACTTACAAGGTGTGGCAGATAAGATCAAGTGCCGAGCCTTCCCAACTATGCTGAAGGGTCCCACGAGGGTGTGATTCAGCAGATTGACGCCCAACTCCATCGGTACCTTCAAGGAGCTAAGCGTGCAATTTGTTTCGCACTTTATCCGAGGACACAGGTATAAGAAGTCCACTAAATGCTTAATGAGCATTACGCAACGGAAGGACAAGACACTGAGGTCTTACATAACCCGTTTCAACAAGGAAACTCTCTTGATAGATGAATTTGATGACAAGATACTAGTTACTGCATTCACTAATGGTCTGCGGAAGGGGAAGTTTCTGTTCTCCTTATACAAGAATGACCCAAAGACTATGACAGTTGTGCATTATTGAGCTACTAAATACATAAATGCAAAGGACACGCTGCTAGCCCAAGAGGAGAAACCCAAGAAGAGGGAAAGGCAAGAAGATGCCCAATAGGAAAGGGGACCAAAGATGATTAGAACCGAAGATCAATGGGAGGACAGGCGCTCCAAACCCCCCACTAGAAGGTTCACCAATTTCACCCCGCTGACTACCCTAATTGATCAGGTGTTGATGCAGATCAAAGAAGACACGACCTTGACGTGGCTTGGTAAGTTAAAGGGAGATCCCAGCAAGAGGTCCAGGGACAAATATTTATGTTTCCATTGGGACCACGGTCATGACACGTCTGAATGTTATGACCTGAAGCAGCAGATTGAAGCCCTTATTAGACAAGGGAAACTACAGCAATTCGTCAGTAAAGAAAGGGTAGATCCACCATAGGAGCAGGTTGCTAGAAGGGATAATAAGTGCCCCAGGCCACCTATAGAGGACATAAGGATGATTTTAGGGGGCACTACGGCTTTAGGTTCATCTAAGAAGGCCCGTAAGACTTACCTTTTGATGGTTCAGAATGTCCAGCTGATAGGCTTTGTCCCGAAAATGGCACGGGTCGACAACCCTATAATTGGATTCTCAGAAGAAGACGCTCGACACCTTCACCACCCACATGACGAAGCACTCGTTGTTAGTATCTGGGTAGGGGACTACAATACTCATCCAGTCCAAGTTGATAATGGAAGCTCTACTGATATCCTCTACTACCCAGCATTCCAGCAGATTAGGATTGAGAAAGAGTAACTCATACCAGCCAACATGCCACTCGTTGGGTTCGGAGGAAGAAGGGTATACTCCCTCGGTGCGGTCACATTGCCCGTGATGGTCGATGACTACCCTCAGCAAATTACTAAGGACATGACATTCCTTGTTGTCAACTACTCGTCTACCTACAACGCCATACTAGGCCGACCTACCTTCAACTCATGGAAGGTTGTGACTTCAACCTATCACTTGATGATCAAATTTCCCACCAAGTATGGAGTAAGAGAGGTACGTGGGGACTAAGTGGCAGCACGAGAGTATCACATAGCAATGCTGGAGATGGACGACCACTTGCAGACTATGAACATTGAAGAACAAAGGGCGGTCGCAAAGCTCGTTGAAGGATTGGAGGAGATACTTCTCGATAACTCTAGGCCTGAGCGAATGATTAAGATCGGCATCCTTGCCAGTCCGCCAGTCCGTCAAGTGCTCATGGCATTCTTAAGAGAAAATCAAGACGTTTTTGCTTGGAGTTATGAAGACATGCCCAAGATTGACCCTTCAGTCATGGTGCACAGGTTGAATGTGTCACCCTCTTTTCCACCTATCCTTCAAAAGAAACTAGTGTTCGCCCAAGAATGAGACAAGGCTATAGCGGAAGAAGTCTGCAAATTACAAGATGCAAAGTTCATCAGGGAGGAGTACTACCCCGACTAGCTGGCCAATGTAGTGATGGGTAAAAAAGCCAACGGGAATTGAAGGATGTGTGTAGACTTCACGAACTTGAACAAGGCATGCCCCAAGGATAGCTACCCCTTCCCGCGGGTTGACATCCTGGTAGACTTAACAGCAAAACATCAGTTATTGAGCTTCATTGATGTATTTTCTAGTTACAACTAGATCAAATTGGACAAATCTGACCAAGAGAAAACTTCGTCCGTCACCAGCTAAGGCCTCTTCTGCTATAAGGTGATGTCGTTTGGTCCCAAGAATGCGGGCGCAACATATCAGAGGCTCATGAATAATATGTTTGCACATCAAATTGGAAGAAATGTCCAATTTTATGTAGACGACATGCTAGTGAAAAGCCAAAGGGAGGATGATCCTTTAGAAGACCTCAATGAGAGCTTTGACACCCTCTGCTTTTACAACATGAAACTCAATCCAAGAAAATGTGCATTTGGGGTGATAGCTGGAAAATTCTTAAGGCTCATGGTGTCTCAGAGAGGTATCAAAATCAACCCAGACAAGATCCAGGCCATAATTGAGATGGCACCACCAAGGAACACAAAAGAAGTGCAATGCCTTAACGGCAAGGTAGCCGCGCTAAACAAGTTCGTTACAAGGGCGACGGACAAGTGTCTACCTTTCTTCCGCACACTGAAGAAGTCCTTCAAGTGGACGCTTGAATGCTAACAAGATTTTGATGATCTAAAAGCATACCTCTCCTCGCCACCATTGCTAAGTCCCTCCCAATCAGGGGAAGACCTATTTCTCTATCTAGCTATCTCCCCAGCTGCCGTTAGTGCAACCTTAGTCAAAGAAGAAGATAAGGTGCAGAAGCCTATGTACTACACTAGCCAGGCACTCCGTGGCGTAGAGGAGAGGTACCCACTGATGGAAAAGCTCACCTTTGCTTTAGTTATAGTAGCCCGTAAGTTTAAGCCATACTTCTAAGCCCACATTATGGTCGTTTTGATAGATAAGCCCCTATGGCGGGTAATGAGTAACCCTGAGGTGACTGGATGGATGGCACTATGGGCAATAGAGTTGAGCAAATTTGACGTACAGTACCGCTCGTGTACTACCATAAAGGGACAGATCGTAGCTGACTTCATTGCGAAATTCACCAACATGGAAGGCCACGGGGCAGGAGAACATCCCTAATGGAGTATTCACACAGATGGATCGTCTAACATACAGGCTGGTGGAGCAGGTATAGTGCTTCGTTATCTAGAAGGGGATGAGATTAAGTGTATGGTTCGTCTTGACTTATCTATGACCAACAATGAAACAGAATACGAGGCCTTAGTGGTAGGACTAGATCTCGTTAAAGCCGTAAGGGCAATGAGTGTGGTTGTATACTGCGATTCTCAGGAGGTCACAAGCCAGGTGAATGGTGACTACAAATGCAAAAAGGAAAGAATGAAGAAATACTTGGAGCAAATAAGGAAACGGATGGGCAAGTTTCAGACCAAGTTTGTTCAAACCCCTAGGGAAGAGAACGAGCAGGCCGACCGTCTTGCGAAAGCCGCATCAGCAGAACACATGATCATCCTTAGTAAGGTACTTTCTTTTGTTCAGCTCTTACCTTTGATAGATGGCATCGGAGTGCAGGAAATAGACTCAGGAAGCAACTAAACTACACCGATAGTTTCTTATTTGAAAGACGGCACACTACATGATGGTAAGGAGGCCACAAGCAAGCTAAAATTCCAGGCAGCACATTTCGTGCTGATAAAGGATGTCTTGTACAAAAGAGACTTTTCCCACTCATACCTAAGGTGCTTAGGCCCTAAGGAAACAAATTATGTCATGAATGAAGTCCATGAAGGGATCTACAGGAACCATTTCCGGTCACGGTCATTGGTGCACAAGTTGATTCGGGCTGGATACTATTAGCTCACCATGCAGAAGGATGCCCAAGCCTATGTCAAAGTATGCGATAAATGTCAAAGGTTCGGCCATGTCATCATACAGCCCTTAGAAAAGCTCACTCAAATGACGGCCTCGTGGCCTTTTGCTCAATGGGGGTTGGACATCATGGGCCCATTCCCAATAGCGATAAGAGAGCTAAAGTTTCTAATGGTCAACATAGATTACTTTACCAAATAGGTGGAAGCTAAAGCCCTGGCCACTATCATATAAAAGAACATACGAAGCTTTGTATGCAGGAACATCATCCACAAGTATGGTATACCTAGGGTATTGATCTCAAACAACAGGAAGCAGTTCGACAACGACTCGTTTAGAGATTTTTGCTCATAATTGGGAATCAAGAATCACTATTTTTTACCGCCCACCCTCAGGACAATAGATAGGTCGAAGTAACGAACCAATCCTTACTCAAAATCATTAAAAATCGACTCGATGGGGCAAAGTGTATATGGCCAAAAGAATTACAAAGCGTTCTAAGGGCGTACAAGATGAGGACGAGGACGCCTATAGGAGAGACACCATTTCGACTAGCATAAGGAAGTGAGGCTGTCATCCTAGCTGAGGTTGGACTCACAAGCTACAGAGTGGGAAACCATGACGAGAGCAAGAATGATAAAGCTATGAGTTTGTAGCTTGACTTGGTGGATGAGGACAGAGCAGCAGCTGAACAAAGATTAGCGTGGTACCAGAACCTCATGGCCAAACACTACAACTCAAGAGTCAGGCAAATAGACTTTCAAGTTGGAGATCTCATATTGAGAAAGGTGACAGGCGCTACAAGAGATCCCTCCTAGGGAAAGCTAGAACCTAATTAGGAAGGATCCTACAAGATTGCTTCATGGCAGAGGAAGGGAACCTACCACCTGGAGACACTAGATGGGCAAAAGTTGCACCACCCGTGGAATATAGAGCACTTGAAGAAATACAACCAATAGACAATGGCACAAAGAACAACACTCCTTATTTCCAGTTTACTTCCTTTTAGTTAATTTTTAATATCTACAGTACCTTTTAAGCCCAAAAGGCAGCTTTTTACTCTTTCAAGAACAATTTTTTACTTATGCACGCATTTATCACAATAAAAGGAGTTATTTAAATATGACTTGTGTATATATGTGCCCCTACAAAACTACATCTATTACTAAGTCCGCAAGTGGATGAGTTCATCCCATTGGGATGCCTTGAAGTTATTAAGTCCACAAGTGGACGAATTCATTATAAAGTCTACAAGTGGACGAGTTCATTAGTAAGTCCACAAGTAGACGAATTCATCCCGTAAGAATGCCTTGAAATTATTAAGTCCACAGCTAGACGAGTTCATTATAAAGTCCACAAATGGACGAGTACATTATTAGCTCCATAAGTGGACGAGTTCATCCTATAGGGATGCATTAAAATTATTAGGTCCACAAGTGGATGAGTTCATTATAAAGTTCACAAATGGACGAGTTCAATATTTAGTCCACAAGTGGACAAGTTCATCCCATAAGGATGCATTAAAATTATTAAGTCTATAAGTGGACAAGTTCATTATTGGGTCCACAAGTGGACGTGTTCATCCAATAGGGATGCTTTGGGGATGCTTTGAAATCATTAAGTCCACAAGTGGACAAGTTTATTATTAGGTCCTCAAGTAGGACGAGTTCATTGTTAAGTCTATAAGTGGACAAGTCCACCAAAGTAGACGGGTTCATCCCAAATATTCACCAAGTCATTTGGGGACAAGTACATCCTAACATGTATGCGTAGAGATAGACGGATATACGCATATCTCAGAATAAAGATCAACACATAGGAAAAACATACTAAAAGTGACGAATGTAAAATAATAAAAAGACACCAAAAATAAAATGAAGTGTTTACAAACAAGACCCAAAAACAAAAGGGCACTTAATATTGTCTGAAAATGAGATACAAGAAAAATAAAAGAAATTGAAACTAAGCTAAAAGGTTCTAGGTGTCTTGAAAAGGAAGGTCCTCGTCGTCTTCAATAGGAGGGTTCTAGGCATCTTAGGCGGGAGGGTTCCCTGTGTCCTTAAGAAGAGGATCGTCAACAGACGGAGCCAAGGAAGTGACAGGCCCTTTGACAGCAGGTTGAGCAAGGACCACACCGTCATCTTTTAGATCCCATTCTGACTGAGTAGGGTTGTCGATCACCTCATTGACGGAGTCGCCACCTGTAGGGGTTGTTGGTAGAGGATCGTCCATGGTGACTTTGTATAAATCCAAGTTTGGGTAGATGGACCTAACCTATTTCAGGCAGTCCTTAAACCTGTCACCATAGTAGATTGCCCAGGCATTAATAAAAGGCTAGGAAGCCTTGAACTCTATTATGGCGTCAACCCTGGCCGTCTTTACCTACCCACAAATGGCTGTCAGCTCCACCTCCAAATTTGTTTCTTCCTCTTACGCCTTCTATCGAAGACGGGCTTCCTCCTTCGGCTTCTCAGTTAAAGCCATCACCTCCTTGTCAAGCATACGGAGGGCCCCCTTGTATTGCTCTCACTCATTGGTCAGGGTCACATTACGCTTACGAAGCTGACTGATCACCCCTTCTTGAGCGACGCTCCTATCTTGAAGCACCTTCATATGCACCAGTGCTTAAAAACAAGACAACCGTTAGCCAGTAAATGAACAACCGTAAAAGAAAGTTTGAAAAAAGGACGTACCCTAGAAAGGTTAAAAAGACCCAACGCCTTAACTCTTTTGTCACCTGCTCGGCATAAGGATCCATGTCCCTGATGATTGACTCAACCATCTCAACGGCATATTCCTTATGCGTGAGAAGATGACAGATGGTTCCTTGAGTGACGAGACCAGTTGTCGTCATTAAACCCTTGCCAGCACCATAGCTAGGTTTGGGAGGTGACGACTTCTTTGGTTTGTCACCTGCAGGGAGGGCCAATCCTTTCTTGAGTGGACGGTCATCCTTCCCCTCGCTCTTTTGCTTGGACGACCCTTTGGTGACGCCTTTGGGAGCTGACGATGAGGCCCTCTCTTTCTCCTTTTGCTTACGCACCGCTGCTGGCGCCCTTACTAAAGCCCTTTGCTTAGCTGCCTCCATTTCTACAAAGGGTAAAAGACGAACATTAGATAAATAGGCGTAAGTATGAAGTAGACGGAAGGAAAGAACTAAGATGTAAGAACTTGCACCGACGAGAATAAGCATTCAATCTATAGGCTTCAGGCGTCGGCTCCAAACCACCACAGTAGGCGTGCAATGTGTCAAGGGTGATCAGGTCCCTACACCTCCGTTCGTCAAAAGGGATCTCTAGAACTCAACGGATGAAAGCTTCCTGCTCATCGGTTATGTGTGGACGAACGCTAGCTGAAAATGAGAAAAAGCAGACGATGTTAAACACTTGAAACAAACAAATAAAGAAAAAGTGAGAATGTAGACAGTACTAAATCTAAATATTTTACGATACCCCAAGTATTGTCAAAGTCATGAGGCATCGTCACCTACTCTTCTCAACGGCATACCCAATTCGTCCCTTAAACAAAAAAAAAAATCTACTCTTCCAATTTCTATTGGAGTCAAGCATGTCTTACACCAACCTAAGCGACTTCTTCCTAGCTACAAAATGGTATATCCCCTTAGATGAGGAGATATGCTAAGGTCTATAGCACCAAAAGAACTTGACCAAGGTATGCTGACGGTTCCCTTTGCTAAGACAACCCTAAAGGATTTCAGCCCCTATGAATATCCTCTAAGCATTGGGGGCTACTTAATTGATAGATAGACCTAAGAAAGTGGCCAATTGACGGTGTAATGCCATCAATGGTAACCTCAACCCTGTTGCAAACATGGCGTCATACATGCCGACATCCGCGGTCTTCCCAGAATAGCACTTTTCAAACTTTCCGGGTAGACTGATTGGAATGTTATCAGGGATTTGATAATGGTCACATAAGGTCTTAAAGATATTGGTCGTCATTGTCAACTTAAAGTCATTGACCGTCCATATCATAAGAAGGATGAAAGGATGGGTGTGACCATCCCCAGAGCTTCCTAAACTTCCTTCTCTAGAAGCTCTTCCGTCGCCCTCATCCTCTCCCTCGTCACCTTCTCCCTCATACTTTTCGTTCTCTCATTTCTCTTCGTCACCTTCCCCCTCATACCTTTCGTTCTCTCCTTCTCCCTCGTCATATTCGTCATCTTCCTCTACTCCCTCTCAGTCAAAATCCTCTTTGTCATCAGGAGAATAGGCAGACGATTCCCTCTTTAACGACCAGGATGAGCCCTCCTCGGGCCCATAACCTAACGAGTAGACTTCATCATAGCCCGCTTCCTCACGAACTGACAACAACTGTTCAACTCGTCACTTTTCTATCTCCTGATATCTATTCACTTATAAGTGACGGAGGTATTCTAAGAACCTAATTGAAGGGTCTTTTTATAAAAGTAACTACCAACTAGAAAAACAGAAATAGAAAAGGAATGAAAAAGAGAAGAGGACTTACAAGGTTAATAGACGAATCTGTAGAGGTGGCGAGATTAGCAAGTAGACGACAGCGAGAATGACAAAATGACAGCTCTCTCTCTCTCTCAAGATTTGCAAAGATGAAATAAGGAAAAATGAAAAGGCGTGGTGAACTATTTATAGAGCAAAGAGGCAAGATAAACAAAGCGACGCTTTTGGTTGGAAACGAGGCCAACCAGCGAGTGCCACGTGTCACCTAGCATAAAAGCTTAATGATGCCTACACCATTTAATGACACACTCACTGATAAAACACCTAATTAATGGTTATAAAAAACTCTAATACTCTGTGGCCCGTTAGCCAAGGCTTATGAAACCACGAAGTAGGGGGCAACTGATAGCGATATTTTAGCCATAAATTTAATACCCCCAAAACATCGCACAGAAAGGTCATCGGCACCCACATACCCGTCAACTTCAGAGAAACCAACAAAAGAGTTAGGCCGACGACACCATACCAGACGACCCCACAAGTAAACTCGACAGGAGTCTCCATAGGCTGACGTGATGCTAGGACGGAGTAGATGGCTGATGGATGTGGAGAGGCCGACGGGGTTAAAAAGGCCAACGAGTCCAACCTGGCTTAACTTGACCCCCATGGATATCTATGTAAGGAAATTTCTTGTATCCCACAATCAACCCTAATCAAAGGAATCCCTACAAGAAAAGGATTCTGCAAAGTTCGTGCATTAATGAGGATCTTCCCTGCAAGGAAAGATCTTCTCCACCAAGAAACGAAGGTCAGCCCTACACTAATATAAAAACCCCAAAGCCCTTACAAATCAAGGTACGCATAATTTACCCCAGCTCTGGCACTCTAGAGTTGCGAAAGTTTTCTAACTTAACCTTTGGAGGGTATTTGACCGATACCACACTGGTACTCTCTGCAAGGTCTTCTTTGTTTCTATTTTATAGGTTCTGTCTAGAGCACGTGAGGACCGTACAACTCACTGACGATTTTTGGGCATCATCATTAATGAAAATAATTAGGCCTTAACCATACAAAAATAGGAGAAGAAACACCTAAGCTAATGTTAGCAATGTTACAAATATTGCTAACATTAACAATGCCCAAATAAGTATATATTTAACAATAAATTCAAGCCAATAAATAAATATAGCAACATCAAACAAAGATGTCTAATAATAAATGAATAAAGTGACATAGAAATGAAGAGAAAATTATCTTAGTTCCACACATCGAGGAATACCTGAATAACCCATTTTTATCTCCTTGTCGAATAAATGTAAAGCAAGTGCAGGGGTCAAGCCTAAGAATTCACACTAGCAAGCGTGCTCCATTCCAACCATATCAATATCATAAGTAAGGGGTGAGAAAAATTTGATCGTAATTAATAGTTAGCATTAAATTAAGGACAAAGTTTAGTTACAAAATTGATTGTAGCCTTAGGCTATAACATTTCTTAATAACTTTTTATTGGAAATGAATTTTGACAAATCCACCATTGGATTACATCTTATTCTTATATCCTCCATGCTTGCAAAATTTCTCGAAAATTAAAAATCAATAACTATGTTATCAATAAATTGTTTAAATTGCAAGTTTTTGTAGTTTAAAATTATGCATAAAATATAAGCTTATAGATTATATAGTAAATAATATCTAATTGACACAAAATTTGACATGTGTATTAAGAGCATAAAGACCATACAATTCAACGGTTAGATTTTCAAAATATATAGTAATGTTTATTTTATTGAGTAAGGTTGTAGTCTAAGGTTACAACCAATTTTGTAGCTAAACTTTGTCCTTAAATTAATAAGTAAAAAATGGGAGAAGGTAGGAATTAAGAGCTAGCATCAGGTGTGTTGAACGCCAAATGTTTAGCATTAGCACACCAAACATGAAAAATACTCATGCATCAGATCTCCCAAATTCAAAAAACATTTAGCATTTGGCACGATACCATGTTCTATACTTTTTTTACTCTTTATTTTCCTATTCTCCCTCCTTTCACATGTGATGTCTCTCATTTTGTGTTTGATATTTTTTTTTCTTTTTTAACGTGTTTTCTACATTGTTTGGTTGAGTTTTTTTTTTTTTTTTATATTAAAACTTGTCGAAAACCCACGCGATACATAGGAATAAATAATTATTTTGTAATTGTATGTAATGTATAATTTGTTCTCTAAAATTTGTTGAAGGTAATTTTTTCTCCCTAAAAATTAAACAATTTCTATTTGGTCCAATTAGGTCTACTTTAGTCCACTTCAGTCCTGTAAGGGCCAATTTAGTCCACTTGATCAATTTCGGTCCATTTTGGACTAATTGGGCCTTAAATTGAAAAATATGAAACTTTATTATATTTGGGCTAAAATATTTAATTTTGAGTTAAAAATAAAAACAAAATAGACATTATAAATTAGAAATATGAGCCCTAAAAATGAAATAAAAATATCTCATTTTGTGTTTGATATTTTTTTTTTCTTTTTTAACGTGTTTCCTACATTGTGTGGTTGAGTTTTTTTTTTTTTTTTAATATATATATGTGGGGCCCAATAATTTAAGGACCAAGCCCAATTGCTCCTGGAAAATCCGAAGGCCCAGTCCGAGGAGAGCTGTGGCCCAAGCTCTACAGTACAGAGCACAAAACAATTTTAGAAGGCAGCCGAGGACAGTTTGGTCCTCGGCAGATCCTGAATCCCACCGAAATAAAGGGGTAAAACTGGTATAGGGATGAATTTGTAAGGAGATCCAAAATATCTTGGGGAAGTTATCCTTACTACCCTTCCAGATAAGACCCAACACATGACAGAGCCGTACTCTGCAGCCTTATCAACCATACCCAACAATTCTGGGATTAGACTGATGAGACAAATATCAGTCTTGTAAAGATTGACCCTACACGTGGACGAAGGACAATGAACACGGACGAGTATAAAAGAAGAAAGTAAATAAATCTAAGGGAGCCAGCCTGCCCTGAGAAAGAGAAGGATCATATGGGGGAGAACCTCTCAACAATACCGGACTTCATTGAAGAAAGTCCGTCGTTGGATAACCGGGGAATGGCTTCAAAGACTCCTCGGATCAACTCCGAGGAGTCCCATCCCATAGGGTGCGACGTCTTAGGGCTTAAATGTTCAAGCCCAGCTCCTTTTTCTACCTGAACTCTTCTAAAACCAGGATCGGACATCGCCCCGTGACCAACGGCTAGCTTTTCAAGCCCACTCTCTACAAATTATATTGTGAGGGATCTTCCGTGCTCGAGCCCAACATCCTTATTGGGCCGCCAGAGAATTGTGTCCTTACAATATATATATATATATATATATATATATTAAAACTTGTCGCAAACCCATGCGATGCGTGGGAATAAATAATTATTTTGTAATTGTATATAATGTATAATTTGTTCTCTAAAATTTGTTGAAGGTAATTTGTTCTCCCTAAAAATTAAACAATTTCTATTTGGTCCAATTAGGTCTACTTTAGTCCACTTCAGTCCTATAAGGGCCAATTTAGTCCACTTGATCAATTTCAATCCATTTTGGACTAATTGGGCCTTAAATTGAAAAATATGAAATTTTATTATATTTGGGCTAAAATATTTAATTTTGAATTAAAAATAAAAACAAAATAGAAATTATAAATTAGAAATATGAGCCCTAAAAATGAAATAAGAATGATAAATATTCAAAGTCCTATTTGGTCCATGTTGGTCTTAATCGGTCCATTTTGCACTCTTTGGTCCACTTTGGTTCTATTTGGTCTACTTTGGTCCTATTGGGTCCATTCGGTCCACATTGGTCATATTCTATCCACTTTAGTCCTATTCGGTCCACATTGGTCATATTCAGTCCATCCAGTCCACTTTGGTTCCATTTGGTCCACATTGATCCTATTCGGTCCTATTTTTTTCCTATTCAGTCCAGATGTCCACTTTGGTCCTAATTTGTCCATTTGTTCTCATTCGGTCTACTTCATTCCTATTCGGTCCACCTTATTCCCATTTGGTCTACTTCGTTCCATATGGTCCATTTGTGTCCACTTCAGTCCATTTGTGTCCATTTTTATGCACTTACATACAATGAAAAGATATGTCTAATGGGTTGAGAGTACCTATTCTAAATCCAAATTTATTATAAAAAATATATATAGATCTCAACCTCATAATATCTAAAATCTTAAGCATAACATTTATTGTTACTATGCTTTTATTGAATCGCATTAATGTTGTATTTCAATCCATTTCAATCTGGCTAAATTTAAGTGAAAGTCTTTCTAAACCTTAAGGTTTTGAATATACAAATCTAATCTTTAGGGTAGTTACTCTTTTTTTCTTTTAATATCATTACTTTTAAACGAATTGCATGAGGTTGATTATACCTTTAAGAAAAATAAATAAATAAATATATATATATATATATATATATATATGTATGTATGTATAATTTTTATTTAAATAAATTATTCATTCTCTTAAAACAGATTATTATTGTAAAGGCACATTTTGCTCCACAACCCAAAAAATGGATGGACAATGGCCCAATGAGCCCAAAATAATGAATTTGTTAGAGAATTGGCTCAAGACTGAACGTTCAATGAGTTAGGAAGATATTGTCACAATAGAGTAATTATTAGTGGAGTGAACAAACAGTTTGAACAAAAAAGGCTCTCCTCGGTCAAGTCTAAGGAAGGTATGTTCTTATATATTTTTATTAGACTCATACAAAAATTACAATTCTTGGTTACACAGTCATATTGTTAGGTTCTAAAGTTTAGGACTCTATGTATTTAGAACTCTAATTTGTATTGTTGGCAAACCATGATCAAAACAATGTGTTTAGAAGTGTTTAAAGTTAGCTCAAAGTTGTATGTCAATGTAAAGTTGGAATCGAGTGTAAAGCAGAAAGCAGTGTGGCTTTTGGCCTGGCTCGATTGATCGAAGCTTAGGCTTGACCGATCGAACGTCGGGCAGATTACTTTTTCTGCAGATTTTTCCAACTTAGCCCTAGTTGTTTTAAAACGTTTTTAGGGTTTCTTATTTGTCCTAAGTATAAAAGGCAAACCCTAGTCACGTTTTAGTGTTGCTCATATTGCGGTTTGTGTAAATCTCTTGTGAGATCTAGAGGAGCTTTCCTTTACACAAACTTAGGGTTTTCAAGGAGGAGATATTCTCTACACCTTGATGATCAAAACAGTTGCTGCCATTAAAGTTTAAAGAATACACAAGCGGGGGTGCTTGTAGCTGGTAGGAATCCAAAGAAAGAAGGAGTCCGTGGATTCGGAGCTTGCACGTGGTCGTGTCAGTTAGTTCTACTGTTTGGTAGCATTAGAAAGTCGAGCGGGGGTGCTTGTAAGTCCTTTTGTATGAACTTCGATTCTTTCTGATAGTGGATTCAAGTTTACCTTGAGGATAGCTAGGTCAAATCCTCTCCAGGTTTTTACCGGTTTGGTTTCCTGGGTGATCATATCGTGCGTTATTTATTTTCCTCTGCTTTGCATGATTTGATCTTTATTATTGTGATAACCTAGACTTGTTTAATTGGACTAAGTAACAACTCGGCTAATTACCTAGGTTTAATCAATTGTTTAAGGAGTCTAAAAACTGTCACATATTTTCTCTAGTTTTTCTCTCTTTACTTTCTATAAGGGAGTTCATCCCTTTTATACTTCCTTTTTTTCTTTCATCTTAGCTCTTTATGTGTAGATCAAACTAATAATCTTCTTGATACTTGTCGCATTAGCACCTTCCTGAAATCTTTGAGGGTAGCTGTAAGGCTGAAAGTTACTGTTCAGGCATTACTTCCACATTAATGCGGCTAGGGGATTAGATGTAGAGCATTCAATGCGGCGGTGGCAACTTTCTTCTCAAATATTTCTCACTTCTCTTTTGTCTTATATCTTTTTGACACTTATCCATCCAAGCACGATTACCTTCTGCCCATTACTTGATGGGTAGTCAACTTTATGCCTCCGTACTGTTGGCCGAGGTGGAATTGCTCCTCGGAAAACATCACCTACTCATCATGTCCTGACCTTTTCCTCGGCCCAATATCTATTTGCTTTCATTTGCACTGGTCTGTCCTCGAGCGTGGCCCATGACCCAATATTCTCATTTGTGCCCTTCATCCATACAATAACCCCTCAAAATCCTACTCTTTCTCTCCTTGGGGGAAAAATGGGATTTCGATTTTAGGCAGGCGTACTTCCTACACACTTATGTTATTTCCTCACGTGTAGGTGTCTTTTCACCTACAAAGGAGCACGTTCCCGATGCTTCGACATTTGGGATGCCTCAGCATTTACTTTGTATAACGCCTTGTCCCCCACATTCTATAGTGTGATGAAGATCCTGCGGTGGAAAAATTTTATGGGGATTTGAGCAGGAACTCTCCCGTTTACTTTTCCCACCCCTATATAAATTGCTCGAAGACTCTGGATATTCCACTTTTTGAATCTTCAACTCTCAAGAACCAGTCCAAAGAGCCCTTCTGTATTTTTGTAAGTTACCTCTAGCCTTCCTTCTCATTTCTAGGACCCTTTCTTCCTCGGCTCCTTAATTTACACTCTATTCTCCTAACACCCTTCACCCGCGTCTCAAATGGGTAGATTCGCTAACTTAGTAGACACCCCATAGGGTATAAAGAGCTTTAAAACCCGTTACAACATACCAAATAGGGTTTCGATCAAGCACTGCCTTCAAGGGGAATGGCACCCTATGAGATCGGCAGAGGAGGTCGTGATCCCCATGATTGCCTTCATAAAAGGAGGGATAAGGATCCCTATGGGTAGAGTGACTAGGGAATTTTTAATTGCTCATAGACTTTACCCGACCCAGTGTGCCCCAAATATGTTTAGGGTATTAGGTAGCGTAGATGCTCTTAACGAAAAGATGGGTGTAAATCTCACCTATCATGACGTTAATTGGGTGTATAATTGTCAACACCTTAAAAAACAAGGATACTACCTCAACACTAGGGTTCTTGAAGTCAGGCTCATATCATGTCTCCCCAACACTAACAAAGGTATGGACCAAGACTTCCTGATTGTCTCAGGGGAATGGCATGATGGACTTCATTGCCGAACACAAGATGGGACACCAGGTGGGATACTTAGGTTTAGGTTCACTATTCAACGATTTATCACTCTAACAATGATTTTGATTTTGAAATTTTTACAGATAAGAACTCTAACGCCCCCAACTTCAATTTCGTCAACGAACCCGACCTGACAAGAATACTCCAGTCTGAGATCTTGGTACATACTGATGGGCAATTGTGAGCAGCTCACCTCATCCTCAGATACAAGCTTATTTCCACCAGTTTTCAAGCCCCCAAGTACATGATAAAGGCAAAGGATCCTCGACTACACCAAATCAATATCGCTATTCTAGGATTCCTAACTAGCCCCCCACCTGAAGGTACCCATCAGGTCGAACTCCCTTCTCAGTGTAGTGCCGAGGAAGAAGCAACCTCCTCACACTTGATTCTTGAAGAAGCAGTCGGAGTAGTTGAAGTTTCAGATTCCGAGGAGGTCATTGAAGCTTTTAACCAGCCCCAAGCCCCAGAGTCTTTAGGTGCCACTTTCAGTCATTTTCCCCTTACTCAGGTCAACAACATTCAAGAAACTTCTGACATCCCAGATGCTATGGTGCTACAAAGGAAGCCCAAGACGAGCTTGCTAGAGCTCCTCGAGTCCCACGCAGTAGGGTCGATGCCCGAGGTGGCTGCCCAGACCCGACCTCCTACTCCTCTTCTCATCCACACTTCTATGCTTGAGCCTGCAAACAAGAAAAGAAAGTGGGATAGGAAAGGCAAGGACGTAGTTGAGAAGGGAGAGGTCATCCCTTCCAAGGAGCTCGAGCCCTAGAAAGGGTCCAAAATAACTAAAGGGGCACAGAAGAAGTCCTTGAGCAAGGGGGCAATCGTAAAGAGATGACCTGATCGTTGCCCCAAGGTCCAGATCTGGGACCCCCCCCCCTTAGTGTTGGATGGAGCTCCTCTTCCCCTGGCAGGCTATGTAGCCAATGCCTTAGAGCAGCCACTACTACTACCTCAAGATATGGCTGACTTGAGGACGCTAAAGAAACATGAAGTGTTTGAACCCTAAAAAAGGATTTGGCAATGGTAAGCTTTCTTCTTCTTCTTCTTTTTATTCATTTCTTTTACTAAGTATTAATGTCATTTTATCTTAATTTCTCTATTTTTTTTTCCTTTTTTTTTTAAGGTGATCCAAACAATGCACATCGCCGAGGAGTGGGTAGATGATGCCCACAAGCAGATGAAGGAGGAAGAGGGACAACATATAGCTGCCATCGAGGCATTTATTCCGGCCGAGCAAAGGATCAAGGACCTCAACGTCAAGCTGGTTGAGGCAAACAGAAACAAAAAGAGTGATGAGGCAATTATAGAGGGGGCTAAGAGGCAAGCAAAGAACCAGCATCAATAGTTATGCAAAATTAAGGACCAACTTACCACAGCCAAAGAGCAGATAGAGGTTCTGAAGAAGAAGCTGGAAAAAATAGAGGAGGCTGTGGCTAAAGCAGAGCATGAAGGGTATGATGTCGGGGTGAAGGAGACCGAAGAGAACCTTAAGGCCCAGGTCACTGGGTTTTGTAGAGGCTACTGCCTCCAAGTGTGGAATGAAGTGCTGAATCGAGCTACGTTGGATGCTTCTTTAACACTAAGGAGGGGAAAAAACGTCTACTATCCTCCAACACTCCATGTAGTAGGCCCCTCCATCTCCCGAGCTGACACTGCCCCTAAAGCTCCTGAGCCCAGCAAGGCTACTCCTACCAATGCTCTTCCAGCCCCAACTATCCCTTCCAAAGAGGCTGATCAAACAGGAGCTGTGGACAAGGACAAGAAGCCAACCAAGGATAAAGTTCCAGCCAAAGAGCCAGCTAAGGACTCTTCCAAAGAGAATGGAGCATCCTAGGGCCAGCTACTGATACTGACTATGCTCCTCTTCACCACCAAGGAGGACCCTAAGGGCAAGGGTATAGCTTAAGCAACAGTGTCCGAGGCTTTCGCCTAGACTACAGCAAAGGCCAATCCTCCTCCTCCCAAGTCCACTTAGGATTTTTTTAAAAAAAAACATGTACTTTCTTTGCCTTTTCAAGGCTTTATCTAATGAAAAGTGTTAAGTTCCTTTATATTTCAGCGTGTTTATGTTAAACAAAATGTTATTTAATTTTTGAACATTGTTTAATTGATGTAAGCATAATTTATAACCTCTTCTGATTAAGATATAACATTGCCCTTAACCTTGACAGATGTCTATACAACTTGTACTCTAACCATTACATCTCGTGCAATTGGTAACCTAATAAATTAACTTCCAAACAATTGACAATTAATAATTTGCAATTTAATTTAGAAACACTTAGAGGAATAGGCAGTGTTAATTTACCTAAGGCATGTGGTCCGAGGAACCAGACATGACCAAAGTTCTATTTAACACTTAGATAAATAATTGAAAGTATTAATTTACCCAAGGTATGTGGTTCGAGGAACCAGGTATGACCAAGGTTCTATTTAACACTTAGAGGAATAGACAGTGTTAATATACCCAAGGTATGTGGTCTGAGGAACCAGACATGACCAAGGTTCTGTTTAACACTAAGATAAATAATTGAAAGTATTAATTTACCCAAAGTATATGGTTCAAGGAACAAGGTATGATCAAGGTTCTGTTTAATACTTAAATGAATAGGATGCACAACATATAATATTATAAATAAAAAGTGGCAAGATTGCTTTTCATTAATAGTAATACCTTCATAGGTTATTTACATTCCACAAGCGTGGTACAATATTTTCATCTAACTCTTCTAAAAAGTAAGCACTTATTCCAACAACTGAGGTGATACAAAATGACCCCTCCCATGATGGGTTCTTTGCAGTATCCACAACTTTTCTCATAACCAAATCACCTGGTGATAATGGCCTTGCCCTCACACCTGTATCATACTACTGCTTGAGTTTCTACTGATAATATGCCAGTTAAACCATGGCAGCTTCTCTTTGTTTATCAACCAAATCTAGGCTTCTCTCCAGTAACCTATCATTGTTGTTTGGGGTGAATAAGCTCGTCCTCAGTGTTGGAAACTCGGTCTCTAAAGGGATTATAGCCTTAGACCCATAAGTCATTAAAATTAACCAACGAAGAGTAGTCCAATATATCCAGAGAACGTGTGGTAGCTTTTCCACCCATCTACCCTTTTTCTCGTCCAACCTCTTCTTAAGCCCATTCACTATAACTTTGTTGATTGCCTCAACCTGCCCATTTCCTTGTGGATAAACTGGGGTTAAATATCTGTTCTTAATGCCCAATTCACAGCAGTATCTCCTGAAGGCTTTATTTTCAAACTGGAGCCCGTTATTCAAAATGAGGGTGTAAGGAATCCCAAACCGAGTAATAATGTTTTTCCACACAAATTTTTTTGCATCCAAGTCCCTAATATTGGACAATGGCTTAGCTTCCACCCACTCCGTGAAGTAATCAGTTTCAACCAAAAGCCATCTTTGGTTTCCCAAAATTTTAGGAAATAGTCCTACAATGTCCAAGCTCCACTAAGCGAATGACCATGGACTAGACAGAGGATTGAGTATGCCCCTTAGTTGATAAATGTTCAGAGCAAATCTCTAACATTGATCACACTTTTTTACATACTCTTTGCATCTTTCTGTATACTAGACCACCAATACCCTTGAGTAAGGGCTCTATGTGATAGCGACATGCCCCCTGTATGACTTACACATATTCCCTCATGCAACTCTTCCAAAAGTGGCTCCACTGCCTCAAGATGGAGACAAAGCAAGTATGGTCCAGAGAAGGAACGTTTGTAAAATTTTTGCTCCTCAGACAACCAGAAACGAGGAGCTTTACTCCATATTTTATCTGCCTTTCCCTTCTTATCGAGTAGAGTGCCTTCTTTGAGAAACAAGACCAAAAGATCCATCCAACTAGGTCTGACCATGATCTGGTGAACTTGGACCTTCTCCTTCTTCTCCTCAATGAGCTTATGTAGATCCTCAACAAGTATAACCTGAGATAGGTCTTGTCCAAAAGAGGTTGCCAAAGCTGGCAAAGAATCAGCATGTGTAGTTCTACTTCTTGGGATTTGTAGTATGGTGAAAAACTCAAAACTTGACTGCAAATGCTGTGCTTGATTCAATTACCCTTGCATTCTCGAATCTCTAGCTTCCAACTCTCCCCTTACTTGGTTTACAACCAACCTTGAGTCCGAGAATACTTCCATAACTTTTCCTCCCATCTTCTGAACCATGGCAATCTTGTTGAAAAAATACATGTTTGTATCGCATACAAAACATACCCAGTGGAAAGAATAACGGATCTACTTCATTTGCAATTAATAACATGTACTATGTAAATTTTAGAATATAAGAACAAGAGAGTGTACATTGGTTCGGTAAAATTCAAAACCAAAGATTAGAAGTACTTGGGAACACTTTTAATCTTCACTCCAATTCCACTTATACCCAAGAAGTGTGGTCTCCCAATCAGTTTATATGTGTGTGTTCAAGGGCGAATAATAGAGTGTCCTATACTCACATATAAACCATTTCATTCTCATACAAAATTTTATATGTTTCTCTCCTTATAACTGATTATCTAATTGGGCTAGCCTTTTGGGCCATTCCAATTGGGTTTTAGTATGTGGCTTAGAGAGGGACCAAAAAAGAACAAATAAAATACTAGCTCTAATGAGCATTGGGCTTGATATCGCTTTGAATCAGTAAGGTGGATGCTCTGGCTTCGGTGGACTACTAAACGGTGGAAGGCCTACAAAAGCAAACACACTGTCAAAAAGGGGACCGGAGAAGACCGGCCAAACCCCTTCCGAAGGCAAAGTTAGTCTCTCACAGGAATGGAATTCCAACTTTCTGGGAGTCAAGTCTTAGAATGTTCTTACCTCTCTTTGGTCCAGACCGGTCCTTTATATAGAGATCCTGGGGACGGTTATTTGTCCAATAACCTCCCTAAGATTTGTGGAAGCCAATGAGTCCGGAGTTAACTTCCTCAACGACTACTAAAGTTGTAACCGCTAACGGAAGTTAAATCATTTGAGAGATTCATGGCGATAGCTACTGGTTTAGTAACCGCTACAAAGAGTCGAAAGTTTTCTAAGTGTTGCGCATTCATCCGTCTAGTGTATGACGATTTGGTCATCCCTGGACATCTGATGATCGTCCATGGACGACCTTCATGGACGAGTTTATCGTCCATGGGAGACCTCATTGATCAAGAGCAATATTATTGTCCATGAACATTTTTTCTTCTTCTGGGGTGATTCTTGATCCAACTTGCTCTATTGGCTCTGGACGATACCTTTGGATGAACTGGAGTTGGACTTATTTTCCACTTCCCCATCAGTTGCCCCTTTGTTCAAAGGGTCGTCCAGGATATTGTTGTGATTTTAATAAGATTTCACTTTTTTGTGAGCCACGTGTCACAAAGCTGTTGGTTGGCCAGTCGTGTCGATCTATTTTCCCAAAGGAACCACCACATGTCAATTTCTGAGTAACGAGCGTCGTTTCACTGACCCTGTTGCTGGGGCCTATAAATAGTGCATTCTCTTTCATGCCCCTTACTTTCCTCTCATTTTCCCTTCTGCCATCTCGTCCAAGAGCCTCGTCTAGCTCTCCTCCTAGTTCTATCAGGTATTTCCTCTTTCTTTTTAGGTTTTCATCTTAAATCTTTCCACATTTCAACCATGTCTTCATCTAGTAGTTTAGAGAGGGAGATAGACAAGTACCAGGACGGTTCTTCTAGGAGTGAGGATAGTGATGAGAGTAGTGTAGATAGCTCGTCCCGTAGCGATTCCTCAGACGAGCATTATTCGTCTGGGGTTCCTGGCATTCCCTTAGAGGAATTTTAGGAACTACAACGTAGGATGGCTTCTAGATCTGGGGCTAGCTTGTCCAGACAGCCATCTAGCCCTCCTCAAGATAAGGAAGAGGACGAGGAGGATGTCATTTATAGTTGTGCCCCAAAGGTAGCATCCACCTTAGACGCTGCCAAGTTGAAAACTCTTATAGATAGATACCAGATTCCCAGAGAACTTAACCCTCGTTTACCCAAGGTTGGAGAATAGTGTTGTTCTCCTTCCTCTGGTTTAGGGGTATACACTTCTTACCTTTTAGCTGGCCTTAGGTTTCCTCTAAATTCATTTTGCAGAGACCTCTTCCAAAAATTAGGTATTAGACCTAACCAACTCAACCCCAATGGTTGGAGGACGATAGTCGCCATGCAAGTGCTATGGCATAAGGCACTAGAAGGGAACCGTCCAATTACGGTGGACGAGTTCTTTTACTGTTATAAGCCCTCGGAGATAAAGAAATCTGCTGGTTTTTACAAGTTCTCATCCAAGGGCACTTATTACAGTTTAATAAAGGGTCGTAGTTCGTCTGACCAACTTTGGAAAAAATAATTTTTTATTAGTTCTGGAAATTGGGTTGGGGACCCAGCTGACGTGGGTAATCCTCCCTTCCCACCTTTTACCAGCCCTCTAGGTCGTCTTCGTTCTAAGGGTATGTTTCCTTTCCATTTTACTTCTTTTTTCTTTACATGTTTCCTATCTTTCAATCGTCTAACTCTTTCTCTTGGTGATGCAGCTATTGTCCGTCCACGTTTGGACAAATTTTACTTGGATCGGATTGACAAGGTTCGCACCTTCCCTGGGAGAACTTTCCACAATTTGGTAACTCTCAGTCGTTTAGCAGCTTGGGGACTTGGCCCAGTACCTACTGCAGAAAACCTCAGTTACGAGGAGACTACCCGTCGAAGTAAGTATCGTCCACTTTACTTCATTTCTCTTCTTTTTCTTTTTCTTTTTTAAATTTGATTTTCCTCGTCACAGGGATAACAACAATGAGGGAAAACAAAGAAAAAACAGTAACTAGTGGGGACAAGGATGTTGCTGCACCCCCAACTGCACCACCAATCATCCAAGTGACTTCCGTCCAGGTAAGGAAGAGGAAGTCTAAGTCGATATCCAGTGTTGTGGACCTGGACGACCTTCCAAGTCTTCGAGGCCCCAAGAAGCAAAAGCCTGGTAAGACTTCTCTTCCTAAGGTCCCCAAATTTACACCTCCGACGGTGAACCTAGACGACCCTCTGGTGGATGTGGAGCCCGTCTAAACAATCCATCCCATCCAGACTGATCCTCCTCCCCCTCCAACCAAAGCCTCTCGCAAGCCTAGTTCATTGGAGCCCTCTGATCATCCTTCCAATCTGGTTCTGGACGTTATGCATGGAGGACGTTTAAAGGAATCATCATTGAGCGTGAAGTTAATGAATGCTACAACATGTCAGTGAAAGAATTTGAACGTTCTGGCATTTATGACCTTTTTAAGGTAAGTCTTTCCCTCGTCCTTGTGTGTAAATTTTTTTTTTTTTTTGAATAAGATGTCTAACTCCCTTTCGTCCATATGCAAGTCATGTCAAAATTTTATACAGCAACCTGCCAGGCTAAAGAGCTTGCTACAGAGGCTAAGACGGCTAAGGACAAAGCGAAAGAGATGAACAATGAAGTTTTGCTAAAAAAAGGGGAGGTCCTTAGGTTGACTGAAGATTTTAATCGTCTACAAGGAAGTGAGACGAAGCTGAAGAATGAGGTGGAAGAGCTTAAAGCTGATAACCTGGAAAAGGATACCCATATCGTCCATCTCGAAGGACAAGTCTCTGAGTTTGCCTTGTCCTTAGAGAAAGCACGTGAAGAAGCCATAGCAGCCTTCAAGAAGTCTGACGAGTACAAGAATTGTCTAGACAGCCACTATGTAGCTGGCTATGAGGACTTTCGTGCTAATGCTAAGGAGACATATCCTGACTTGGACTTCGATTCTTTCAAGCTTCCCCTCGCTAATGAAAGCTCCTTGTTGCAGATGAGTTCTGAGGACGTCAACATAATGGACGATGCTAACACTGAAGTGACCCAGGATGACCCCAAGACTAGCTTGCCCAAGTGATTGCATTTTCCTTAGAAAATTTATTTTACTTTTATTTGGAAGTGCCTGTTGTTTTGGGCTTTATTCTTTACTCCTTTTATTCAAGTTTATCCAAGTAAAATTGTCTCTTCCAAGATTATGGATGAGTCTTATATACAATTAGTTATATTTTCACAACTTTTAAGGGTTTTTTTTTTTTTTTTTGGACATGGGTCATCCACCCTTCTTTAAATTTCATAAACAAATGAATATTTCTATTTTCACCTTCCATTGTGTTTGAATACATACATTTCCAGCTTTATGTATGAAGTTTATTTTCATTATTCGTATCATTTTTGTGGTTGTGTGGTTCGTCCACCCAGGAGTTCAATTTGCCTCGTCTTGAGTATAGGGGTGAATTTCTTATTACATCACCGAAATAGAGGAAATTGAATCCTTTTAGCTATCAAGTACAATTCGTCTATGAATGACATTCTTCTTGGTTAGCTTTTATTCATTATTCAAATTTAGGGACGATCATATTTCCGTCCTTGATAAGACTTCCCAGCAATTTCTCATCCATGCAATGGATTGTTACGCTGGTTAGATTCATTTATGGGCTTGTGCTTTTGCACAGTCTTTGTTCGTCCATGTTTTGGACGACCATTTCTCAAGTTTCATCTCGTCTTAAGCTTTAGACGGATATACCTTGTTCTATTTTTCCTTTAACTCAGGTTTTATCTCATCTTAAGCTTTGGACAGATATACCTTGTTTCATTTTTCCTTTAAGGAAAGCTTATGGATGATACATCCTTGCGTCCAAGGATTTCATTCATCCATACTTGTTTGCTTCTTTGTGGATCATTTTGAATGATTTAACAAAAATAAAGGATTCCCATACAATATACTTGAAAATACATCATATATATATATATATATATATATATATCTAAAAATGAAAACTTATGCAAACATTCGTCCACAGGCATGGCACATCCTCGAGAGCTAGTTCCTTAGGGAATTAAAAATACAAACCAACTCGTCCATGAATAGCACAAAAGTGAAAACACTAATGTACCTTCTAGGGGATTATTGAAATACTTAAAACACATAGTAGTTGTAAACAAACACGAGAATACTTACGCTCGTCCAGGTATCTCGTCCGTGGCCACTTTCGTCTAGAGTCAGCATTTATTGATGGTATTTCCTTAGGTGCTCAACATTCCAAGGGTATTCCAGCCTCTGTCCATCCAAAGCTTCCAAATAGTAGGATCTTTGCCTCTTGCAGTTGATAACCCTATAAGGTCCTTCCCAATTTGGCCCCAGTTTCCCATAGGCCAGGTTTCTTGTTGCCAAGGTAACCCTCTTCAGGACAAGATCCCCAATGTTGAAGTGCCTGGGCTTCACCATGGCATCATATTGTCTTGTTCTATTTTTCCTTTAACTCAGGTTTCATCTCGTCTTAAGCTTTGGACAGATATACCTTGTTTCATTTTTCCTTTAAGGAAAGCTTATGGATGATACATCCTTGCGTCCAAGGATTTCATTCGTCCATACTTGTTAGCTTCTTTGTGGATCATTTTGAATGATTTAACAAAAATAAAGGATTCCCATACAATATACTTGAAAATACATCATATATATATATATATATATATATATATCTAAAAATGAAAACTTATGCAAACATTCGTCCACAGGAGAGCTAGTGCCTTAGGGAATTAAAAATACAAACCAACTCGTCCATGAATAGCACAAAAGTGAAAACACTAATGTACCTTCTAGGGGATTATTGGAATACTTAAAACACATAGTAGTAGTAAACAAACACGAGAATACTTCTGATCGTCCAGGTATCTCGTCCGTGGCCACTTTCGTCCAGAGTCAGCATTTATTGATGGTATTTCCTTAGGTGCTCAACATTCCAAGGGTGTTCCAGCCTCTGTCCATCCAAAGCTTCCAAATAGTAGGATCTTTGCCTCTTGTAGTTGATAACCCTATAAGGTCCTTCCCAATTTGACCCCAGTTTCCCGTAGGCCAGGTTTCTTGTTGCCAAGGTAACCCTCTTCAGGACGAGATCCCCAATGTTGAAGCGCCTGGGCTTCACCATGGCATCATATTGTCTTGCCATAAGATTTTTGTACCTCGTTGTTCTCTGTTCTGCATCCATCCTGACCTCGTCCATAAGGTCAAGGTTGAGACGGAGCTGCTCTTCGTTTTCTTTAGCCTGATACTTCCTCACCCTATGGCTGGTCATATGTACTTCTGCCGGTATAACTGCCTCA
Organism: Quercus lobata; assembly: GCF_001633185.2. Lineage (NCBI taxonomy): Eukaryota > Viridiplantae > Streptophyta > Magnoliopsida > Fagales > Fagaceae > Quercus > Quercus lobata. Next base: position 15,850,085 of record NC_044912.1, on the reverse strand, counting down.
CTTGCATAGGCTAGTTTAAAAGGAGTTTCCCCTGTTGGAGTTCTCACTATCGTTCTATAAGCCCACAAAACACCCAGTAACTTATCCAGCCATACTCCCTTTGCCCCTTCAAGCCGAGTCTTGATGATCTTCAACAAGGATCGGTTTGCTACTTCTACCTGGCCATTGGCCTGTGGGTGGGAGGGTGAGGAGTAATGGTTTCTGATTCCAAGTTACTCACAAAATTCCCTAAAAGGTGTGTTGTCGAACTATCGTCCATTATCAGACTCTAGTACCCTAGGTACCCCAAATCTACATACAATGTTCTTCCAGACAAAATTCTTGACATTCTGTTGTGTAATTTTTGCTAAGGGTTCGGCTTCCACCCATTTTGTGAAGTAATCTATTCCTACCATCAAAAACTTCATTTGCCGAGTTCCAGTTAGAAAGGGCCCCAAAATATCCAGGCCCCAAAATATCCAGTCCCCATTGCGCGAAAGGCCAAGGGGCCATCATTGGCGTAAGATACTCTGCTAGCTGTCTAGGAATGTTACTGAAGTGCTGACATTGATCACATACCTTAACATATGCCTTAGCATCAGCTTGGATGGTTGGCCAATAGAATCCGCTACGGATGACTTTATAGACGAGTGATCTAGCTCTTGAATGGTTACCACATGCTCCTTCATGAACCTCCCTCAACATGTAGTTTGCCTCGTCTGGAGCTAAACACCTTAGGAGAGGCTGGGAAAAACCTCTTTTGTATAGCACTACGTCCATAAGTATGTACCTAGCTGATTTGACCCTGAGCTTCCTAGCTTCGTCCTTCTTTTCTAGAAGCATTCCGTCCTTCAAATATGACACTATTGGAGTCATCCAATTTTCATCACCTTCTATCTGCAGCATCTCTGGAAGGTCTATACTCTGCATGTATTGTACTGCATCCAACTCGTCCATTGCTTCATTCGCAGAGACTTCCTTTGCCAGAGTATCTGCTTCCACATTCTCTTCCCTTGGGATTTGAATGAAATCAACTTCTTTGAATTTCTTCACACGGCGCACTACCTTCTTTAAATATTTCTTCATTCTGTCTTCCTTGGCTTCACATATCCCATTTACATGGCCTATGACCAACTGAGAGTCTCCCAAGACAAGTATTGAGTCTGCTTCTACAGACTTAGCCAACTCCAACCCCTTTAAAAGGGCTTCATACTCCACTTCATTATTAGTGGTTTGGTATTGCAAATGAGCCTTGTACTTTAATTTGTCTCCTTCTGGTGACTGCAAAACAACTCTTATACCTACAGCATGCAATGTAGACGATCCATCTACATGGACGACCCATTTTTTATTGTACTCTCTTTCACCAAAATTCTCGTAACTCGGAGTGAACTCTGCAATGAAATCTGCTAGGGCTTGAGCCTTTATTGCATTTCTCGGTTGGTACCGAATGTCAAATTCACTAAGTTCCACTACCTACTGAATCAGCCGTCCTGCAGCTTCCAGCTTGTTCATTTCCTTCTTGAGCGGATGGTCTGTCATGACATTGATGACATGAACTTGGAAGTAATGTCTTAACTTTCTAGAAGCTGTTCTTAGTGCAAAAGTCAACTTCTCTATCAGTGGGTACCTTCCTTCTGCTCCTCTGAGTGCTCGGCTAGTGTAGTACACGGGTTTTTGTACTTTTCCTTCCTCCCTAATTAGAGCTGAACTTACGGCATGTGGAGACACCGCTAAGTACAGATACAGTTCCTCTCCTTGCACGAACGGACTTAATAATGGAGCTGTAGTGAGATAGTCCTTCAGGTCTTGGAAGGCCTTTTGACATTCGTCCGTCCATTCGAATGACTTCCTGAGGAATTTGAAGAAAGGTAAACATTTGTCTGTGACTTATGAAATAAACCTGTTCGAAGCAGCAACTCGCCCAGTGAGGGATTGGACTTCCTTGATATTCTTCGATGGTTCCATGTCCAATATGGCTTGGATCTTGTCTGGATTCGCTTCGATTCCTCTTTGCGAAACCATGAACCCCATAAACTTTCTCGACGATACTCCGAATGCACACTTACTTGGGTTCAATTTCATCTTATATCGCCTAAGTGTTTCAAAGGTTTCCTATAGATCGTCCAAATGGCTTCCCTCGTCTATGCTCTTTACAAGCATGTCGTCGACATAGACCTCTACATTTCGCCCTATCTATGGACGGAACATGTGATTAACCAACCTTTGATAAGTTGCCCCTGTGTTCTTTAAACCAAAGGGCATCACCTTATAACAAAACAAACCTTGGCTGGTAATGAAGGAGGTCTTAACCTGATCAACTTCGTCTATCTTTATCTGATTATATCCTGAGAAGGCGTCCATGAAGCTCAACAACTGATGGCCAGCCATAGAGTCCACCAATTGATCAATGCGTGGCAAAGGATAACTATCCTTGGGGCAAGCCTTGTTCAAATCAGTGAAATCTACGCACATTCTCCACTTGCCATTTGCTTTCTTCATCATCACCACATTGGCTAACCAATCCGGGTAATAGACTTCCTTAATAAACTGTGCCGTGATCAGTTTCTGAACCTCTTCTTTGATTGCCTTATCACGCTCAGGAACGAACACCCTCTTCTTCTGACGAACAGGCTTAGAAAAGGGGTACACATTCAATCGATGAGTGATTACACTTCTATCGATTCCAGGCATGTCGTCATGACTCCATGCAAAAACATCGATACTCTTTCTTAGGAACTGAATGAGGTCTTTTCTTGCCTTCTCCTTCATACCTGTTCCAATTCTGGTGAATTTCTCGGGATCATCTTCTTGCAAAAGAACATTTTCCAGTACTTCCGTGGGCTCTGCAACAACCCTTCTTTCCTCAATACTCATTGTTTGCACCTGCTCATCCAAAGCCATCATGGCTAAATAGCATTCTCTAGCTGCCAACTGATCTCCTTGTGCTTGCCCTATCCCGTACTCCGTAGGGAATTTAACTGATAGATGTTAGGTAGATGTTATCGCCTTCCAACTGTTCAAAGTTGGTCTTCCAATAATGGCATTGTATGAGGACAAACAATCCACCACGAGGAAATTGACTTCCTTAGTTATCTGCTGCGGGTATGACCCTACCACTACTGGTAATGTAATGGTGCTTACGGGCTACACCTTCATTCCTCCGAACCCTATCAATGGTGAGCACACTAGACGAAGTTAATCCCACCCAAACCTCATCTGTTGGAAGGCAGGATAGTACAATATATCTGCTGAGCTTCCATTGTCAACTAACACTCTCCTAGTTGTATAATCTCCAATAAGCAGACTAATGACAATTGCATTGTCATGCGGGAGATGGATCCTCTTAGCATCTTCATCGGTGAACAAAATGGCCGACTCGTCTATTGATCTCGTCCTTGGTGATCATCCAGAGAGTTGGACATTTTGCACCACTTTAAGATACGTCTTCTTCGACTTGGAAGATTGCGCCGTCGAGTTTCCTCCTTTGATAATCCTTATCTCTCCTAGCGGGAACCGGGACGATTCCTCCATTTTTCCCTTCAATTTCTCATCTTTATGATCCCTTCCAACGAAATGCCTCAGCTTTCCTTGTCTAATAAGATTCTTAATTTGCTGCTTCAGGTCATAACATTCATTTGTGTCATGCCCATGGTCCCTATGGAAGCGACAATATTTACTCTTATTGCGCTTATTAGGATCTCCTTTCATCTTCTTTGGCCATTTTAGAGAAGGGTTATCTTTGATTTGCATGAGCACCTGATCAAGTGGAGCGTTTAGAGGCATGTAGTTCTGGCTTCTTCCCAAGGGACCGATCTTCCTATTATCTCGTTCCTTCTTATCTTCCGTCCGTCCCTTCTTTGGACGAGGGCCTTATTCTGAGTGGCGTGCTGGGTGCGCTTCCATCCTTTTAGCTTTTTTCCTTTTCTTGGCTATGATCGCATCTTCTGCATTCATAAAGTTCTGAGCCGAATGGACGAGCTCAGCCATGGTTTGAGGCTCCTTCTCATATAGCTTGTGGATAAATAGATCAGAATTAATCCCATTATGGAAGGCCGCCAATAAAAGCTTGTCATCTACCTCGTCCACACTAAGGGCTTCTCTGGTGAAGCGAATGATGAATGACCGCAGGCTCTCATTCTTCCCTTACTCTATAGTCAATAAGCTGGACGAGGAACGCTTGTGTCTCTGTCTCCCAATGAAATTGTTAACAAACAACTTGCTCAACTCTTCGAAAGAACCTACAAAACTTGGGGGTATTTTGCTGAACCAGACTCATGCCGGACCTTTAAGGGTGGTAGGGAAGGCTCTACACATGATTTCATCAGGGACCCTTGAAGGTGCATCGTTGTCTTGAAAGTAGCAATGTGATCAAATGGGTCACACGTTCCATCATACGAATCCAGAGAAGGCAGCTTGAACTTTGATGGTAGAGGATGACCGTTGATGGAAGCCGTAAAGGGAGAGTCAGTTCTGTGGACAAAATCTTCTATAGGATTCGTCCTCCTCATGTTCTCTTTCATTTCCTCCATGACTTTCTTCATTTGGTCCATCTCTTCTTTTAAGTGTGGTACCATCCGTGAAGTGGTGCCTCTTAACTGACTTCCAATTTTCGTATTTTCTCTATCACCATGACCCTGTGTTTGTCCTCCTCCCTCACATTCCTCACGTGTCTGTCTTCTCTGATTGATCTACATTCTTAACTCTTGGTTTTGGCGAGTCAACTCCGCCATTGCAGCTGCCATAGATTGCACATGTTGGACAAACAATGTTTGCATAACTGGTGCAGATTAGCAATCTCGTTGGGGATCGCTTGAAGCGCCTCTGCTTCCCTGACGACCTGGGCTAGTAGCCCTCAATCTGGTCCTGACTATCCTAACCTTTTTGTCACGGAAAAGAAAACTACAAAAAAATCTCTCTTCCCACAGACGGCGCTAAGTAATATCGCTTCGAATCAGTAAGGTGAATGCTCTGGCTTCGGTGGGCTACTGAATGGTGGAAGGCCTACAAAAGCAAACACGCTATCAAAAAGGGGACCGGAGAAGACTGGCCAAACCCCCTCCAATGGAAAAGTTAGTCTCTCACAGGAATGGAATTCCAACTTTCTGGGAGTCAAGTCTCAGAATGTTCTTACCTCTCTTTGGTTCAGACTGGTCCTTTATATAGAGATCTTGGGGACGGTTATTTGTCCAATAACCTCCCCAAGATTTGTGGAAGCCAATGAGTCCGTAGTTAACTTCCTCAACGGCTACTAAAGTTGTAACTACTAATGGAAGTTAACTCATTTAAGGGATTCATGGCGATAGCTACGGGTTTAGTAACAGCTACAAAGAGTCGAAAGTTTTCTAAGTGTTGTGCATTCGTTCATCTAGTATCTGACGATTTGGTCATCCCAAGACATCTAATGATCGTCCATGGACGACCTTCATGGACGAGTTTATCGTCCATGGGAGACTTCATTGATCAAGAGCAATATTACCGTCCATGAACATTTTTTCTTCTTCTGGGGTGATTCTTGATCCAACTTGCTCTATTGGCTCTGGACGATACCTTTGGACGAACTGGAGTTGGACTAATTTTCCACTTCCCCATCAGGGCTTTTCTGTCAACTCTTGACAAGTCCAAAGTTACCATTAATTATATTTAATATTACTATATAAATATAATTGCACTTTAGGCCTTATCTATATATACATATAAAACCGAAACTTTTGAAACTCCCACAAATTTCCACGTCAGCATAATATTAAAAAAAAAAAAAAAAGGTAATAAAACTTTTTTAAATCCCGACTCTGCCTTCTCCTTTCACGAAGACTGCCTTTCCCTTTCACGAAGCTATGCCAAAGGCCAAACCGGCTCCCCAAATCCCAGATCTCCACCTTTGACAAACAAAATGCAGACCCTTTCTCTTTCTTCCACCGTTTCCCTTCTCCTTCCTCCAAAACAAAGATCCACCCCATCTCCTTCCTCCAAAACAAAAAAAAACAAAAAAACAAAAAAAAATCCTGATTATTAGCGAACTGAAAACCAGCGTAAGAAACCTCCTTCTCTCCCATTCTGGTATCTATCTCCAATGATCCAAAAAACCCAATCATTGTTTTGAGGTACGCTTCTTTTCATCTTTTTTCATCTCTTTAATTGTTTCTCCCTCAGCCTCAGGCCTTAAATCTCTCTCTCAATTGAAGTTTTCTGTTTTCAACTTTTCTGGTCCTAGCTCCACCAAATCCGTTTCCCATTTTTCAAATTTCAAAGCATTTGATAGAAGAAGAAGAGAATAAGGCAGCGGATCTTATTGTGGGCAAAAGAAAATAAAAATAAAGGGAAGATGAAAGAGATGACAGAGAGATACGGAGGGCACTGTGAGAGAAAAAAAAAATTGCTTTGGAGTTATGGAATTTTATATTTGTAGCTTTGAGTGATACCAATGATGGCAGAAATATTGCTTCAGCATCGACGTTGAAATTCAAAGACTTTCAAGAAAAGAGTTTGGAACATTACACCTGGTGCTTAACATGGAATGCATGGAGGGATAGGAATGGGAGTACATTTGAAGTGTAAGAACCATACAAAGAGATTTCAATCTCAGTTTCTATTACTATAAGAGAAGTTATAGTGAAGAAAAGAAAGAGGAGAAAAAAAGGAGAAGAAGAAAGAGACGAAAAAGAGTTACACTGAGAGGAGATAATAATGTAGGGAGGAGTAGATTTTAGCAAAAGTGAAAAAGGAAGCTTCGTTGAAGGTGCATGGTATATAAACACCCTTCTATATTTACTAAATTACAAAAATACCAATTTGATATATAAACTTCCGGTTTGCTTTTAAGATATCCTTTTATTGTGCATTAGATTAATATTAATAATAATACTAATAATATATTATTATTATTATTATAGAACTAATTTATATATATTAGCAATAACCCACAATATGTCAACGCTGAAATATTCTATAGAAAAGGTTAAGGACACAACTTTTGTGTTGTGGCCTTGTGGGATTTTTAGTATCCTTAACATTGCCCATATTCTATTCTAATAGACAAACTAAAATGGGCATCGAAACTACATTCATAACATTAGAATAAAATTTTTTAAAATGTACATGTTATATAAATGACTTACTTATTTAAAAAGAAAAAAAAATTTAAATGTGTTACATTTAGTATTAATATTATTATTTTTGCTAGATTTTGCTAATAAATCATGTAGGGCAGGGGAGCTTATGATCCGGCCCACACTCTATCCGGGCTTAGGGCCCGTGCCAAGGAGGTAGTGTGCCGAGGACGAGTGATCAAAGGCCGGGGTGTTAAGGTGAACAGCTGAGGACGACCCTATCCTCGGCACTCCAGGACTTCGATGAAAAGAGTAACGTCTTGGTGAAGGCTATCCCCAAACAGCCCCCTGAAGGGGATGTGAATGGAATAGGGCCCACGTGGAGGTACGATGCAAAATTGGCTCAAGGAAAATACGTCCCCTCCGCATTAAATGCACCTGCCAGCGTCCTGATCAGATTAATGAGAAAAGACGCTTGGACGGTGTAACTTCGATCATCGCAACTAACAGAAAGTAAGAGGGGACAGCTGATGGGACAGGCGCAGAAGTAAACACCTGCCTGACCAACAAGTGGAGGGCTAGGATCAACCGAAAAGGACTATAAAATGTAAAAGTTAGTGTGCCAAGAGGTGGCTGGGAAAAATGGCCAAAAACCAGAGCCTCCCAGCCCGCCTCCAGGAGAAAGACTCCTAGGACGAAGATGACTTAACCATGTATGGATATCACGAAAAACCCATCGCCTGGTGACTAAGGCCTAGCCTTTCAAACCCACGCTCTACAAATGATATTGTTTGAGCCTTTTTACGTGCGAACCCAACACTGTTACGGTTCGTTACGAATCGTGTCCTTACAATTGGCGCCGTCTGTGGGAAAGGCTTGTGTCTTGGCATAGGCGATAGGTCGAGACAGTTCCCTTGTCATTTCTAACAGTCGGTTATGGTGTTCTAGCGTAAAGTTCCACTAGGGGCTATGCTTCTTGACTAGGGGCTATGCTTTGTAGCGTCAGCCGCACAGATGGTTCTAGGGGCTCGGCCGAGGAGCTAATTCCCCAAAAGCCAAGACCCCATGGAAGGAAAACTGAGTTTTGGACAGAACCAAGGTATTGTATGGTCCTCAGACTCAAACCTATGGGGAAACCAACTACTTAGATGAGAAAACTGAGTTTTGGACAGAACCAAGGTATTGTATGGTCCTCGGACTCAAACCTATGGGGAAACCAACTACTTAGATGAGAAAACTGAGTTTTGGATAGAACCAAGGTATTGTATGGTCCTCGGACTCAAACCTATGGGGAAACCAACTACTTATCAATATCTATCAAGTTTGGGACAAAACCAAGGTATTGTATGGTCCTCGAACTCAAACCTATGGGGAAACCAACTACTTTAAAGAAACCTGGGCACTAAGCAAGACTTAGCAGCTACACGTGATATCTAAAATGATGCCTATATCTTCGTTGAAAAAGGGTTAGAAATGAGCCCAAGGCTCTGCGGGTGCAAGTAAGCTAGGGTTTTGAAACATGATGTTAAATGTATCGCATGCACAAATATTCATACATGTTAAGACGAATTAGTGCAGAATTCATAAACAATATTAAGTATCAACGAGGGCAACTAACAATTAACCAAAAGGAAAAAGGAAGAAAAAGATTTCATATATACATGTTCAACAGGTTCAAACTACTAACAGATTAGAAAATTTTCAAAATGAAAAGAAACAAGTTAATCGTTAAAATAAAAACAAATACAAAGCCTAGCCAGGATTTCTACTTTTTTAGTTTTGCGTCGGCCACGTCCTGGGAAGAGGGAACGGGATCAGCTTCGACGCCCTGGAGGATAGTCCCTTTTGGGGGAGGAAGAACAGGGTCAGTATCGGTACTTTTGGGGACCGCAGCAAGGGGAATTGCCTGTGGGGGCTGGGCAAGTGTGGCTCACTCCTCAGCATTCGGCATTTGAGTGCCAACCACGGGCTCAGTAACCTCTTTGGGTACTCCAGGATCCGTATGCTGAGGTATTTCTGTCACATCCTGAGGTTCTCCCTCTTTGAGCGTCTTACTAGGAGAGCCGCCGACTTGTAAGTTTTCCGACCGGGTGACCCCTTTCTCGGGTTGGTCGCTCATAGCCACGGAGCTGGAGGAGGTGGCCTCACGGATGGCTGTAGGGTAAAATATGTTCTCCGCTTTCCACAAGTCGGATGAAGCATTCACCCCAGCTTGCTTCAGTGCCTCTTCCCAAACCTGGGAGCAGTAAAGCCTGCATACCCCAGGAATCTGGGCTTTAAGGATGGCTTGGGTTTCAGCTACCCCCGCATTATAACCATCATCCTCAGCCGTTTCCTTGGCAACCTCAGCCTCATTTCTGGCAAACTCGGCCTCCTGCTTGGCCCTTACGGCTTCGTCATGGGCATACTCCGCCATGCCTTTGTCGTGCCCTGCTGCGGCCAGTTTTTTACTTAAATCCTTGATCTGCTCTTTGGCTATTTGCAACTGATCATCGGCTTCAAGTAGACGTTTTGTTTAGTCCTCGGCCTGTTTTTAGGTGCTAGCTAGGCCCGCCGAGGCGCTATCCCTTTCACGGATAGCAACTGTCAGGTCAGCTTTGGCCTTGGTGAGTTCATCCTCAGAGGCTTAGAGAGTCTTCGCGGCCGTTATGTGCTTGGTGCGTTCATTCTCGGCCGCCTTACTCTTATTATTCACCTCTTCCTCCATCCTATAGGTGGCCTAGAGAGCCTGGCAAGGGAGATAAATGCATAGTTAATGACAAACCAGGAGCGAGAGTTAATAAAGTTTTTAGGTTTCAAGAAACCTTACCATGCCCAAGTACCTCTTAGTACTAAGGAAGACCTCCTGCATCCTCATTTTCCTCAGACCATCCATGTCAGTAGGAAGTAGCATGGTTCTCCCTAGTGCGTCGGCTACGTAGCCACCCTTGCCATCTCCAGGGTCCCTCATGGATGCAGTTTCCAGCAGTGGACCCCGGTGAAGCATTGGGGCAGGAAGCCAGGCGCTCGGCGAGGACTGGGCCTCGATCTCCTTCCCCTTGCCTTGAGAGGATTGGACTTCAGTTTCTTTACCCTTGCTCTGGTGTCCAATCTTCAGTTATTTAGTGTGCGGAGCCTCCTCCTTCTCCTTAGAAGGTTGGGATTTTCCCCCGTCCATGATTCCCTTGCCCTTGGGGCTTCTCTTTCTCTTTGAATCAGTGCCTTCTGGCCAAGGAGGCAGAGCTGGTTGGGAGGAAGCAGAAAGTTTGGGGTGGGGGGATTGTGGCTGTGACTTGGTGGAAGATGACCAGGTCTGGACAATCTGGGGCTGAGGTGGTGGGGAAGGAGCATTGGGTTGTGGCGTTCCCTGCGTATCCTTCCAAGGTTGGCCCTCGAGGAGTTCGAGAAGGGAGATCGGGGGCTTTCTCTTGAGTCCCATCTCGGCTTGAGAAGAGGTGCCTATTAACGACAATTCCGCCTCGGACAAAGCTGGGTCACCTATATCACCAGAAGAATCCTCGAATTGGTGGGCTAGGTCAAATACCCCAAAACCTTCCTCGGGCCGATCTAGCTCGCCTTCGTCCTCTGTTACTTGATGAGACGAGGAGGGGCCCACCGGTGGGATGTTCACTGGGACAGATGGTTCTTGGGAAATAAAAAATCCTGTCTCGACCACGGTAATTTTTGGAAGCCAAGGACGGCTGGCGCTGATCACGTGCCTTGCGTCCGCAAATGACTTCTGAACAGGAGGGTACCCTAGTATTTTGTGAGCTGCCCGAACTTGACCATCTCCGTCATTTACAAAAACTGCCGCTTGTAAGACAGTCTCCAAGTTCGCCCGGTTGACTAAGTAAAAATGCCGTTGGTAGGCGTGTGGATCTGCAAAAAGAAAAACACGTATGCATGGTTAGTTACCGAACAACATCAGATTAGAATGGTACAAAGGTTTATCGCCCTTCCATTCCCAGTACCCCACCTGGTTGTCCTTCTACTATGGGGCATGGATCGCCATCGTGCCATTCACCAGAGACGATGAGGAAATCCTTATTTAATCCCTTGTTGGAGTCAGGGAGGCACTGGATTAATCGGACCCTTTCGTCCCTCGTTTTCATGTAGAAGGTTTTCCCCTTCAATTTTTGGAGATTATAGCACCAGTTCACATCATGGTGGGTCAGTCTTAACCCCATCTTCTTGTTTAAAGTGTCCACGCAACCCAGAATCCTAAAAACGGTGCCGGCGCATTGGGTGGGGGCTAATCGGAAGTGCCTGAGATAACCCCTCGTTACTGGCCCCATAGGGATTCTCATACCCCCCCTCTACAAAGGCGAGGACGGGAATGACTACCGCGCCCGTTTCCCTCTTATAGTGCCACTCCCCCATCTTACAGTGCCTTAGACTTACGTTGGGGGGAATCCTATAATCGACGATGAACTTGTTCATCGCCTCTTCATTATCGACTAATTTCCTCAATCTCAATTTAGTCATTTCTATGATTTACCAAACAAACCAAATCCGCAACGGGAGAAGAAAGGGAACCAAAGAAAAATAAACCCAGAAAAGAAAAAGTACGAGTTAACGGAGATAGGGAACTTACATAAAAGAGGAAAGGCGCTTCGGATAGGCTTTTTGTGCTGGAGATAGACTTGAATTTGGACGAAAGTTCAGATGAACCCAGAATATACGCGCTAGAACTCTTAAGTGAAAAACTGAAGAGACAGATCCGTTCCAAAAAATCTCTTATACTTTCTAGGGTAACTGCACGAATTTTCCCGCCCATAAAGACCAAGGAATCACCACCGTTCGATCTTCATTATACCACAGAACGTGAGAAACACAAAGCCGCCCGTATTTAATGAGACCACGTTTCGCCTTCCAAGGGCTCTAGGAACGTGTCTAGGGCAGGTAAAAAGTCTCGGGAACCGATAGGTGACAAAGATGGACAAGCGTTGGCAGATATCTGATGTCATCAAAACCCTCCTATCCGTCCGAGGAGTCAGACAGCAGGATTTTGAGGGGCTATTGTAAGGCCAGGGAGCTTATGATCTGACCTACACTCTATCCAGGCTCAGGGCCCGTGCCGAGGAGGTAGTGTGCCGAGGACAAGTGATCAAAGGCCGGGGTGTTAAGGTGAACAGCTAAGGACGACCCTATCCTCGGCACTCCAGGACTTCGATGAAAAGAGCAACGTCTTGGTGAAGGCTATCCCTAAACAGCCCCCTGAAGGGGATGTAAATGGAATAGGGCCCACGTGGAGGTACGATGCAAAATTGGCTCAAGGAAAATACGTCCCCTCCACATTAAATGCACCTGCTAGCATCCTGATCAGATTAATGAGAAAAGACGCTTGGACGGTGTAACTTCGATCATCGCAACTAACAGAAAGTAAGAGGGGACAGCTGATGGGATGGGCGCAGAAGTAAACACCTGCCTGACCAACAAGTGGAGGGCTAGGATCAACCGAAAAGGACTATATAATGTAAAAGTTAGTGTGCCAAGAGGTGGCTGAGAAAAATGACCAAAAACCAGAACCTCCCAGCCCGCCTCCAGAAGAAAGACTCCTAGGGCGAAGATGACTTAACCATGTATGGATATCACGAAAAACCCATCGCCTGGTGACTAAGGCCTAGCCTTTCAAACCCTCGCTCTACAAATGATATTGTTTAGGCCTTTTTACGTACGAACCCAACACTGTTACGGTTCGTTACGAATCGTGTCCTTACAAATCATTACTGTCAAAAAATTAAAAATAATAATTCAAAGGTTTATGTATTATGTTTTCTTTTTAAGAAAATATACTATAAAAAATGCAATTATCTATGAATATATGTTTTAAACTATCCAATAGACATTTTTTTTTTTTTAGTTATACAATGTTATTAAGATTTGTTTCTTAAAAAAAATGCTATTTATGACTATAACTTATTTTAGAATGAATGCAATGTCTATTGGATAGTTTATATCAATAATTTTCAAATGGCATCTTACATTGTATTATTAATGCCATTTCCTATTTAAAAGCATTTCATACATTTATGCTAAATATTCCTCTCTTTTTTAGTTATTATTATGCTAACTATTTCAACTTAAATATAATGATACTCTCTTCTAAACTTATTTTATAGTTTTTCCCATGCATCGCACGGGTTTAGCGACTAGTTAATAAATTATATCCCAAAATTTTATTGTACATGCAACCCCTTCATAAATTATTCATAGTAATATAAAATCATGAATGTAGACTGCCACTTTGAAGATTACTACATCTTAATCCTTGAGTACCCGATTTAATCCTTTAAGTTATTCATCATATATTTATGAAATCTAATTTCATAAATATATATACTTTAGTAACTCCTTACTAAAGTAGTTAGGCCTAACATTCTAAATAACTAAATCCATTAAACTTATCTCAAGGGAATATTTTATATTTCTATTAAGAGATTATGAATTCTATCTTGAGAATATATGTTCCATCAACACTAAATGTAGTTGCCCAATATACTGAGGTTTTGATTGTGACTTTAGATCTCACTCCTGATATATCAAAGCAACCTACACTTCATGATCAGTCAATTATTCTCTTAAGATTAAGAGTTCATATAAATAGAAGTGAGATTTATAATTCATTTGACAGTTTTTAGGAGAATAATAAATCTCATACCGGTCTAGTTTAATATGTTTTAACTCTTAAAACATATCAATATATCAACTAAAAGTCTCCACTTTCATGATCAAGACAAATCATCTTAGTTAATATGTTAGAATCTTCGTAGATGAAATGCCCAATTTCATCACCGATTACGAACTAAAATTTTGAGTTTACAAAGAACTTGTGATTTATAACTTCTGTGACTAAACCACATAAATCACATATTATGCATCTCATGGACAAAATGATAATGTCCAAATATTCATGTTACCATTATTTTAGGTAATAATAAAACAAATTTATTAATTACAACATTAAGTCGTACATAATGTCATACATAGTGTCATACATAACATCATACAATAGGATTTAAGGCACTAATCCTAACAAATCCCTACTAGCAATGCCTCATATTCGGCTTCATTGTTTATGGCCAAGAAACCTAACCTTAAAGATTTCTCAATAGTGATCTTGTCTGGGGACACTACAACTAGCCCCATTCCAGATCCCCTCTGATTTGCTACATCATCAACATACAACTTTCAGGATTAAGGCCCTTGTAGAGAAATTGTCTTAACTTGCTTTCCTCCTAAGTTATGCTCCTCGTCCTCTGTCTCTACTGGAGACTCAGTAAATTCTGCCACCAAATCTACAAGAACTTACCCTTTAATGGAGTTCCGAGGCATATACTTAATGTCAAATGCCCCCAAAATCGTCCCTCACTTGGCAATTCTCCTTGTATAATTAACCTTTTGAAGCAACGACTACAGAGGGAGTTGAGTTAAAACCACAACTGTATGAGCTTAAAAATAATGGTAGAGTTTCCGTGTAGCATGCACCACAGCCAAAATAGCTTTCTCTAAGGGTAAATAACGAACTTCTGCTTCGTGTAGTAACTTGCTCACATAATAGATTGGTCGTTGTACTCCATTCTCTACCCTTACCAATACCAGACTAACTGCATAGGGAGCCACAACAATATAGGCAAAAAAGACCTCTTTCTCCTCAAGTCTAGACATAATGGGTGGCCGAGAAAGGTAATCCTTCAATTACTAAAAAGCTAGGACACATTCTTCAGTCCACTCAAATCCATTCCACTTGTGCAACAGTTGGAAGAAAGGCCTACATCTGTCTGCAGACCAAGAGATAAATCAGTTCAAAGCTACAGTCATTCCTGTAAACTTTTGGACTTCTTTGGGATTCCAAGGAGGTTGTAAATTATTGATTGCCTTAATTTAATCAGGGTTGACTTCAATTCCATGATGGGTGACCATGTAACCCGAATATTTGCCCAAACTGACACCAAAGGAACATTTAGAAGCATTAAGGCATAACTTGTGCTCTCTCAACACCTCAAAAATACTTCCAAGGTCACTCACATTGTCGGACTCTGCCTTGCTTTTCACCACCATGTCATCTAAGTAAACTTCAATATTCTTGCCAAGCTGAGGATTAAACATTCTAGTCATCATCCTCTAATAAGTTGATCTTGCATTCTTCAATTCAAATGGCATCACCTTTTAGTGGTAATTGCCAGTGGGCATTACAAAAGCAGTCTTCTCTTGGTCAGTCAGAGCTAATGGTATCTAATGGTACCCTTGGAAGGCAACTAAAAAGCTTATCCGAGGATGACCAAATATTGCATCCACCAACTGGTCTATCTGAGGTATTGGGAAGGGATCCTTGGGACAAGCTTTGTTTAGATCTGTAAAGTCCACACACACTCGCCATTTCCCACTCTTCTTCTTTACCACCATTGTGTTGGCCAACCACTCTAGGTAAAATACTTCTTTTATTGCCCTTGCACGCTTAAACTTCACCACTTCTTCTTTGACAGCATCTTCCTTAGAAGAGCGCTGAAGTGGTTGCTTTTTAGAGGTGACAGATGGATTAACATTCAGATGATGACAAATGAAATTTGAATCCACCTCGGGAGCTTCATAAGCACTCCATGCAAACATATCAACGTTCCTTCTAAAGAAAACAACCAGTTCTTCCTTCTCCCGAGGAGGTAGCTGAACTCCCACTTGAAAATACCTTTCATCATCATTATCAATAGTGATTCTTTTCTAACTCTCCACACTTTCCCCCTTCTGCCATAGCATTCGAGGATGTGATTGCTTTCTTTGGTTGCGATAAATCCCTTTCTGTAAGGGCCAAGGATTTACCCTCAAACTAATGTCTAATTGCCACTACTAAACACTGTCTAGCCATAGCCTAACTTCCAATCATCTCCTTAACCTGATCCCCTGAAGGATACTTCAATTTCAAGTACAAAGTGGAAGAAATAGCCCCCATGATATGAAGCCAAGGTCTTGCCATGATAGTAGTGTAGGGAAAATATGCGTCCACCTCAATAAAATCCACATCCATGACCTCTGACCTTGCCTGAATAGGCAATTTGATCTAGCCCATTGGGATAATTGTTTTCCCGTTAAACCCCAACAAAGGGGAATCATAGCTGACCAAATCATCGGACTTTAGCTTAAAGCCCTTGTACAGGTCAGGGTACATGATCTCTACGCCACTGCCTTGATCCACTAAAACTCTTTTCACATCATACCCTCCTATTCGGAGGGTAACAACCAGGGCATCATCATCTGGCTAAAAAGTTCCCATTTTATCTTCCTTGGAGAAGCTTAGAGTTGGTCGGACTTCCATTCTCCCCCTCTTAGAATTAGGGATCAAATCCTCAGCGTGTGGCTTTGCTATGGACATAACCCTTGATGGACATGGACCAGTCTGACTTAGGGTAGCAAGAATAACACTGATCATCTTTAAGGGTGGTCTTGAGGAAGCGTCCCTCTGATGTGCCGACCTAGCCTAGCTCCCCTGCCCAGTGGGATGATACAGGAATTGCTTCAACTTCCCAATTTTAACTAGCTATTCCAGGTAATCATGTAAAGGCCTACACTTTTCTCCAGTGTGTCCTTGGTCCCAATGATACTGGCAATGAAGAATTTGATTACGATTGTTAGGACATATGTGAATCATGTTAGGAACATATGTCAATATAGAATTAACTAATCCTTTGACAAAACGCACTTTACTTGTAATTTGATAGATCTAGGATGTGTTTAATGCTTCAAGGAACAAGGTTTCAAGTCCAAGTGTTAAAGTCACGCAAATCTGTTCAAGGATCAAGTGAAGAAGTGCTGGATTTTAAAGCTCAATAGCTAACTCGACAAATAGCATCTATCGAGGTTTAAAAGGGAGTTTAGCCAGATGCTCGATAGCTTCTCGATAGATAAAGTATCTATCGAGATTAAAGAAAATCAATTTTTTAGATCTGATTTCACTCCAATCCATGTATAGATGTTTGGGATTTCTTTTCTTACAATCCTAAACATATATAAGGATTGTTTTAAGAGTCATCACAGCTGATGCACCTCAATGCAAAAGTTTTTCATAAGCATATTGTGAATCGGAAACATATGCCCTAGTTCATTTTTCTCTTAAAGAAGCTGCTACGTTTATAAGTCGTAGGGTTTTGTAACCAAGAAACTTTGTGATTTTCATTGTGTTAATGAACTGAAGAACTTTGTAACCAACATCCTGCTCAAGTTGGTGTTTAAGCCGCATACTGGGATCCGCACTTCGAATTGGTTAGTCACGTACTGGGAGCTGTGCTTTGAAAAGAGAGATTGTCACTACAGTACAAGTCCAATTGGGTATTGGGGTAAGGGTTCAACTGTAGGTTGGTATAAGGTACTGGGATTCCTTTACTTGTAACCACTTGTTGTGATAATAGTGGATTATCGGGAGTGGTGACCTTAAAATCACCTGGTGGACTTTTTGTCGTGTAAGTTTTCTCAATTCGTAAACAAATCATCATGTCAATTTATTTTCTGTGGCACATTAACTTAGTTGGTGATTTGTTTGTGCTACCACGCTTATTGCATGCTAATTGAATTAATTAATTAATTAACTTGGCTAAGTAATTGATTAATTCATCATAAGTGGTCAATACATTCTTGGCCTATCAAGTGGTATCAGAACAAGCACACTCTAATTAGGATTAATCTTTGTTGTGTGATCCATTGACCCATGTTGTCATGGCTGCAACCGGCATGAAAAGATCTTTGTTTTCAAATACATCGTATTTTTCTAATCTCTATTTGTTTAAGTGTATCATAAAATGCAAGTCTAAAAGTTATTTGAATTCTATCATGATGATCATTGGAAAAGATCTTAGCTTGACAAAGAAGAAACTAGACTATCTCAGAATGAAATTGTGCAAAGGAGTTCGTCTAAGAAGAGTGAAAGTTAAAAATTTTGTTCATAAATGGTAGATGAGAGAAACCACCATTCCTACTGATGAAGTTCGCATTTAAGGTTATGGACACTTGTTTGTGGTACCTTAACAATGGCTACTTAAGACACATGACTGGAGACCGATCTCTCTTTAAGGTTTTCGAGTCTAAAAAAGGTGGTAATGTCACTTTTGGTGATGAAAGCAAATCACATATTAAAGGAAAAGGAACCATCTCACTACCTAGACTGCCAGACATTGCAAATGTGCTATATGTAGAAGGTCTGAGAGTGAACCTGTTGAGCATAAGTCAGATATGTGATCAAGACTTTATGGTGCTATTCTCAAAGGGAAAATGTCTTGTGTTGGATGAGTCTGGAAAGAAACTCATAAGTGGTGTTCGTACTCTAGACAATTGTTATGGTTTAGTCCCTGATGCTGATATTGTGTACAATAGTATTCGGTTGCCAAACAAGGATCTATGGCATCAAAGGATGGGAAATGCTAGTTACAAACATCTTTCAATTATATCTAAGCATGAATCAATTTTAGTGATGCCCAAGCTCAATAGAGTGAACAATGTGGTGTATGGACCATGTTAACTTAGGAAATAGACGAAAGCTAAACATCCGGGCACTCAGACATCCACTACATCTAGATCATTGGAGCTACTGCATCTAGATCTCATGGGTCCAACCAGAACTAAGTCCCTTGGTAGAAAGAGATACATCATGGTTATGGTAGATGACTTCACTAGGTACACTTGGGTCATCCTTCTACAATCCAAGTCTGATGCTTCTGAGCACATTGAAGCCTTGTGCACAAGATTGTAAAATGAGAAGAGCTTGAAGATTGATCGAATTTGAAATGATCATAGAAAAGAATTCGAGAACTCTTACATGGAGTCCTTTTGCACTAGATCAGCTATATCTTAGGAATTCTCTGCTCCTATTACTCTTCAGCAGAATGGTGTAGTAGAAAGAAAGAACAGGGTTATTCAGGAGATGGCTAGAGCCACGCTGCACAAATAGGATGTGGCTAGAAACTTGTGGGGAGAAGCTGTCAACATTGCGTGTTACACAATTAACAAGGTGTATTTCAGAATCTTTGGAAGCACTTGTTTCATTCTCAAGGATAGAGAGCATGTGGGAAAATTTGACTCTCGAAATGATGAAGGAATATTTCTAGGATACTCCTCTACAAGCAAGGCTTATCGAGTATATAACAAAAGAACCAAGAAGGTAATGGAAACTATGAATGTTATTATCGATGAATCTTTAGAGTCTGGTTCTAAGAAATTAGTGAGGAAATCCCCAAAGAAATCCTTCCTCCCGAGCCCAAGGACGTTCAAGAAATTGTTGATCAAGAGCCTGCATCTCTAAGTACTCCTAGCACTCCAAGTGTTGTAGAAGGTTCAACAAACATACCTACTTCACCTGATTCTGAATCCCATGAAGAGAAAGGCTTCCTCCTAGATTAAATTGAATCATCTTCCTGAAGTTATTGTAGGAAACATGAATGAACTTACACTAAGGAAGCGTACAGTTGATAAATGTGTTGTTAACTTTCTTATTATTTGTCGCAAGTGGAACCCACCAAGGTTGAAGAAGCTCTTCAAGATGAAAGCTGGGTTGAGGCTATGCATGATGAACTGCTTCAATTTCAAAGGAATGATGTCTGGACTCTAGTACCTAGACCGGAAGGTGGGCACATCATCAACACAAAGTGGATATTCCGCAATAAGACTGATAAAGAGGGTAATGTGATTCGCAATAAGGCTCATCTTGTGGCTTAAGAATACTCCTAA
Source organism: Quercus lobata (assembly GCF_001633185.2). Lineage (NCBI taxonomy): Eukaryota > Viridiplantae > Streptophyta > Magnoliopsida > Fagales > Fagaceae > Quercus > Quercus lobata. The sequence goes on along the minus strand of NC_044912.1, from coordinate 15,830,370 downwards.
ATGGAAGGAGTAGACTATGATGAGACATTTGCTCCAGTAGCTTGTATAGAGTCCATCAGAATTCTCCTAGCCCTGGCATGTCACTTGAAGTTCAAACTTTACCAAATGGACGTAAAGACTGCTTTCTTGAATGGGTTCCTTAAGGAAGATGTTTATATGGCTCAACTAAAAGGATTCATTGATCCACACTTTTCGGATCAAGTGTTGTACCTCAAAAAGCACTTTATGGCTTAAAACAAGTCCTTAAAGCTTGGTATGATCGGCTCACACAATACTTGGTGTTACATGGGTTCACATGAGGAAAAACTGATCAAATCTCTTCATCAAAAGGGAAGACGACAAGTTGATAGTTGCTCAAGTTTATGTTGATGATATCATCTTTGAGTCGACTAAGGATGAACTTGTTCATAGTTTCTCAAAAATTCATGCAGGCTGAGTTTGAGATGAGCATGATTAGAGACTTAACTCACTTCCTTGGTTTGCAGATCCGTCAACAAGAGTCAGGTATATTCCTATCTCAACCTAAATATACTAAAAATCTTGTGAAAAAGTTTGGTTTGGAATTTGCTAGTTCTATTAGAACTCCTATGAGCCCAAATGTTAAACTCAATGTTGATTTGTGGGTAAAAGTGTTGATTCATATTTTTATAGAAGCATGATAGGTAATCTTCTTTACCTTACTGCTAGTAGACCTGACATTAGTTACAGTGTGTGATGAGAATGCAAAATGTCATATTTTTCTCCCTTAATGTTTAGTCTTTTATACTTATTTGGTGCCTAAATGTACTCATTATTCTTATATTTTGATTTAGGATGCAAATGGAAGCATTAAGTGCAAAACGTAGCTAATTGGGCGATTTTGGATAGTTTTGACATTGCTTCGTAATCTGGGCATAACTCTTTCATCAGAGTTCCGATTGAGATGATTCAAGATGCTATGGAATGCCAAGAGAAAGCTCTACAACTTTTGAGTTTTAAGAGATACAAGATGCATCAAGATCGAAATCGGGCTTGAAGTTTCTATACCTGCACTGCTGACGTTCTGGAATGTTCCTTTGCTTGAAATTCTAATACCTGATGCAGTTTATTTTCAGAAGCTTCCAGATCTGGTGCACGAAAATTCTAGCTGAAAAAACACCACTTTCCTAGTTATATTAGGACTTTGTTTTATTTTTTATATTTTCCTTAATTAGTCAAATTTGGATATTATTATTTAAAAAAGAAATTAGATTGGACACACACGCCTCTCTCTCTTTCCCCTCTTCTCTAACTTCTCCTTTGAGTTTCATCATGGCCTTGCTTAGCTAAACTTTTATACTTGCTCGAAAGGAACTGAAGCCTCGAAATCAATAAAACTATGAGATCTAATTTGTTTTTATTGTTCAATTTATGCTTTAAATATCGGATGTTCTTCTGTGCCTATTTTCATGATTGTCTCATTTAATTACTAGGAGGCCTACTAATTTATTATTCATTGCAATCTACTGCTAGGTTAGATATCAAATCTGTAATTGTTTGATCTCTCTAATTTGTGAAGTAACCAAGAATTAATGATTTGCTGCGTCAGAAATTATTAGATCTTAGGAAGAATGCTTGACTAAATTAAATGCAACCGCTTGTGCTTGTGTTGTTTAGCTTCATCGATCTCTCTAATTCTTAAGACTGCTACTAGATTAAACCTTTAGCACTTGTCTTAGGTTATTCAGTAGTTAAAGTTTATTAGATCGCTTGTTTTCTAATTAACTGCGACTAAGGACAGATAGGAAAATAGTTCCAACAATGAATATTCAAAGTGTGAATCGATATATGCTTTTCTAATTAACTGCGACTAAGGACAAATAGGAAAATAGTTCCAACAATGAATATTCAAAGTGTGAATTGATATATGCTTGCATTGATGAATAGTTATAATATTCCGATGGTGGATGTTGACTTAGACCAAGGTTTGTTCTCTTAATTGATTTTGACACTTTGATTTGAATTGTTCCTTAGTTATTTCTCTTAAAATTATTTTTGTTATACTCGAAACCCCTCATCGTTGTTCATGTAGCATAAAACTATGCTAGATACACTCCATAGGAACGATCCTTACTCACACCACTACATATATTTTTAAGAGTATAGGTTTTATTTTTGGTTGCTTGTGACAACACACCAGTGTGGGAGTGTGTGCTAGATATCAGGCTAATCTCAAAGAGTCTCATATGATTGTTTTGAAAAGAATCATAAAGTATGTCAAAACCACCGCTGACTTTGGTGTGTGATACAGCAAGGACACAAATGATGTCTTAGCTGGGTATTCTAATGCAGACTAGGCTGGAAATCCTGGTGATAGAAAGAGTACATCGGGGGTTTGTGTTTATGTGGGTAATAATCTTGTCTCTTGGATAAGCAAAAAGTAGAATTCCATCTCATTATCCACTACAGAGGTTAAGTACATCACTGCCGATAGCTGTTGCACTGAACTTCTATAGATGCAAAAACTCATTGATTACAGTATTCATCAAGAGTATCTTACCATCTACTGTAAAAATACCAATGCCATCAACATCTCTAAGAATTCAGCTCAATATTCTCGAACTAAACACATAGAGATTCGACATCACTTCATTCGGGAGCTTGTCGATGATGGTAATCTCCTTGAATTCATTCACACTGATGATCAGAAGGCTGATTTGTTCACCAAACCTCTTGATAGCAAACGGTTTGAATTCCTTCGCCAAAACATTGGTGTTATCTCCATGGATTGATCTCTTCTTCTCCTCTTCCTTCCTCATGCATTTGCATCTAATTTATGTTTCACTTTGTTTAACATGTTTTTGTTTGTTTATTTTTCAGTTTTCCTTTATTTTTTTCATAAAAATCTTATAAAAATTTGAAAAATCAGAAAAATACAAAAACGTGTGTTTTGTGTACATTGGTACTTGTATACCTTGGATGGCCATTGAAACAAAATTTTCTAAACTTTGTATCATTTGTAACTTAGATGAGCATCTCTATGCACAACTAAGCAAGTGAGTTTTATGGCTCATGTTTGTGATGAGTAAGATTAAGTAATCTCTTGTACTTAACACTTGTATCACTCTTTTTAAAGGGAAGGACTAGAAAATCTTAAGAGAAATGCATAAATAATCATCTTACCATTGTTGCCCGCCAATCATGATATGACATCTGTATGCTTCGACATAGCAAAAGTGCAATATCAAAAGCTTAACATTATTGGGTTTTTCTTTTCTCTCTCTTATATGCCCATGCATGATATGCTTAACAAAAGAAAATATGCAAAGAAAAATAAAAGCAAAAAGAATCAAAATGCTTTATATATGATTGTAAGCGTGTCTTCTAGGAGATATGGGAGTTCTATAATGTACCTTGAAGGTGATAGTCCCCATCAAGCAGTTATGACCATGTGTGAGTTAAAATGATTTTCTCATATCTCAAATCGTCATAACATGTAAACATTCATGCAATCTTGTGATGTTTTTCACACACAACACGCAATATTCTTTGCTACTCTTGATATATGTGCAGGTACAATGTGATTTGGCCATCACAAGGGATACATGTATTAATGTATGCTCACTAAACTGTCTTGACTTGTTTTTGAAATATAAAACTGGTTAGACTTGTTTAGTGTGTGTGTGTGTGTTTTTTGGATCTAAATGCTTGACATTTTTCTTGATGAGAGATGTTTTTGAGAGCTTAAAATATTGTTTGGATCTTTGGTTAAGTACCATGTTTAATTGCATTCATATTTATGTTTTTCTATTCTTTGAAAAACTATTTTTAAGCAATCTCGACAACTTCTTGATACCTCTCAACAGCTAGGCTATCTATCAAGCCTCTTGAGCTTCCCTTCTTGATAGTTGTTATCGCATTTTCAATCCATTGAGGTTTTTGAGAATCAAGCTCTATAGCTACTTGATAGATTCTCAATCCATCGAGGAAGTTTATGTATGCTCGATAGCTTCTCGATCCATCAAGGTCACATTGCTATGGACACCTCTCGATAGCTCCTCAACAGCCTCTCAATAGCTTTATCTCACTTTTTTAATTCTCGACAGCTATCAACTCCTTTTAATCCATCGAGAAACTGAGATTTCTATAAAAAAGGGTCAGCGCTATTCTTTTCGCATTTTCTCCGATTTCTCCTGATAGAAACTCTCTCCCAAACACCTCAAACTAAAACTCTTCACTTACCCCACTTGATCTTCAGTCTAAATCAAGTTTTCTTCATCTAGTATGATCCTTTTTCTCTATTCTATCATGCATTTCATATTTTCTGACCTAAGTTTTGGGTTCTTGAAAAGTTATTGGGGTTTTTCAAGTTGATTGAGGTTTTTGTGAAATTTTTGGGACGGGTATTTGTTCAAATGTTTTTAAATCATCATGCATTGCATCATATGTGCATTTTAACTATGATTCATGCATTTTAGATGTGTGAATATTATGTTGCAATGTTGTGTGTTGGTTGGTTTGGATTGGGCTGAGCCCATGATGTTTTTACTATTGCATATCACGTGCTCATGCATTTTTCATGCATACATACCTTCGTTTCTTTATATTCTTATATTGAATTGTTTGGTGCTTTTCTACATGTCTCTCTCTCTCTCCCTCTCTCTTTCTTGTGTTAGTTTGCTCTATGGCCCATAAACGCAAATCTACTCCATCCCGGAACCCTCTTCGTTCAAGGGCATCTTCTTCTTCTTCCCCCTCTGATTCTACTCCATCTCACATTCGGTTCCGTGATGATAAAGCCCGTAAGGACTTTTCGGAGAACTTCTCATGACGAGGCATTCATTCAGAACGTCAAGTGGTTCTATCGGATTTTTCCAATATTGACCTTCCCACTGTCATCTACAGTAAGGGTTGGGAGTTACTATATGGGATCCTGATCACTTATCCGTCCGTGATCATACAGGAGTTTTACTCCAAAATGCATGGATTCGATTATTAGTACCTCATTTTGTCACTCGTGTTCGAGGTATGCGCATCATAGTCACTCCGAATCTTATATCCGAGGTGCTACATGTACCGAGGGTAGAGTTTGCTGACTACCCCAATTGTGAGCGTCTGAAGACTGTGTCCAAAGATGAGCTCTTGTCTCGGTTTTGTGAGACACCTTCATCTTGGGGTGACCGTCAAAACACCCCTTGCTCAGTCTTTGCAAAAGGTCCGAGGTTCCTTAACATGGTGATGACATTTGTTCTCCATCCATTCTATCACTATAACTCTATCACAAAGCCTCATGCTCAATTTTTGTTATCCCTTCTTAAGGGACTCACTATTGATTTTCCCTTTCACTTCATTCTGTCCCTCATAGATGTCTATAGGGATACGGCGGCCCATAATAAGCTTATTTTCCCTTCAACTATCACTCAGATTCTCCGCCATTTTTCTGTCTCCTATCCAGAGTCTACACACTTTCCCCTATGTGTGCCATAGACGCTGCTACCGTCAAACGGAGTGGGGCCAAACTTCAATTGAAGTGGCCACGGACAGAGACAGCTACTCCTCTAACTTCTTCCACTCCTTCCACATCCGCACCTTCTTCATTGATGGGTGGTGTGACCTTCAAGATGGTCATGGCGTAGCTGCAACACACCTTAACACACGGATGCTCACCTTAACAGACTTAATAATGAGTTATGTCAGGTGAACACCCGTGTCGGCCGTATTGCTTGACGGCAGGCTCGCCTTGGTGGCTTCTTAGAGTCTCCCTCTCTTTCTCCAGAGGCATCTGAGGATGAGGACAATGATGGTGACTCCAATGACGACGATGATGATGAGGATGAGAATGAATATGCTAGCTCTTCTGGTGACGATGAGATGACTGCTTGATTTACTTACTCTTTGTCATTCGTGACAAAAAATGGGAGTAGTTTTGAATATGAGAGTAGTCATGTATATAGGGGGAGAGTTAGCATAGGAGATTTTTGTTAAGGGGAATGTTTATATTTTGAGGGATGTAGTGAGGACTTATGTTTTTTTTTTTTTTCCTTACTTTTTAGATACATGTTTCTTACTTTGTGATAGCAAACCTTGTACTTATGATGTTATATATATATGATCAGGTTGTTATTACAATTCTTTCACCTATCTCTACTTGTGTTGTTTCTTTTCTCTCTTTATGCACACGCTTCTTATATATTGTATGCAATCTTTTATTTCTATTTCTTTTCTCTCTTCCTGCAAAGTTTTTCAAGAGTTCGTGTTAGGATAGATTTTATTGTATTCAACAAGTGAGCATGAGTTGAGTGATTTATGACTTCTCTCATATGTCCATTTGTTTGTTGTGGTTTTGTCACGGATTGCTAAAGAGGAGATTGTTAGGACAAATGTGAATCATGTTAGGAACATATGTCAATATAGAATTGGCTAATTCTTTGACAAAACACACTTTACTTGTAATTGGGTAGATCTAGGATGTGTTTAATGCTTCAAGGAACAAGGTTTCAAGTTCAAATGTTAAAGCCATGAAAGTTTGTCCAAGAATTAGGTGAAGAAGTGCTAGATTTTAAAACTTGACAGCTAGTATCTATCGAGGTTTAAAAGACTGTTTAAACCCGATGCTGGACAGTTGCTCAATAGATTGGGTATCTATCGAGATTTAAGAAAATTAGCTTTTCAGATCTGATTTCACTTCAATCCTTGTATAGATGTTTGGACTTTCTTTTCTTACAACCCTAAACATATATAAGGATTGTCTTAAGGGCCGTCACAGCTGATGCACCTCAATGCAAAAGTTTTTCACAAGCATATTGTGAACCAGAGACATATGCCCTAGTTCATCTTTTTCTTGAAAAAGCTACTGCGTTTGTACGTCGTAGGGTTTTGTAACTAAGGAGCTTCATGATCTTTACCGTGTTGATGAACTGAAGAACTTTGCAGTCAAAATTCTTCTCAAGTTGGTGTGTAAGCCGCATACTGGGATCCACACATCGAATAAATAGGTCACGTACTGGGAGCCATGCATTGAAAGAAGAGATTGTTACTATAGTCCAATTGGGTATTGGGGTAAGCATTTAATTGTAGGTTGGTATAAGTTACTAGAATTCCTTTACTTGTAAACACTTGTTGTAATAATAATGGATTCTCGGGAGTGGTGACCTTAAAATCACCCGGTGGAGTTTTTGCCGTGTAGGTTTTCCCCATTCGTAAACAAATCACCGTGTCAATTTATTTTCTGTTGCATATTAACTTGGTGATTTGTTTGTACTACCACGTTTATTGCATTCTAATTGAATTAATTAATTAACTTGGCTAATTAATTGTTTAATTCATCACAAGGGAGTCAATACATTCTTGGCCTATCAACGCTTCATGGGATTTCCTCCCATCTTATTTGGCCACTTGAAGTATGGCTCATTCTTTATCTTCTCCAGGATTTGGTGTATAGGATCCCTGAACACTGTGTTGACTACCTGGGCAGTAGCAGGCCTAGTATGCCTAGCAAAATCTCTCCTAGGCCGATTGTTGTTATACCTCTCTAGTCTAAAATCTCTTCGGTCTTGAGGAATTACCTTCGCCTTCCCCTTTCCTTGCTGCTAATTGTCTTCAACTCGTTTATACTCATTAATTCAATCCATTAGCCAACGCACACTTCGGGCAAGCTTCCTAGTCAAGGACTTCCTCAAATCATTCTTAGCAAGCAGGCAAACCTTAAATGTCCTTATTGCTACAACATCAAAATTTCCATCTATCTCGTTAAACATCTCCCAGTACCTATCCGAGCATGTCTTCAAGGTCTCTCCCTCTTGCATAGCCATAGACTGTAAGGAATCCAAGGGATGAGGAACCCTACTACAAGTGAAAAATTGGGCCCCAAAGGCCTGGTAAGCTTTTGAAAGGAGCTAATTGATCTTTCCTCCAACCCATCAAACCATCTCATCACCACCGACCCTAAACTAAATGGGAATACCTTGCACATTAAGGCCTCATTCTTCATGTGGACAAGCATTCTTTGGTTAAAATAGCTAATGTGCTCCACTGGATTCATCCTACCATTATACATGGTAAATGTTGGTTGCATAAACTGCCGAGGAAGTTTTCCCCCCTCAATTCTCCATGTAAATGGTGATTTTGAAATTTGGCACGAAGGCCCTGCTCATAACATCATTTCCCAAACCCTTATAGGCCGAGCTTCTACTCCTTTGTTTAAGATGGCAATCTTCAACATAAAAGAAAGACTCACTGGGGGGGAGTCCTTGATCTGGGTCTATAACTGTCATTATCATCAAATTGAGACTCTGACCTTAAAGGAGTCCCTCTTCTTTGCTTACGGCGTAGCTTCCTCCATAAATGATCTATCTCTAGCTACATGTTTCTGGTGTCTTCTCCATAGGACACATGACTCCCACTTCTGGAATGACTCCTATTGGTATGAGTGGTGTGGACACTAACTTCACGATCTCCCCTTTGTTCAAGATTAAAGAAATGATCTTGACGTTGAAATCCTATAGATTCTTCACGGTTTGGCCCTAAACCCACCGTGCTTGAACAAGCTCAAGAATGTTCAATTTCCCACAGATGGCACCAATTGTAAGAACATGTTTTGCTCCACAGCCAAAAAAATGGATGGACAATGGCCCAATGAGCCCAAAACAATGAATTTGTTAAAGAATGGGCTCGAGACTGAACATTCAATAAGTTAGGAAGATATTGTCACAATAAAGTAGTTATTAGTGGAATGAACAAATAGTTTGAACAAAAAAGGCTCTCCTCGGTCAAGTCCGAGGAAGGTATGTTCTTGTATATTTCTCTTAGACTCATTCAAAAATTATAGTTCTTGGTTACACAGTCATATTTTCTCTAGTTTTTCTCCCCTTACTTTCTGTAAGGGAGTTCATCCCTTTTATACTTCCTTTATTTCTTTCATCTTAGCCCTCCACGTGTAGATCAAACTACTAATCTTCTTGATACTTATCCCATTAGCACCTTCCTGAAGTCTTTGGGGGTAGCTGTATGGCTGAAAGTTACTATTTAGACATCACTTCCACATTAATGCGGCCAGAGGGTTAGATGTAGAGCATTCAATGCAGTGGTAGCAGCTTTCTTCTCAGATATTTCTCACTTCTCTTTTGTCTTATATCTTTCTAACGTTTATCCATCCAAGCACGATTGCCTGCTACCCATTACTTGATGGGTAGTCAGACTTTAGGCCTTAGTACTATTGGCCGAGGTGGCATTGCTCCTTGGACAACATCACTTACTCATCATGTCCTAACCTTTTCCTCGACCTAATATCTATCTGCCTTCATTTAGACTGGTCTGTCCTCGGGCTATTTGATATCCTCTGGCAAGGCTCGCGACCCAATATTCTCATTTGGGCCCTTCATCCCTACAATTATGATAATCAAAACTCATAACAAACTTATACTGAATATGTATAATTTATTCTCTAAATTTTATCGTAGATAATTTGTTCTCCCTAAAAATTAAACAATTTCAAAAAGTAATTTTCATCACTCGATTTTTACATATATATAATTTTATCATTTTTTATTGATATTATTCTTTTATGAAACGGTCATATTCTTCTAACTATTTTTATTATGCATTACATTTTCCTAATTTTTTTTGGTACAATTATAAATTTTAAAGTTATTATTCAAATTCTCAATCTCTTAAGGAGATTATTATGATAACCAAAACTTATCATATAATTACAATTGGTTTTACTCAAATAATTAATAGTACTCTCAACCCAAACTTGTATTTTGCCATTCTTAAGAAGGTACACCAAATTGGACCGAAGTGATTTAAAATGGACCAAATAGACCAAAGTGGACCGAATGAATCAAATTGGACCGAATAGACCTAAGTAGACCAAATAGACAGAAATGGATCAAATTGGGCTGAATTGACCCAAGTAGACCGAATGACCTAATTGAACCGAATTTGACCGAATTGGACCAAAATTGACTGAAGTAGACTAAACCAGACCGAATTGATGAAATGGATCAAAATAGACTGAATGCTGATCTATAGATTGTGTTTTGATATAAACTCAAATTCTTACTTCAAAAATAATCAAGTTTTAACTCAAACAAAATCAAACCAACCAAAACTATGAGAGAGAGAGAGAGAGAGAGAGAGAGAGAGAGAGTACTTATAATAGGGAATTAAAAAACATAACACCAAAATGTATGAGCCCAAAATAAAATCTTAAAAATCACAATTATTCATTAATATAAAGAAGAGTTCCAAGAAAGAATAAAAAATGAAGAGAGAGAGAGAGAGAGAGAGAGAGAGAGAGAGAGAGAGAATAATCACTTTTCAATAGAGAATGTTATAGAGAATACTAAGAAATTTATAGAAAATTATATGAGAAGAAAAACAAGTAAAAAAAAATATATATATATATATATATTGTAATAAACACCAAATTATCCAAGTCATGTTATGTTATGTAGTAAAATAACATTATATTCTTATATGTTATCTTTATATATAATGCAATAGGATAACATCTATGAAATGAAAGAGATGAAAAAAGATAACAACTTAATCACATCAACCTAAAGTAAAGTTCCTAATAATAAATTTTTTTTTTTAAAGGGAAATTACACTTTGCCCACCTGTGGTTTGCCCAAAAAACATTTTGCCCACCTTTTGTCTAAAAATTGACATTTTACCCACCTGAGATTAGCTTCGTTTGACTCTTGTTACCCACCTCTTTTAAAAACAATGGTAAATTTGTATTTTTGTTACCCTTTTTTGTCTCTCTCCTCTCAAAACATAAAAAACTTTAAAAAATCAAGGGAAAATAAGATCTAAAAGCTAGGCTTTGTAAAAATTAAAACCTAACTTTTACATCTTTTTTTCATATGTCCACTTTTAGATCTATTTTAAATCCAAATGGGATTCTTCTTCCTTTAGTTCACTTCTTGGTTTACACCACTTTGTTTTCACCAAAATGTATAGTGTCAACTGAGGAACCAAACTTCAAGAGGCCTGATCCTCTGCACCACTTCCATTACTACAAATGAAGTTACGATGTTAGGAACAAGCATTACTGGGCTGTAAGTTTCATTGCCTCTTGAGGAGGATATACATAACATGATTCATCCTTGCTTTTCTGTGTTTTGTTCTTGGTGAGGATAGAACCCACGTCACGTAATATAACTGGATATATAAGGGTCCCAACTCCCAAGCACATGTCCAATTTTTTTGGAGCAGTCAACCATGATGTTATTAGAAAAATAGAATTTTTTTAGAAAATCAATAATAATAATGTGGGGTTAAGGAAAATGGGATTGATTTAGGCTGTGTTTGGTTCGTGTAAAAGCATTTCCGAAAAATAGAAGATTTTTCAGAAAATCAATAATAATAATGTGGGGTTAAGGAAAATGGGATTGATTTAGGCTGTGTTTGGTTCGTGTAAAAGCATTTCCGGAAAATATTCTATTTTTCGGAAATGCTATTTTCCGGAAAGGAAAATGTTTTCATGTGTTTGGTTGCATTTCAAAAAAAAAATTGAAAAATATTTTCTGGTGTTTGGAAAAGAAGAAGGAAGAGACAAAACCCAGAAAAAAAATCATCAAATCCGGTCAAATTGAGAGAAGAAGGAAGAGAGAGAGGCGACTAGGATCGATGAGGGGCGAGATCGCACGGTGAAGGCGAAGGCGAGATCGGCACGGTGCTTCGCGAGATCGCGATCGACGCTTCGCGAGATCGCGATCGGCGTGAAGGCGAGATCGCGATCAACGGCGCGATCTTTCTCCCTTTGCGCATTCGCAAGATCAAAGGCGCGATCTCCAACACGATCTCTCTCATTCTCCCTTTGCACGTCTATGAGCTCTCTTTGCCAGGGGTGGCGCTACATTCATGCCAGGGTGGTCCCAGGACCAACCTGACTTGAAAAAAAAAAAATTTATATATAATATTTTAAAATTTTTTATTTGCCTACTCTTAAAAAAAAAAATTAGGAACACCCTCAGAAAAAATTAGGAATACCCTCAGATTTTTTATTGCTAAAAATTTTGAACTTAAATTTGAAAAAAAAAAAAAATTGTAACAAAGCAAGCCCACCCAAGTAAAAAAAAGTCCAACATCAATCCTAAATAACAGATTAAGAAAAACCCAACAGATTGTAAAGCAAACCCACGGATTCTTTAAAAAAAAAAAAAAAAATACAAACCAAAACCCAATACGCTCAGCCAATTTTATCAAATGGTAAAGCAACAACTGATATTAGAAACCTAACCTAAAGAAAAACCCTCATCGGCACGAGCGTGATGAACCAGAAGCACTGAACCTGAAGCACATCGGTGCAAGCGCGACAGCGCCTTGAGTCCTTCCACCTTCCTTGCGCGAGCACAGCCACATCGGGCATTAGAGATCAGTCCGATCCGATCAACGCTTGGCCTCAACCCTTGAGTCCTTCCGCCTTCCTCGCCACACGTGCTACTGCCGCAGCGCCGCCCCTCAAGCCTCCCTCAAGGTATTTCAATTCTTTACACTCTTTTTCTCTCTTACATCTTTGCCTCTTTGGGTTTCTGTGGTCTGAGACTCTCTCTCTCTTTATCTGATTCTCTCTTTCTCTTTGAACTTAAATTCAATAAATTGGCTTTACAGCTTTAGCTTTACTTTATAAATTATAACTTTATTAAATTTGCCCCTGTTTCAACTTTATTGTGTTGGTGAGTTTGTCTTTTAGTATACTGTAATTTGTGAATTGGCTCTTGTAGTGACTCTTGTATGTTGGTGAGTTTGTCTTTTAGTGAATTATGATTTGTGAATTTATCTAATTGGCTCTTGTAATGGAAAAATTCTTACGTAGTCCCGGAGTATAGTAAAATCGTGCTCCCTCTTTTCACATTCATGGTAGACCCCACCATGAATTTAATAAACGGACCCCACTATGAATGTGAGAGAAGAGAGCACCATTCTCTGTGCTCCGAGAGTACCTAAGAATTACTTCTTGTAATGACTCTTGGTACCCACTAGGGGGTTAGTCTAACTGACCAAATACAGACAAAATTAAATTATGTTACCCACTAGGTAGCGGGTTGAGCCACACATGGGGTGTATGTTACTACACGGTGGGTGCTACTAGTTAGTAAAGAAAAATAATGAAGCAACTAAATAATAATAATTAATAATTTAATTAACCAATACATTATAAAAGACAAATAAATTAAATTATATTAGGCTAAACAATAATTAATAATTTTATAATTAATGAAACAACAATACAACAAATGAACAAATTATAGTTTATAAAAGACAAACAAATTAATGAAACAACTAAAAACCAATAATTAATAATTTTATTAATATTTTAAATAAATTTATAGTTTATTGTTTATTCTTTTGCTAGAATTAAAGACAAATATTTGATAAGAAAACCATGTACCCAATAATTTTATAGATTGTGTAATTTATACTTCTTAAGGAACACCCTGAGAAAAATTCTTGTAGTCGCCACTGCTCTTTGCTCGTCTCAATTCCAGAAATCATTTGAAGTGAAAATAGGAACAGAAATGAATTTCTGTGGTCAACGCTGCTTTTTTACGGTCAACTGAAAATAATTTCCGGAAAATTCTATTTTCAAAACCAACCAAACATCCTATTTTACGTAAAATGATTTCCTGAAACCATTTTCACCAAAAACAAACACACCCTTAGTGTGTTTTTCTCATTTTTTTTTCCAGTCTGCGACATTTACAGGAGCCTATGGTTATGCAATTGGTGTAGTTTGGTTGTTGTGTGGGCTAGGATTTGGAATTTGCTAAATCGTGAAGAAGCCAAGCAGTGCCTCTTGGCCATTTATGAAGTATTTGGATCATCATTATTTCCTAATGTTCTTGATGGTCCTGCTCTTCACCGTTCTCGCCATGTAAGTATTTCAAAGTGATCCTTAATTCCATTTTTTTTGTCTGGTCATGTAGATCTTCTATTCTAACTTTTAGTTCTATAGAAAGAGGGGAAAATTTTAAAATAGAAGATTTAAAAGTTGATACATGAAAAGAAAATGTTAAAATTAGGTTTTAATTTTTACAAAACTTAGCTTTTAGATCTTATTTTCCCTTGATTTTTCTTTTTTTTAATATTTTGAGAGGAGTGAGACATAAAAGGTAACAAAAATACAAATTTATCCATGTTTTTAATAGAGGTGGGCAACAGGAGACAAACAGAGCTAACCTCAGGTAGGTAAAGTGTCAATTTTTAAACCACAGATAGGGAAAGTGTTTTTCGGGCAAATCATATGTGGGTAAGGTGTAATTTCCCCCAAAAAAATCATCAACCTAAAGTAAAGATATAAGAAAAAAAATCACCAAAAATGAAAAAAAAAAAAGAGAGAGAGAGAGAGAGAGAGAGAGAGAGAGAGAGAGAGAAATAACATTTTTGTGTGTGGGAAAACTATGTATAGAATGAAATTGAAAATTGAAAGTTATAGTAAGAGGAGGGGAATAAGAAAAGCCAAAAATAAAGGAAGATAAAGGGGTAGAGGATAAGTGATATTAAGATAGATAGCAATGGGAAAATGAAAAGGTAAAAGGAAGAGGAAAAGTTGGAGAAAGTATAACATTAAATTGGGAAATTAATAAGAAAAAAAGAGAGTTAAAAATAAGAAAGAGAATGTTGGAAATGAGTGGATGATGTGACCATGATGTTATTCAACAAAAACGTAGTAACAATAAATGTTATGTTTTAGCTTTTATATATAATAATAATATATAGATATAGATGTGATCTTATTTTAGGTTATTTTAATGGTGATGTGTTAAAAGTAAGAGATGTGATGTAGGTGAATTGTAAATTGGTGTGTTAAAATAAATAAAATAAATTTTTAATGTGTCAAAATAGCTTCTTCTTTTTTTTAGCACAACTAATGCTGATGGCGATGCTCTTAAGGAATGAGGGAGACAAAATCAAATGCACCTCGCTTATCTTGCTAAATGAGAGGAAGACTCTTATGCTTTGTTTGTTTCAGCATTAATGTTTTCTGAAAATTTGTTTATTTTTCAAAGAGCATTTTCTAGAAAATTGTCTTATTTTCTAGTGTTTAGTAATAACCTTGAAAATAAGCTTGTGAATGTTTTCTGGTGTTTGGTATGCAATTTTTAAAAAAATATTTCTTGTATAATTTAAAACATGTGTATTATGTAAACCAACTAATGTAATCATTATAAATAAATAAAAAACCAAGAATGAATTTGGTTTTTATACTAAAATTTTGACAATAGATACAATCAAAATTAATTAGTTGTCAAATTTTCATGATTTCTACCACTCATCTTGTTCATATATATAGACAGTAACGTACGTACATATGTACCTACACACATACACACATATATTTATATATCAACATTTGACTATATATAATAGGGGAATATATTTTCAATTAGTATAAATAATAATAACTTTTAATTGTCTACTCTTTTTATTGGTATACTAATTGTCTACTATGATCAACCACAAGTCTTCAATATTACTCTAAATTATGTATTTACATCATGTATCTACATAATATATCATCATTGTATAATATTTGCATAAAGTATCTGCCAACAAATGCAATTCCCCTAAACAATTATCATTCATTATATAACAATACTATTAGTCCATGGTAAATATTGTCCCATGTAAGAGCATCCACAGCAGATGTTGCAAAAAAAATGTCATTTTGCCACACTAAAGACCTACTTTATTATTTTATCACATCATTTTATAACATCTCATTTATCAGATGTTTTATCATTCAATTCTATACATTAAAATAATATTTACTACACATTAAAATAATATATTATCCCATCCCCCATTATCACCAACAACACCGATAGCCACCACCGACCATCGCCCCCACAGCCCACCGCCACTGCCACTGTCACCGCCCATAGCCCACAGCCCACCACACCATCAAATCAACCCAAATTGCAGGAGAAAAAAAAAAAAAAAATCGACAGCCACCACCGACCATCACCCCACAGCCCACCACCACTGCCACTGTCACCGCCCATAGCCCACAGCCACCACCACCATCAGATCAACCCAAATTGCAGCAAAAAAAAAAAAAAAAAAAAACCCACAACCAGAGAGAGGCAAAGTGAAAGGCGAATAGAGAGGAGAAGGAAGAGGGTGAGATCGACGGCAGCCTCGGGGTGAGATCGGCGAGATCGAGCATGGCTGAACGTGGGTGAGATCAAGCATGGCTGGAGCGTGGGTGAGATCGAGCGTGGCTGATCAAGCGTGGCGGAGCGTGCTGTCGTCATCGGAGCTACGCCGTCGTCGCTACCAGTGAACATCCCGGACTGGTCGAAGAGAGAGGGAACCAGAGAGTGAGAGAGAAGAGAAAAGAAAAAATGAAGAGAGAGGAGAGAGAAAAGAGAGAAAAGAGAATATAAAACAATAAAATTTTTGAAACATTTGTCCGTACTGTTGCAAATTTGCAACGGTACTGTAGCCATGTTGTATAATTTTTGAGATTTAACACATCTCATAAAGCACCTTTTTTTGTTTGGTGTGGCAAATGTGCCAAATATTTGGCATTTGGCACATTTGCCACACCTGCTATGGATGCTCTAAAAGCAATTTAGAGCAATATAAGTACTATGTTTAAAATTTTCATTTTTTACTTCATTCATTCTTTCTTCTTCTTCTTCTTTGTTTATTATTATTTTTTTTTTTTTTTGGCACTTTATGTACGAAAAAGATGTAAACTCTGTTTGGGATCCATCAAACCAAAAATTTGTTAAAGAAAAAAGAAAATCAAGCTTGAAATTCAAAGCAAAGAATTGGGATTTTGGTAAAGAGGAATGAAATAATTACCGCTACAAATTTGTTTTCCTTTGAAAGTCAGAGCTATTGACCAATCAGGGAAGGAAAAAAAATATATATATAATCAAAGAATTGTGTTACAGAGGGGAAGAGAAACACAAAGAAAAAAGAGAAGAGAGGCAGTTAGAGAGAGAGAGATCTATGAGGAGAGGAGAGACTGAGTTAGTAACCGTGAGAGTGTGAGGAGAGAAAAAGTAAAAGGAAGAGAAAAATAGTGAGAAAACTTACCATGAGAGAGAGAACGCGTCAAAAAATTATGTTTCCCACGGTTACAAACGAAGATAATATTTATAGGAGATGTAACGCGTGAAAGAGAGATTGTTTTCCAAATTTTTTTTTTTTGGAAAACAACCTATAAAAAATAAGCCTTATTTTTATTAGGATTTTCCACTGACTAAAGATAGTTTTCTATTAACCATTTTTTTTTTTTTATGCTACCAAACATGGAAAAATATGAAAAACTATCTTTACAAAAGGTTTTCCAGCGAAACAAACAGAGTGTTATAACGACACTAATATACCATATAGAAGGCCGGGGACTGATGCTCTAACACATAAAATGATGTTTCTTCAATCAGTTGGGAAGATTCACATTTCCATTGACAAGTTTATTTTTTCACTTCTTTAGAAACAGAAAGACTGCATAGCCGTATTAACAAATACTAACTACTTAAACTTGGTGCCACACCAATAATCATTTTTCTTTCCTGAACAGGGTATACAAAATAATAATTATATTTCAATTATAAAAGAATACTAGTTGTTCAAATTATCATCCAATTTTTTTTAATACTTTTCTAACTTGAATCTTGGACAAACTGACAACAATTGAAAATCAGGACCATTGAACTTTATAGTCCACCTTTTATCTCTTCATATAATGCCCAAAACAAAATGCCAATTACAGTATCTCTAACCAAACTCTTAAGAAGACCATCAACCCACCGGTTGGAGCCATCACCATTTGGCCTCTTCCCTGCAAGATCTCGAAACCGCAAGTCTCCTAGGTCTGATACTAGTGCATATATCACTCCATTCATGTGGCCTTTTCCAATCACCCCCACCACTCTTTTACTGTTATTCACAGCTTTGCTCCTCTTTAGTGACCATGCTAGGTACTGAGCAAGCAGTAGCATATTTCTTAGATGAAAATTATAGGCCTTAGTAAAGTAAAGTAGAAACATGATGCACGATTACTATGATACAATATGAGTCAGCAAAGATTAAAATTTTCCACAAGTCACTAAAACTATATGAAAATTATAAGTTCTTGCACAACTTTTTCTTCTTTCCCTCAAAACTCTAAACAAATGAGAATGTACCCATCTCTAACATGGAGTTGGACATTGCAGCTTTCTAGTGGTTTTCTGGCTGAGAAGTACTTACAGTGTCTCGTTCGTGTATAAGAGGCTGCAGGAGTGATGGAAATGAAAAACTGAGCTGCTCATAGAGCTGAAAGGTTCCATCATCTGAACTTGGTTCCTGCAATAGGTTGTAGAAATTATAAAGGAATAATCATGCTAATGTCACCATACTGTTGAACTACGGTCTAAAATGCAAAGAAAAATAGGATATTACAGCTAACTTTGACTTTACATCCTAATATCTCAGAACTTTTGTTAATTCCAATCCTTCAGAACAGAAAACATACTTAAGAAGGGCATCAGTAGGACATCTACGTCCATGGGAATGACAGGATTGATAAAAATAGAGTTGTGGGGAAATTTTTCTCTAAACAGAAAAAGAACATTAAACCCAAAAACAAATGTCTAGCAGTCCAATTAATTACAAAAATACACTACGGGTAAGATTTACCACATTTTCACTCTAATGTGTTAATGGAGAAAGAAACAAACATTAACCCTAAAATGTAGATTTCATTGCCATCCTGGTTGAAACAGCATTCAAATGGTTGAGTAAGGGAAGGATCTAAAGTTTCAATATGACAAGAACACCATTTTAATAACATATGCAGTACTGCCTCTTCCCCTTCCTTCCCCCAAGGGACACTGTTAGCTTTTACTTAGGTACCACACCATAAGAGGCTAGCAACCAATTTCTATGGTCCTCGCCATGTAAGGCAATATAGCTTTCTAGCACATGTTAGGATTCAGTATATCATCATTTTCCTTAACTGGTACAACAAACCAATACCACACCATAAGAGGCTAGCAACCAATTTCTATGGTCCTCGCCATGTAAGGCAATATAGCTTTCTAGCACATGTTAGGATTCAGTATATCATCATTTTCCTTAACTGGTACAACAAACCAATAGTCCTATCCTCCAAGTGAAAACAAAGGACAAGGAGATGGTGAAAAACAATTCCTGTAACGAACCCGAGTTCAGTGGAACAAAGGCTTCCTCAAGTTCAATATATGAAATAGACAATCCAAAGACTTAGTCATCACTTCATTTTCAAACTTCAATAGAGGCGTGGGAACTGTAACAGCCAGGAGATTATGCAGAATCAAAAAATCATATAATTTCAGGCAAGAGTTTTTTTTTTTTTTTTTTTAAGTTTAATTTCAGAAAGTATAGAACCAGTCATACTTATATCCAAGCTTTCTGAGGTGAAACTTTATCAAAGATGCAGAAATCCTCAAACCATTAATCTCCCTCCTCTCCCCCCCCCCCCCACCCCGGGTCTCTCTTTCTCTCTCTCCCATCAGACTTCAACAAGGATAAAGTTGGATTACCTAGATGACAATTAAACAGTGTAAGGGATCAACCTTGAGACTGTTCCTAGACATATCGGACGATGATGTTATCCCACGAATAACTGAGGTCACCAAACTTAGTTTCTCAGTCCATGTCAAAGAATTCCAAGCCCTTTCAAGCTGCAAGAACACACATAGGAGAAATGGAAATTCTGTTAGTTGAAAAATTATGCATAACTAAAAAATCCAGCTTTCAAAACAACAACCAATAAATGTACTAAATTTAGTGCAATAATTGCTAAAACAGCAATCAATATGACCAGAAATAGGAGTTAAGAACTAGCTGGAATATTTTAGTATCATTTGATCAAGTTATCTCATGTGTATGCAAGAGTTAATACATATGTCCATACCGTAATTTCAATTGGCCGATCCCCCAAAACTATTTGAGCACCAATTTCTTCAGATATTTTTCGAGCAGCTCGGAACTACAGATTATAGAAATTTTTGTAAATATAGATGCTCCAAAGAAACATATTTGTATGGTTCTTTTTAAGTCCTTGGTTGTATTTTTGTTTTATTTTGAATCTAAAGAAACTACCTCATCACCAAAAGGGCGGTTGATATCTGAAGAGAGTTTTGAGGAAAAAATTGCCAGCAGTAGACGAAGTGCTAGAGCGGTCTGACCCCCTGCCTTAGGATTTTCAGTAACTAGTTTTCATAGGCACATAATGAAGGTGCAGAACAAATTAAAGCTTACCTAAGTTTATGCTACGACCAACAGCACCAAAAAAGCCAGTCCCACTCAAAGAAAACATATTTGAACGAAGTTGTTGGCCAACCTCACCATCATTGGAAGTGTACATAATTCCAGCTCTGAAAATGAACTCTGCAACAATTGAAGTTAAGATGTGGATTGAAGCTAAACATGTTTTTGACAATCATGTTACTTCTTTTTGCTAACTGTCAAGACAATCTGCTCATAAAATTAATCTAATGCTATTTCCAAATAAAATGTGTCTTGAATCAAAAGTAATAAGTTTTAGTCTTTCTGGCAGACCTTGCACCTAGGAAGCACGGTTGCGTTGATACGGCAATTTTTGAAAGAGTAGGGCATAGGTGCGGCGGAATACATTTATTAATTAATTATTAAATGAATTTTTTATTTATATTTTCAATATATTGGTAAGCTTTTTTTTTTTTTTTTTTTTCCATATAATGGTAAACATATATCAATTTAAGAGCAATAGTAGTTAATAAAGTGAGAATTGATATGATTTTAGGGTTGTTTCCTTCAAAGTCTGCCAACAAAATGGTGTGTTTTGATCTAATCTTTAACATTTTTTTTTTAAACAAGTATTTCGGCCCATATCGGTCCAAATTGGGTCCTGTTTCTGACTGTATCGGCCCATATCGAACCAAATTGAGTCCCATTTTAAACTGTTTCAGACCGAATAGGGCCGCATTCGAAAAAAAAAAAAAAATTTGTCCACAGCCACACGGCGCATCCGTGCAAATCCAACTCAGGTGTGCTGGCCAAATCAGCACACCCGTGTTTCCTTACCTTGCACTCTATAAAATTAATTTCCTGCATAAATGTTGATTCTTTTTCTTTCCATTAGTTGTATGTTATTTGCAAGTGTAAGAGGTGTTCTAAGGTTCATATATGCACCATTTTGTAAGTAAGTAATGTAGCACCCTCATGGCTGCAAACTCAAACCATTTCATTGGATTTAAGCAAAGTGATGCAAGATGTCTTCAAGAGTGAAGACCTTGCCCCTGACCTGTACTGCATATGGAGGTAAGAGTTACAACGGTTATTGTAAATCATCTTAAATGTGAAGCTAAATGGTTCTAACTCTAGAAAAATGAGTGGACGGTACTAGACTACTAGTGCCTATTGTCAATTGCTAACTAATAGGGGCAACATATGGCACTCCACACATAACTGTAAGATGTAGATGGACTCCTTCAAATGTCAATAAAAAACATGAAAGCAAGGGCACATCATGCTGAGTACCCATGTAGATTCACTTAAATGACATCTAATTGTTGTCTCACCATTGTGGTTGAGCTCAACCTGGCATGGAAACCATCAAAAGTTGGGATTCAAGGGAATTGAGTAAAACCCCTTAAAAGGAACAACCATCTTGGGCAAGGTTGTGTCCTTCCTATCATATAAATGCAATCCGATAGAAGATTTTACTGTCATCTAGACTGTAAATCAGAGATTCCTGGTGAAATTGCTGGCTTAATCCTTAAAAGTTGGCACTTTCTAGTGGTCAAGGATATTGATTTATAAACTATGATAGTAATGATTGTTATAAATCCTCACAATGTCATTTCCATTTAAAAATTTGTCAAACACCTTCCCTCGAAAGTCATAAGGCAAGTGGTAAATATTGGAGAAATAATAATAACATAAAGGGGCATCATTAATCAAAAAACTTGAAAGTTTGGTTCAAATTTTGTTATATTAACTCCCTCACGAGCATATATCCAACAGTAAAAAGCCCTACAAATTTCATAACAGTAGCATTTCTCCATTCTGAGGAAATTTCTTTTATAGAGCAGCATTTCAGAATACCAAACAAAATCCTAATGCATTCGGATTTGAAATCTTCAATAAACATTCAAAATTTGCATCAACAAACTAAATTCAACCCCAAAAAAAAAAAAATCCCAATTACCAAATCACACTTGCCTGCTTCTACATAGCTCCACCACTACATTATCAGGCTTCACAGTCTGCACAACGCGCTCAACCTCCACAGCTGATTCCTCTGATATATGCGTAGTTCCAACCAGCCATATCGCCTCAGGCTCCACAAACTCGGTCCTCCATGCTGGTACAGGACCATACTGACTTTTCTCAATCAATACCAAGCTCCCATTATTAGCCAAATCAAGCAACTGAGGGTGAGTTTGGGCTATTTTGGCTCTAGAGTCATCCATAATTTCTGTTCTAAAATCAAAGTCTGGTGGGGGTGGCTTGATTGAAAACTTGGATGGTTTGATAGCTTTTGTTTTGAAGAAAAATGGGTTGGTAGTGAAAATTGGGAAGGTTGATTTGAGGTTCTCCATGGATGAGAATTAAAGAGTTAGATGTGCTCGGTGAGAGTAAAAAAAATATAGAGCACTTAATTTTCTCGTGTTTCAGGATTTGGATAAGGCAACTAACTTCAACGACCTTGATTGTCCCACGTGCAGTAACTTGGTCTTTTTTTATTTATTTTTTATTTTATATATAAATTTTGGCCTATAAAGAGTTAATGGATATACTTTTTTTCTTTTTTTTTTGAGAAAAATAGTTAATGGATATACTATGTGCATTAATTTAGAAATTTTATTAAAAATTTTAAATTTTTTATAAGAAGAGTTAAAAAAAAGAAACTGTAAGGACTCAATTTGCAACGACCCCAAATTGGTATTGAGTTCGCACGTTTAAGACCCAAACAATAAAATTTGTAAAGCGTGGGTTTGAAAGGCTAGGCCTTGGTCACTGGACGGTGGGTAGTCATGATACTCACACAGAGGTGAACCATGTTTGCTCAAGAAGTCTTTCTCCTCGGCATGGCGTGGGAGGTTTTGGTTCTTGGCCTTTTTTCCCAGCCCCTTTTTTGGATTGCTTACTTCTCTTTTTATATTAGTCTTTACCCTTCCTCCAACGTCCACGTGTAGGTTCAGCTTTCCAGGGCTGATACTTGTCCCATCAGCCCATACCCAAAGTGGTTGGGGGTGGTTGTAAAAATTGAAAAGCATTGCTCTGTCAAGTGCAGAGTATTTAATTGCAGTAATGGCAGTCTTTCCTTTGTCCTTTGTCGCCAAATTGTCCAAGGGCCCTTTCTCCATCAATGTGAATATGTTCGGCTTTTCCCTAAACTGTTCCTATACCGTACTTGCCATTTCCTTCAGGAGCACGTTGGGATGCCGAGGACAGAATCATCCTCGACTATATCTCTAGGCCATCTGGACTTTCATTGTATGTCCTCGGCAATATCCCTCTTCGGCTCGGGCCTTAGGCCCTAAAGCAAAGTGGGCTGGGGTCACAAGTTCTCTGACCCCAAAATAGCCCCTCAAAATCCTAATGTCCGACCCCTCGGACTGAGAGGAGGGTTTTGGTGATGTCAGGCCTATGTCACGGCTTGCCAAGCTTTGTCCTTCATTAATGTCGGTGTCTCTTCATTTGCCTGGAAAATGCTCTTGGTTATGAGACATTCCTTAAGTTTTACTCACGTCATGCTTTTGCCGTTTCAGTACACGAGGTGCGTCTTTAATAAGTTCCCTTTACGAGGCAACGCCAATCCAATGGTTGTAGACGGCGTTGGGAGTTGAGTGTGAATTATCTCGTTTGTAGCTTTTCTTGGAAATCTATACAGATTAAATGCCACCAGACTTACCTTTCATATAAGAAGTAAGGTAGGAGGTCATTTCCTTGGCGTACAGACTCCTCAATCTTTTCAAATTCCTAAATCACCTGCTGTACTCAAAGTCCTCACTGCCAGTGGGATTAAGCCTTAGGGAGTGATATGGTTGGGGCGAAGATGGGGGTGAAGGGACCACACCCTCTCTAGAAGCACCGGGTCTCTCCGAGACTCAAGATGGCCCGGTCAGGGCAAGGGAGACAGAGACTCAAAACATTTCTCCCCATTGACAAGGAGGGAAAGAAGCCTCTTCTTCCTTTAGCCAAAATCCGAAGCAGGTGCTGGTCGCATCAAATTTTTGGTGCGATAGCACTGGGATTGCTCATCGTCGGTACCATCCGCTCTCTCTCGAGCACTGCTAACATGGCACTGGCCTGAGGGGAGTCAGAGCTGGCACGGGGACTAGGCGTCCCCGCTTCCTCCTCTCCTCTTTCTCTGGTGCCTCCTTTTACCTCCGCTTCTTCTTCTCTTCCATCACTAGGGGCATCCTAGTGCTTCTGCTTCTTCTTCTGCCTCTTCTCCCCTTCCACCAAAGGGGCCATCCTAACGCGCTTAGTTACCACTAAAGCAGAATTTTGAAGGATTTATCGTTCCCTTGTATCTTTTTCCTTTTTGCTTTTCTTTTTGCTTTTGTAGTTAGCTTCTGGTATAGGCTTGCTTAAACCCTTCATTGTATGCTGTACTATTTCTTTGTATTAATAAAAGATGGCTTTATTGGATTCTAAGTATTCTTTCTTTTCTGCAATAGTTATATTGTGAATGGATGTACTTTTGTTTTTATTCTGAACGATACTTAGGGCCGAAACCCTTGTTAACAAAAAACTATTATTTTGAATTCATTGAGACTAACAGGCATAATAATGCTGACCGGAAAAATGTTATACATATAAGACTAACCGAGATAACAATTGAATGCTCTGTATTGCATATGAGGTAATCATCCGAGGATGGGTAACCCAAAATGAACTATCCGAGAAGGTCGCCGAGCGCTAGGGTGCTTTGCCACATTCTTGACAACATTTATAGCCTTAACCATTTTTGGCATCCGGTCCGAGGACCGAGGTATGATTGTACCGGGCCTAAATACTCATTTACATTAGTTTCCCTAGAGCTGGGGATCCGAGGACAGGAGGGGATTTCCATTCTATCTAAGACTTAATCCATTTTCTAATGACTAATCTCCCCATAGATTTGAGGTCGAGGACCATGCAATACCTTGACTCTGTCCAAAACTTGGATTTTAAGTAGTTGGTTTTCCCCATAGGTTTGAGTCCGAGGACCATGCAATACCTTGGTTCTGTCCAAAACATAGATTTTAAGTAGTTGGTTTCCCATAGGTTTGAGTCCGAGGACCATGCAATACCTTGATTCTGTCCAAAACTTGGATTTTTCTTTAAGTAGTTGGTTTCCCCATAGGTTTGAATCCGAGGACCATGCAATACCTTGGTTCTGTCCAAAACTTGGAATTTTCTTTAAGTAGTTGGTTTCCCCATAAGTTTGAGTCCGAGAACCATGCAATACCTTGGTTCTGTCCAAAACTTGGATTTTTCTTTAAGTAGTTTGTTTCCCCATAGGTTTGAGTCCGAGGACCATGCAATACCTTGGTTCTGTCCAAAACTTGGATTTTAAGTAATTGGTTTCCCAATAGGTTTGAGTCCGAGGACCATGCAATACCTTGGTTCTGTCCAAAACTTGGATTTTAAGTAGTTGGTTTCCCCATAGTTTTGAGTTCGAGAACCATGCAATACATTGGTTCTGTCCAAAACTTAGGATTTTCTTTAAGTAGTTGGTTTCCCCATAGGTTTGAGTCCGAGAACCATGCAATACCTTGGTTCTGTCCAAAACTTGGATTTTTCTTTAAGTAGTTAGTTTCCCCATAGGTTTGAGTCCGAGGACCATGCAATACCTTAGTTCTGTCCAAAACTTAGAATTTTAAGTAGTTGGTTTCCCCATAAGTTTGAATCCGAGGACCATGCAATACCTTGGTTCTGTCCAAAACTTAGAATTTTCTTTAAGTAGTTGGTTTCCCCATAAGTTTGAGTCCGAGGACCATGCAATACCTTGGTTCTGTCCAAAACATAGAATTTTCTTTAAGTAGTTTCGAGGATTAGCCCTCGACCAAGGTGTGGGGCGTTGACCTGACGATGGAAGTCCCTAGAACTGCCCGTGCCACTGGTGCTTCGAAGCGCAGCCCCTAGTGGAACTTTATATTAGGGCAACAACAACAAGTTGCTGGAAGTGATGGAGGGGCTTTCGCAGGCCTTTGTTTGACAGGAGCTCGCAAGCCCTCCCCACAGACGGCGTCAATTGTAAGGACTCAATTTGTAACGACTCAATTTGTAACGACCCCAAACTGGTATTGGGTTCACACATTTAAGGTCCAAACAATAAAATTTGTAGAGCGTGGGTTTGAAAGGCTAGGCCTTGGTCACCGGACGGTGGGTAGTCATGATACTCACACAGAGGTGAACCATGTTTGCTCAAGAAGTCTTTCTCCTCGGCATGGGCTGGGAGGCTTTGGTTCTTGGCCTTTTTTCCCAGCCCTTTTTCTGGATTGCTTATTTCTCTTTTTATATTAGTCTTTACCCTTCCTCCAACGTCCATGTGTAGGTTCAACTTTCCAGGGCAGATACTTGTCCCATCAGCCTATACCCAAAGTGGTTGGGAGTGGTTGTAAAAGCTGAAAAGTATTGCTCTGTCAGGTGCAGAGTAGTTAATTGCAGTAATGACAGCCTTTCCTTTGTCATTTGTCGCCAAATTGTCCAGGGGCCCTTTCTTCATCAATGTGGATATGTTCGGCTTTTCCTTAAACTGTTCCTATACCGTACTTGTCCTTTCCTTTAGGAGCGCGTTGGGATGCCGAGGACAGAATCATCGTCGGCTATATCTCTAGGCCATTTGGACTTTCACTGTATGTCCTCGGCAATATCCCTCCTCGGCTCGGGCCTTGGGCCCTAAAGCAAAGTGGGCCGGGGTCACAAGTTCTCTAGCCCCACAGAAACTAATTTTTTTTAATAATTTTTATTTTTTCCATAAAAGTGGTATTAAATTTTTTTAAAAAAGTAATGCTACAGCCACAAACTATTTTATAACATTTTTACAAACTGCTGATGTGGCAAATTCTTATTAGTTCTGTAGGGATAAGGGCTCAAAATTATATATTAGGTCTTGAGCCTTGGCCGGGACATTGGTTGGTTTGAGGACGAATAAACAATAATGAGGGTGTTAAGCTTAAAGTCCCATGAGCATGTGGAAAATGGAAAGATTAGGGGAGGTTGTCCAAGAAGGAGTATCTCCTCGAATCAGTGAAACACTGACCAAATGTATATCCTATCGTTCAAAGTGACCTTGTAGGAAATTTCACTGATAGGGACATGCATTATGAACGTACAAGAAGGATGGAAGATCGGAAATATCTAAGGAAAGGTTCCTACCACCGCATTAAATGCTCTGCAACTAACTTTCTGGCTGTATTAATGAGAAGAATACCCCTGAACAATGCTGTCTTGACTACTCCAACTCACAGAGGGTTTAAGGGAGTGTCTGATGGGACAGACACTCAAGTAGTGGCTTAGATGATTAACAAGTGTAAGACCAAAATCGTTCAAAGGGAACTACATAACATAAGAGACCCTCCATGAAGGAGGGATCGGAAATTTGTAAGAGAAATCACTGTAGCATCTTGAATCATATTTGTTACCATTTTCAATTAATATACACTAGAATATACCTCATCGGATTATGCCGATGACAAATTTACTTAGATAAATCTAGTCCATTTCTGTTTGATTATCTTTTAAAATCTATTCTAACTATTAAGTTATTTATTAGAGCCTAATTTTCCAACCCACTTTCTACAAATTCATTGTATTGGGCTTAAATCCAATCATATCTTGGGCCAAGGATTTGAAACGCGCCCTTACAAGTTCTAATATGGGTCCACCACTAATATCACATTTATATTTATTAATGATTATTTGAAAATTACTAAAACCAAATCAGCAGTTTCTAAAAATATTATAAAATAATTTGTATATATAACATTATTCTTGTTTAAAATAGTCTATTAACAAATATTCGGTTACCTATTAACCAACACTAAAGACTTTGATTTTGGTGGTTGAAGGTGGGGAATGTTTGGATTAGTAAAGTGATACGAGAATTATGGTACATAACATGTGTGCTATTTTTTTATTTAAACATGTGTGCAATTCTGAGGACAGTGATTTTAACACGAAATTCCACTGATAGGGACATGCATTATGAACGTACAAGAGAGATGGAAGCTCGAAAATATCTAATGAAAGGCTGCTGCCAACGCATTAAATGCTCTGCAGCTAACTTTCTGGTTGCATTAATGAGGAGAAAACTCCTGAACAATGTTGTCTTGGCTACCCCAACTCACAGAGGGCCTGTGGGGGTGTCTGATGGGACAAGCACTCAAGTAGTGGCTTAGATGATCAACAAGTGTAGGACCAAGATCTTTCAAAGGGAACTATATAACATAAGAAACCCTCCATGGAGGATAGCATCTTGAACCATATCTGTAACCATTTTCAATCAATATATACTAGAATATACCTCCTCGGATTGTGCCGAGGATAAATTTACTTAAATAAATCCAGTTCATTTCTGTTTGATTATCTTTTAAAATCCATTATAACCGTTAAATTATTTATTAGAGCCTAATTTTCTAACCTACTCTCTACAAATTTATTGTATTGGGCTTATTGGACTTGAATCCAATCATACCTTGCGCCAAGGATCTAAAACGTGCCCTTATAAGTTCTAATATGGGTCTACCACTAACATCACATTTATGTTTATTAATGATTAATTAACAATTACTAAAATCAAATTAACAATTTATAAAAATATTATAAAATAATTTGTATATATAAAATTATTCTTTTTTAAAATAGTCTGTTAACAAATATTCGGATACCTATTAACCGACACTAAAGACTTTGATTTTGGTGGTTGATGGTGGGGAATGTTTGGATTAGTAAAGTGATGCGAGAATTATGGTGCATAACATGTGTGCTATTTTTTTATTTAAACGTGGGTGCAATTTTGAGGACAGTGATTTTGACAGGAGTAATGCGCATCACCTGGAAGCTAGCTAGCTTTTGAGTTTTGAGGATCTTTTGGATTTGTTTCAATACCGTGTTTAGAAACTACGAAAAAGTTAATTGAATAGTTGAAAAGGAAAGATATTTGCTAATACAGGAAACTATTCCACTATGTTTTATATTGATTTTATTTCCATTTGTATAAACAACTAGTAATTAAAATATACTATTATATTAGAAATTATTTCCATTTGTAGAATTGAATTTTTAAGGGAAACAAACACTTTCCTTTCTTTATGCTTGGGGTAATTCACAATTCACAATTTTATTTTTAAAATCAACTAGTTTCCCCCACTACGTTTGAGAAATAAACAAATACCTCCAATTTGTTACTTTTTCAGTTAAATCTAGCAAATTTTTTTGAGGAAATTATAGTTAAACACTATAAGGAAGAGAAAAAGTTGAAGATTGCACTGTTAGTTTCTTAGATTATATTTGTAATCATTGTAATTTCATTGGATTGAATTTTTTTTTTTTTTTAAAGTAACGAATTTAAGATATTTGTTTATTTTCCAAACACAGAAGGGAAATTTGGTTGGTTTCAAAGATAATAGGAGAAATTACAAATTTCCATAAACATAGAGGGGAAAAGGCTTTTTACCCAATTTTTAATGTTTTCACTGGAAGTATTATATAAGCTACAAAAGGCTTGGCAATAAGAGTATAATTTAGATATAATTCTTAAAAATAAATCAAATATGAGGATATCTTTCATTTAAAAAAAAAAAAATCATTCATAAAAAAATTTGAGTATTTTCAAATTTCTAAAAAACCAAACATGGAATAATTACATTTTCAAAAGTCAACATTTCCAAACATCAAAAGCTAAGAATCAAAATTCGGTACCAACCAAGACTAGGACCAATTGTTAAAGACTTGGTTAGAACTTTACCAAAGGTCCACACTGGAACAAAGTCAGAACTTTAAGTTAGAGGCCGACTTTACTATTAGTTGTGTGCGACGGTTTCAACCTCTCACATAAATACTACTTAGCTGCTGAGTTTTTTTTTTTTTTTTTTTTTTTTTATGGGTAAGAACAAAATTATTTTTGTTTAGAAATTTTTTTAAAGGATAAGGTTGTTTATTTTAGATAAAATTGGTTAATTGAGCTTAATTTTTTTAGTTTTACTATTGGTAATTTTTGTTGTTGAGTTATTTTTATGGGGCTAGTATATTTTGTTTTAGATTTTAGATATATAAATTTTTTTATGGTCACTAAAATGAGGAAAATGTTAGAATTTCAAATTTTTTTATAAATTACTAATGTGATAAGTAGTTACTGACAAGTAAAAAAATGATGTGAGTAGTGGGTTTATATGCAAACCAATAAGAATTTACTACCAAAACAGTTTGTAAAAAAGTTTGTGAGCATAGTATTATTCTTAAAAAAATCAATGATATTATTTAAGGAAAACAAAATGTAATTTTATAGAATAAAATTACTAAAATCGATACACATACATATAATAATTTTTTTTTTTTTTTTAAATTGGGGGCCATTGCCCCCCTGTTTCAATAATGGCTCCATCCATGGGTCCACACAATAATAAATGAATACATTTAATTGATGACACAATAATTGCTTTTCTCTTTTCTTTTCTTTTAAAAGTTCACAGGTACGGTTATTTGCTCCAGCTCACTTAAACTTTACTCATAAATAACATGAAACCACTTGCATAATAGTGGGATTTGTCACTATTTAAACTAACAACTTTAAACTCACAAAAAAAATAAATCACGAAAACTTCCTACCAATAATTAACACTGCGAATAGCATATTTGTTTTCCTCCTAAGAAAAACAAACTCCAACAATAATACTCTAATAGGACAAATCACTACTAAATTTTAGCCATAGAAAAGGACTAGAATTGGCCAATTTTATTGGCTAAAATCCATAAAACGATCTTCTAAAAATGAAAAATGATTCCTAAACACTCAACAACTCGATGAAAGTTCCAAGTTTTAGATTCAAAACATATTGCAGTTGCTCTAACAATTAGGCTGCTACTGTCAACATCATATCTCTGTCAAAACACATGAGCTCCACAAAACCTAAAAAAAAGTCGTACTATATATTCAGAGCAAAATAAATGCATAGAGTGGTAGGTAAGCATGAACAAAGATTAATGATCAGCAACAAGCCAACAGTGAAATCATGAATGAAATCAGGGGCGGCTTGATGCATTTGGGGGGCCTAAGGCGAAAATTGATCATCTTATTTAGATGTAAAATTACTACTAATTAACATGAACTACATAGAATTTTTTTTTTGAATTTTTAAGAAAAAAAAATTTGACAAAATTTTTCATACTTGTTGATGTGGTAGATTGATAGTGGTAAGTAAAACAGTGGTGTTAGTGGTAGATTTAGATGAAAACTAGTAAAAGTTTGCTAATTAAACTCTTATTATTATTCTTTTTTTTTTAGAAGTGCAACATTCACAATATTTTTTACAACAAATCCTAGATTTTAAACTGCTTTTTGTTTTTTATTTGAAAATATCACTATAATTATTTTTTTGCCATCAACAGTATGCTGTAATAACTTGCTACTTAGCATTAGTTGTAAAAGTGTTGTGAAAAATATTGTGGACGACGTTGCATTTTTCTCTATTTTTTTATTTGTTTTTCATCTAATAAAAAAATTATTTTATTTATTGATTATAAATAATCCTATTGGTTAAAATTTAGGGGCCTTTTTTTTTATTTGGGGCCTTAGGCGGTTGCATTTTTTGCTCCACCATAGAGCCGGCCCTGAATGAAATCCGAGGTTTTGAAGGTTCCATGTTTTTTAATGCACATGAGTGAAATTGAAAGGTTTGAAAAAACCAGATAAATTACAGCTAATTTTGCTTAATTGTAACCCAATACGTGTGCCCACTTCTTCAAATCCTCAAAAGAAAGTACCAAGCCACGAATTGCCCACGCTTTTTCCCATAGCTTCAACTTCACTTCCCTCTTATAAAAATCCAACAATGAAAACCCCAATTCAAATCACATTAAACAACCCTAAGCTCTCCAAACATTTTATCAGAACCCCCCAAAAAAGAAAAACAAAAAAACCATATTATAAACTTTTCGCCACATTTCAACATCCGTACAAAAAAAAAAAACACATACTATACCCATATATATGCTGCATGGCCAGCAATTACAATCCTTCTAACGTGCCCCAAAATCCAAATGACCCGCCAAGTCCTACTTCCGATGCCACGTCACCGGGACCCGTACAATCTCCGGGTGGGTCTTCGGGTCAACCCGTGCTGTCTGGGAGGCACTCGATGTATCGGGGGATTCGGAAGCGGAGCGGCAAATGGGTATCCGAGATTCGCGAGCCACGTAAAACGACGCGCATTTGGCTGGGGACGTACCCGACGCCGGAGATGGCGGCGGCGGCGTACGACGCGGCGGCGCTGGCTTTGAAGGGGTACGACACGCCCTTGAATTTCCCCAATTCGAGGCCGAGGTACCCGATACCGGCTTCCGCTTCGGCGAGCGACATACGTGCCGCGGCGGCGAGCGCGGCGGAGGCGGCGAGGGTGCGGACCGAGTCGGAGAGCAGTAGTCGAGGAGCGCAGGAACAGGAGACGAGTGTGGAAACGACGAGTCGCGTAGAAGAGGAGTATGTCGATGAGGAAGAGCTACTGAACATGCCGAATTTGCTGGTGGACATGGCGGGAGGAATGCTGGTGAGTCCGCCGAGGATCGAGTCGAAATCGTCGTCGGATGATTCTGATGGAGGTGGAGATAATTTATGGAGTTACACATAAATTAAATAAAAATCCTACATGATGTGTGGTGCTGTTTTTTTTTTTAAATGCCGCGGAATCTCATCAAGGTAGGGTCCTTTTAGTTTGAGCATCCGACTAAACCTCGGATGTAAGAACCTTTGTCAAAACAATGTACGGTTAATTTGTATTGGCTTTTTAGTTTTGCCTTATTTCTTTTTCTCTCTCTTTTTTTTTTTTTTTTTTTTTGTGAATTAGCTATTAGATAAGCTTCTCCATGCTGGGTTTTGTGCTACTGAAGCGTGCAGAAAGTGAGTATTGTAGTTTTGCTGCTGCTATTAGGGCTGGTTGTTGTTGTTGTAGTATATATATGTGTTAATGTTATGTAGTAATGCTGGAGAGTGTTTCGGTAAAGTCTGAAGAGACTTCTGAGTACTTTTGCAATGTGTTATTACTATTATTGGGAACTTTCGCAACTTTATTATTATTTTTTTATTTTTTAATACTTTATAAATCTACTTTTTCCATTTTATTGTCTTAGTTTATAATACATTATTGTCTTACTTTATATTACATAAAACATCAATAATTCTATTTACTTTATCACTTTATTTAAATATTTTTTCTTTATTATTATTTTTTAATTTTTACTTTTTTCGTTGTCTCTTTATCTCTCTTCCTCTCTGTCTCTCTCTCCTCTATGAAGCAAGAACAACCACCAGCCACAACCAACTACCAGCACAACCAGCCATCACAATCCACAGCCATAAACTCACCATCCAAAAAAAAAAGATCATATCAAACACACCAAAAAACTACCGCAACTCTAATTTTAAAAAAAAAAAAAAAAAAAAAAACCAACCACCACAAACCCACCTCAACATCCACCATATACCCACTTCAAAAAGCACCACAAACAACCATAGAACCGCCGCAACCCACCGCCCACAACCAGCCACCACAAACACTCATAGCCCACTGCAAATCTAATTTAAAAAATAAATAAATAAACCCACCACAAACTGCCACAACCGCTGAGGATGAAATGTTTGCTCAACCCCAAAAGTATAAGCAACATCAACAGCTTCAACACTCCTACTAATTTTCATCATTTCCTCTATAATATCTGTGAAAGGTACGAGATTACATCACAAAGACTTGACCATTACAGAAGATGAGCAAGCAATATTATCTACGTATGCCAAGAGGGAGGGAGAAGCTCTAGGCTGGGAGAGAGAGAGAGAGAGTAAAAGAGGGAGAAGTTTGAAGGAAAAGAGAGAGAGAAACAATTTTTTAATGAGAAAAAGTAACCCCACCAAATAAACTATATTTTTTTGAGCTACAGTAAACTCTTAAAGATAACGATTAACGGGTTATTGCTAAATTTTTTAGATGTAGCACCATCGTATGCTTTCTATTATTGATATGCTAAAAACAACAATTTGGCTTTTTAACACCATCAATAATGATAATGCTCTTAGGATTTATACATATATCTTAGGCTTACTTTTTCTTTCTTCATTTTTTAAAGTAAAAAACGTTATTAGTAGGTTTCAGATGATAAGAGAGGTTATTATGGAAAGAAATTCATCTGTTGCAGTGGGTAACACATGATAAGAGCTTAGCACACCATATCTCTCATTAATAAAAAAATTGATCTTATTTTAAATTTTAATAGTGATGTGTTAAAAATAAGAAACGTAATGTGGAGTATATTGTTAAATGCTATGTTAAAATAGATAAAATAACATTTTAATGTATTAAAATAAAACTTTTTTTAGAACAATTAGGATCCATTTAGTAGCAGTGTTTAAATATTGTTATTCAGTTTTCAGTGTTGTGGAAATACATGTTTAAGGCACCACTTAAACACATGTTTTCAGTTTTTAAACAACAAAAAACACATGTTTTGTAAGGTTGAATTTAATCAACCATCTAATTGGCTTTATTCCGTGCCAAATTTGCTTGTATTTTAGCATTTAGTAACCCTGTATTTAGATGGGCTTGTTGTAAGGGTAGTGAGTGAGATAGAGTGAAGTTTGTTCAAGAGTGTGCAAGAAAACAGAGACTCGCGGCTTGGCCTCCCAGGTGACTCGCGGCTGCAAGCCACCAGAAGCAGCACACGTGCCAAGCATGCTAGAAGGTGAACAGTCATGCTAGCTGGAGCACTACAGGACAAAACAGGACAACTGGCCATACGGCTATCTCGCGACTGGATCTCGCGACTCAGTCAAGTCGCGAGGCCAAGCCAGGAGCCAGCCCTATTTTGAAAAACCTGACATTTCACATTCTCCTCTCACCTCAGTATAAATACCCCTTATACCCACAAATGAGAGAGGGCTTCTAGAGAGAAACCCCAGAGTAAAACAAGATTGATTCATCTACAATCTTTACATAAGTGTCTCTTCAAATTCCTTAACTCTCTTCCTCTCCATTGCCAAACCCTTGAGAGGCTTTTTACCAAAACCTTGTTCTCACCATATCCATTACTGTGAGAGGGCTATTTGGTGTTCTGGGAAGCAGTTAGGAAGGAACCAATCTTCAATGGTTGATGCTATGGTCTAGTAGCGGAATCCGGGAAGTTAGAAAAGAAAAAGGTTTGGCGCAACCTCGTTGGAGCAAGAAGTTTGGAGGGCTTAGGTGCACTGGGTAGATTAGGCTTGGAGGGTCTATTGCTGTCCATGTATCCAAACTACATTTTCTAGTGGATTGTTTACCGCTTGGAGGGCGGCAGAGAGATTTTACGCCGAGAGTTTCGGTTTCCTCTTTGATAACACATCGCATGTTGTCTTTGTTTTTGCAACTTCCTTCCCTTTTATCTTTGCCTTTTATTATCTGCTGTGGGTTATGATTTTAATTTGGCTTACATAGATTTTCCAATTCTATATTATAGCTTTTGTTCTTTTTCCGCACACTTGTCGTTTGACATAAAATTTGAATTGGTTAATTTGTAAATTGGGGGCCTAAACGTTCAAGGGTGTTTTTACACTATTTGAACTTTCATTCGGTATCAGAGCTAGTACACTTTTATTGGTTTCAATACCATTGTGTGATCCTTGACTCCCTATTGAGATGGATTGGTCTCAATCCCTAAATGCACCTCCATATTTTGATGGTAGTAATTATGCTTTTTGGAAGGTTCGCATGAGAGCATTTCTTTGCTCAATTGATGAATCTGTTTGGGATGCTATTAAGATTGGTTGGACTAGACCTGAGGCAGCCAAATCCACATGGGATAAGGCAGCACTCGTTGCATCTAATGCTAACAGTAAAGCACTCAATACTATTTTCTGTGGTGTGTCTCCAGATGAATTTCACAGGATCTCCCACATTACCGTTGCCAAAGAAGTATGGGAGATATTGGAAACCACCTACGAAGGCAGGAAGAAAGTGAAAGACACCAAGTTGCAAATGCTGACCACTCGGTTTGAGAAGCTCAAAATGAGTGAGGATGAGTCCTTTGACTCTTTCTATGGGAAGCTGAATGAGGTGGTTGTCAGCAAGTTCAATTTGGGGGAGAAAACAGAGGATTCTAAAATTGTAAGGAAGATCCTTCGATCATTGCCGGAAAGTTTTCGTGCTAAAGTGACAGCGATTGAAGAGAGCAAAGACCTTGATGACATCAAAGTCCAGAAACTGGTTGGTTCTCTTCAGACTTATGAGATGTCGCTGCCCAATCCACGGAAGAGCAAATCTCTTACTCTTAAGACCATTAATGAGACGGTGGAAGATCATGACTCATCGGGAGATGATGTGGTTGACAAAGATGTTGCATACCTTATTAAAAATTTTAGAAAATTCTTGAAATTCAAAAATAATGGCAAATTTAGTGATAAAGGAAAATTCCAAAGTTCAGGAAGGGAGAAAAGGGAATTCAAAAAGAAAGATGGAAAAGAATCCCAACCTGCACAAGGTGTCACTTGTTTCGAATGTAATGGGCATGGACACTTTAAGAAAGAATGTCCGAATTATTTGAAATCGAAAGGCAAAGTATATGCCACAACATTGAGTGACTCGGATTCATCTGACTCAGAATCTGAAGAAAGCTGTAATGGAGAACGGAACTACTTAGCTTTTATGACAATTGCTCATGTTAAGTCTTTAGACGAGTTGAATCTACTTGTACGAGACCTTGGAGAACATAGTGATGAAGAATCACTGGGAATTGTTGAAGAATCAGATGCTAAAGAAGATGAAAGCACAGCCAATCTTCAAGAGAATTATAACTTACTCTTGAAGAAGTCGGGTGAGTACACAAGGGTGGCCAAGGCTGCTGTGAGAAAAATGAAGAAAGCAGAGGAGGACTATAAAAGTCTCCTAATCCGATATAGGGAGGCCAAATGTGAGATAGAGACACTGAATGGTGAGCTGTCAGAAACTTACACAAAAGTGAGATTTCTTGAGCAAGAGATTGTGCAAGCAAATGCTAAAATAGAGAGGGTCATCACCAAGAAGCTAGATGATGTTATTTCATCTCAAAAGAGTTTTTCAGACAAATCCGGATTGGGATATACCGGAGGAAGTAGCTCATCTGGAACTGTCACTAAAGAAGTGAAGTTTGTAAAGGCTAAAGATCCAGTTGAAGTTGACCCTACTGCTGAGAAGCCCAAGATAGAGGAGAAGAAGAATGTGGAGAACCAACGGTTGTTGAATCCCCGCAATCAGTATGTGGGTAGGTCTGAATCTCGTGCCAAGTCTCGTCCACGACCACAAAGAGGTCCTAGATCAACTTATGTGTGTCATCATTGCGGACTTCAAGGGCATACTCGACCAAATTGCCAAAAACTGAGAGCAAAGAATAGTGCAACTCCTCAAAGGTCACGAGGACCTAGAAATGATAGAAGAAATTGGGCAGGTGAACAATCTAGAGATCAAAATGGTGATCCCATAATGATGAACGTGATGAAGATGATTGGTGCATTCACCAACTGTTTGGA
Organism: Quercus lobata; assembly: GCF_001633185.2. NCBI lineage: Eukaryota > Viridiplantae > Streptophyta > Magnoliopsida > Fagales > Fagaceae > Quercus > Quercus lobata. The sequence goes on along the minus strand of NC_044912.1, from coordinate 15,792,698 downwards.
AAGCTTCTCACGAAGGTTTGAAAGCCCTAACTCCCGTACCCAATCCTATAAAGAAATCACCCCAAATGCAAGTGATGTGTGGGTGAAGAAGGGTACTCATGCATAAGCATTACAACATGTCCATGCATTAATACTTCCTATGCTTTGTGACAATATTTGATTGTTTGCTTGTTGTTTGAGTTGTTGGTTGTTTGTTTGTCTTTTTGTGCATTCGTTTGGTCATTTTTTTTCTTCTTATGTGTCAAAAATCCAAAAATCACATAAAAATTAGAAAATCAAAAGTTTGATTGACATTGTTGAGTTTTTGTCTCAAAACTTGTTTTGCCTTGTACCTTTGTGCTAATGACTTTGTGCATTTTCGAGCATAGCTTATTCCTTTGCACCCTCATCACTGTGAGAAAAATCTTGAAATTTATGTGATTGTTGTAAATAGATCTTCAAACTTGTCATGAATGATGAGTGAATGGTTATGATGATCTTGAGACATGCATAGACTTGTGTTTATATACCTTCCCACTCTTTATTTTTTGTTTTTGCTAAAAAGAGCTCACCAAATGTAAATCTCCAAATGAAAAGAGATATTGAGCTGCAAAAACCTGTCGCACATACTAGTATTCGACTAGGAAAAAGGGAAAGCGACCAAAAATTAAAGTGAATGTTTATTCAAAAGGCCAAAGGCTTGTTCATTAAAATGAATTATCAAATATCACTCTCACAATGAGAGGCGATTGTCTCAAAAGGATCAAAAAGATCAATTGTTATGATTGAAAGTGGAGTCAAATGTAAAGCTCCAAGTTATGTTATCAAGTTTTGTGGAGGTCATATATACATATTTCTATAATTGAGATGGGTCACATAATCTAGTGCTAATTGTGTATGCCTTGGTTGAATTGATCATTGAAGCTTCACATTAGACTATGGACTATCTCATTGTTGACATCCACACACAACACACAAGTTTATGTTCATTAAATGTCATATTCATTTGTGTGATTGTACTTGTTGAAATGTGTTTTCACATACTCAATCTTTGTTGATTCAAGCACAAAAAGATTTTTGAGTATTTTAGGTGTTTTTGGAAAGTATTTTGCTCTTAAAAAACTGAAATTTTCAAAAAATCATTTTTGCCCTGTTTTGGCGACTCAGTCGCAGGTAAGTCAAGTCGCGAGCCTCAGTCGCATTCTCGCGGGTCATTTTTGGCGACTTGTTCGCGAGTGGAAGGTCCAGTCGCGAGGGTTACTCAGAGATTTTCGCAGCTCATCTCGCGACTCTCTCACGGGTAGACCTTCCAGTCGCGAAAAACACTTAGAAAAATTTTTCAACCTTTTTTCTTTGAGTGTTTTGGCGGCTTGAACTGGCGACTTGGTGGCGACTCACTTCAGTCGCGAAAAACGCGTGTTTGGTAAAAATATGGGTAGTTTTTTAAAACTTTTTCAGTTTTTCCCTCGAACTTTTTGTGACTGTTCATTGTCTTTCTCAACTGCTCTTACCCATTCACACCGTGCCTCCATTTTCGTACTCCATTGTTGCTTCCTTTCAGTTCGAAATCTTCAAGTAACAGGTATGGGTTTTCTTTCTTGTACTCTATTCCACTTGATTATGTGCTTTTCCCTCTTGATTACTCACATTTGTTTATGTTTTTGATATGGGTTTTTGTTTCGGCTGTTGCTCTTTGTCCTTGCTTAGCTTGTGGAAGCTATTGATTTAGTTTGATTTTAACTAAGTTGTTGGTTGGTTCTTCTTCATGTGCTTAGCTAGGGTTTGCTATTTGTTGGTTTCTCTTCTTGTCTGGTCTTATGTTAATATGTTGATTCGAAATGTTCCTATTTTGACTGTGAGATTTACTGTGCTGAAATTTGTGCCTGTCCATCTATTGTGTGCATCTGTCTTTTGTTCTTTGAGTCAGGTCATATACATCAATCTGTATGTCTCATTAACATATATTTGTCTTTCGGATGTCTTCAAAATCTCTCTCATGCATTATACCAGTTGTTCTTGTGTATCCACTTTTTTAGCCTGTTCATCTGAATGGTGGCATTTTTGTCCTTGTCACTAACAAAGTACTGAATTGTTCTATACATGTATTGTACTATGTTGTTGTGGCCTCTTCTGATTGTTCACAGATGGCTCCTTCACCTCCGAAGAAGAAAACTCCTGCAAAGAAGGCTGACAAACGATTGAAAATGGATTCTAATCTATTTAGGTCGGTTCAACACTTTGAGAGATACAAAGATTCTTTCATGAAAGGAACCATAATTCAAGAGAGATTTGTGGATTTAGTGGACCTAAAAGATACATTTATTCCCACATGTTTTGAGGGCAGAGGCTGGGAAAAGTTGTTAAGTGGATTACCGGGTGTGTGTGAGCCTCTGATAAGAGAATTTTACTCTAATGTGAAGATTAGGGAAGATGAGCTAGATTGTTGGGTAAGAGGGCATGAATTCACTCTAGATGCCCATGATATTGATAGGGTCCTTGGTCTTGAGGGTTTAGAAGAGCATGAGTTTACCAACTACAAAGACAGAATGTTGTCTATAGAAACTGTTCAAAACCGCATTGGAGGACAGAGAGAAGGAAAGTGTCTCAATACCACAGCTTTTCCAGTTGACATGAGGTGCCTCACCATCATCATGATGAACAACTTGTATCCTTTGAAGAAACTCACTACAATCAACAATGCCAGAGCCATTTTTCTTATGGAGCTAAAAGAGAAAACATTCATTGATATCAGCTCTCATATATTTGATACAATCATGGAAGAGACTAGAACAACTTCCCGAGCTAAGCTGATTTTTCCTAGCCTTCTCATGCGGATTTTCAAGGCAAAAGGAATTCCAGTTCCTCAAGACCTCAGCCTAATGCCAATACCCTCAGCAATCAACAAGCAAACCATCATAAGGATACAAGTACGGCTTCCGGGTGATATAGATGAAGAAGGGGCTGAACAAGATGAAGGTGTTCCAATGGAGACTGAGACAGAGGCAGCAGGCCAAGCATCAACTTCAACACCCAGAAGGAGTGGCAAGAGGACTAGAGCATCAACTTCTTCAGCTATACCTCAAGACGCATTTCAAGTAATCCTGGATAGACTTTATGGACTCAGGAAAGTCCAGACAGAGCAGTCTGAGAGGTTGATAGCCATGCAAGACCAGCTGGATATTCTCTCTGCAAAATTCGACAGCTTTGCCACACATCATGGGCACTGACCCTTTGGCCATTTCGATCAAAAAAGGGGAGAAATTTTTGAGAAACAGACCTTGAGGGGGAGTATTATGTTGAGGGGGACCATAGTTTATCTTGCTTGCTTACTTTATCTTATATCTTATGTTTTGGATAATGTGTTGTTTCTATGGGTTTAATACACTGTGGCTTTGGTGTATTTTTGTTTCTAACTCTTACCTTATAAACTTGGTTTACTTTATATATATATTTTTGATGTTATTCAGTTTATATTGTGACTTGTACCCATGTTGCTTTTGTAAACTTTTAGGGTTATGTTTTATGCATAGTTTGTAGGCTTTATGGTTTGTATCATGCTTTATGCAGCCTTTTATACTTTGTTTAAATCAGTACTTCTATATAAATGTATTGCATTTACTTTTAAGTACTATCACTCTTGTGCCCTTATAGGATTGTTCCTAGATGCATATACTTAGTGTATTATGCATTGGTTGAGTGTTAGGCATGCAAGAGACTTGCATTGAGCTTGTTAGCTTGTATGTCCTAGTGTTCATTCCAAGTGTGAATGAGCATTGTGGTCACTACCTTGTGGTGATTACTTGGTTGATCAAGCCATGGTTTGTTTCTTAACTCCATCTTTGCTTGATCACATATTGCCTGTTTCGTATGCATTTCACGATTTTCTGCTTACAATGATCATGGTGTATTGTTGTGTTTCAGGAGTCTTATGGTCATATGATTCAAGTGCTTCACAGCTTCTAGAGTTAGGTGTGAGTGAGTTTTGCTCAACTGTTCCCAACTCACATGTTAAGTCTAGAGTCTGTTTTAGGGTTTTGTCACGGAATAGCCAAAGGGGGAGATTGTAAGGTTGAATTTAATCAACCATCTAATTGGCTTTATTCCGTGCCAAATTTGCTTGTATTTCAGCATTTAGTAACCCTGTATTTAGGTGGGCTTGTTGTAAGGGTAGTGAGTGAGATAGAGTGAAGTTTGTTCAAAAGTGTGCAAGAAAACAAAGACTCGCGGCTTGGCCTCGCGGGTGACTCGCGGCTGCAAGCCGCCAGAAGCAGCACACGTGCCAAGTATGCCAGAAGGTGAACAGTCATGCTGGTTGGAGCACTATAAGACAAAACAGGACAACTGGCCATACGGTTATCTCGCAACTGGATCTCGTGACTCAGTCAAGTCGCAAGGCCAAGCCGCGAGCCAGCCCTGTTTTGAAAAACCTGACATTTCACATTCTCCTCTCACCTCAGTATAAATACCCCTTATACCCACAAATGAGAGAGGGCTTCCAGAGAGAATTTTGAGAGAGAAACCCTAGAATAAAACAAGATTGATTCATCTACAATCTTTACATAAGTGTCTCTTCAAATTCCTCTCTTCCTCTCCATTGCCAAACCCTTGAGAGGCTTTTTACCAAAACCTTGTTCTCACCATATCCATTACTGTGAGAGGGCTGTTTGGTGTTCTGGGAAGCAGTTAGGAAGGAACCAATCTTCATTGGTTGATGTTATGGTCTAGTAGCGGAATCCGGGAAGTTAGAAAAGAAAAAGGTTCGGCGCAACCTCGTTGGAGCAAGAAGCTTGGAGGGCTTAGGTGCACTGGGTAGATTAGGCTTGGAGGGTCTATTGCTATCCATGTATCCCAACTACATTTTCTAGTGGATTGTTTACAGCTTGGAGGGAGGCGGAGAGGTTTTACGCCAAGAGCTTCAGTTTTCTCTTTGATAACACATCGCGTGTTGTCTTTGTGTTTGCATCTTCCTTCCCTTTTATCTTTACCTTTTATTATCTGCTGTGAGTTGTGATTTTAATTTGGCTTAGATAGATTTTCCAATTCTATATTATAGCTTTTGTTCTTTTTCCGCACACTTGTTGTTTGACATAAAACTTGAATTGGTTAATTTGTAAATTGGGGGTCTAAACGTTCAAGGGTGTTTTTACACTATTTGAACTTTCATGTTTTTAAGTACATATACCAAACATGTGTTATAAAAATACATATTAAAAATATTATTGTTATTTAAATACTGAAAACTGTTATTTAAACAATATTACCTAATAGCCCCTAATGTTTTGTTTTGAAAATGTGATACTCAATGTTGGTTTATTATGATAGGAACCATCAAAATTCGAAAAGGTTTTTTTCCCCCTTTATTTGTTTTTTTTTTTTTTGGGGTGGGCTGGGTGGGTGTCAGAAACATGTCTGTGTTGTAGACCCTCATGGTTCTGCATAACCTTGTCCTATTAATTTCTTTATATGCATTCGAAAATGAAAGATTGAAAGTGGACTTGTACGAACTTTCTGACAATTAAAGAGGTTGCATAGCTGCAGAGAAGTACCCAAAGAAACAAAGACGAGGAAATTGGAGCCTCAAGGGCTAGTGGCTTTGTTGAGGGATCAAACTTCTAACGACACTACTCGCTACAGAGTATAGAGATAAGCTTCGGGGTTGTATCACAGGAGCCTTTTAGCAAGCTTGAGAACCAGTGGGTCTTTGATGATGAAGACCAAATTGAAGAGGGTTTTCGTCTCCCTGCTCTCCTAGCCATAATTTGTCTCTCATTACCATTGGAAACCTTATGACAAGCCATAAGAAACATAACATGTAACCAAAAAAAAAAAAAAATCCCAAAGTTGCCAGGAGACCCTTAAAAACTCTAAAACACTCCTAGCTTGAAAAATCTAATTCATGTTAAGCACAAAATTATATTAAAATTATCAAAAAAATGCAAAATTGAGAAAATTACAAAATTAAATTCTAGTGTTAAATTAGATATCCCAAAAAGGCAAGACCTTATTCTAAATTTTAATTGAAAATTACTCCAATAATAAAAGGAAATATTACCATAAAAAAAAAAAAAGATTAATTAAAGGCCTAAACAAAAGAATTCACCCAAAAAACGGTGTAAGTAATTGCTATATAAGGCATGAGTTTTGATCCTCACAATGATTCTTTGCAAGTCACGAAATTTCACGTGATTCCGTCCTTTTGAACCAAATTAAGTTGTTTACCAAGCAGAGCAATACATATTACTGCAGACGAAGAGAACTTAAGGATGAACTCCACATGACAGGGAAGTGAAGTACATATATATACATGGTGATGTGCCAGTGCAAAAGAGAACATTGTATAAATTGACACTTCACCATAGCTCTTCCATCAAAGGACTAATAACCAAAGTCTTCTCGTATGATTATCAAAATAAAACTACAGTCTTTTACATGAAAAATTCTAAGGGTTCTCACACAAGGAAAGAGAGCCATGAACTTCAAATCCCTCAATAAAAAGGATCCAACCACTTCAAAAGTATTGCTTATGCATCTCCTGAGGCATGAGAGCTGTATTGAGTGCCTAATGCAAGATCATGCCAAGTATCTCCACCAACCTGTTGAGTCTCCTGATTTGATTCCTCAGTGTCATCATTTCTAACAACCAAAACTGGTGGTAATGGAAGATCATCATTAGGCAAGGTGTCTCTCATCCAATCCTCATCCACAATATCTATTAGTATCCCCAGGCTTATTTCTGCCATGTTTGCTGTCTGTGACTCTGTGTGAGAGAGAGAGAGAGAGATGAGAGAGACGTGATTCCGTCCTTAACTCCTATAATTTCTACTATTTCTTTTTTATTTTATCTTATGAACTTCTTTTGTGTTTGACAGCTCTATGTTTAAGAAATGTTTGTGCTATCTAGTGGACTTTCTCCTATCAATTTGGGCTTGGGTTCATTCGAAGCTACCTAACGAGTACTACAATTAAATAATTTATAGTAAATTAGTAGTTTCATCAATCAAGTTCTCTATGTTGATTCCCACACTATTCTTGGTTCTAGAAGCCGGTTTGTTTGGTTGTGTGTTCAGGTAAACCATGATGAGCTACTCAAAACCTTTATGAAGATTGCAAAATATGCTCAATTGAATTTTAATAAGGGTATTGGAAGCATGTGTTTCATGTATGGTAGACTTTGATACAAGAAAGAGTAATACTAATACCCATAAGTAGTTCATGATGTTGCTATGCTAAAGTGTGAGAACCTCGACCCATAGCACCCGGAGTTTCTGGGTATTTCCCTAGATAATGAGTCTCATATTGGAGGCTCAATTGACCATGTTTATTTCCCTAAATTGAGCAAAGTAGAATGAAGTCGATTATTATTGGGACAAAATAAAGAAACCCAATAAAATATGCATTTTATTAACTAATCCAAAATTACATTATCATAACAAAAATATGAAATAAGAAAATTACATGGCTTTTACCTTGTTGCAAAATAATGAAAAATTGCATTGCTTTTATTTATAATTACAACCTAAGAAAATGTAAAATTACTTCTTCTTTTTTACGAGTTAAAGCAAAATGCAAACTTACATTGGAAGTGAACTAATCTAAATCCTTTGATTTAGACTTGAAGGCTAAGCGACATACCAATCTTGCCCAATCCGAAGATGTCTCCTAGGAATTAAGGGTAAATGATCAATCCCATCAAGTCAAAAAATTTCATTCATAAATCAATGTCATGTCATACATTTAACAAAAATCAAGAAATGAGTCAAATAAGAGAATTCGGCTTAGTCCCGTCTAAAATTTTCTGTTTATTCTACATTTTTTCTATTTTACATGACCATTTTGCAAATCATCCACATTAGATTATCTATAATACACCATCTTTTATTTAAATAGTATTTTTCTCACTTTTTTTTTTATTATTTCACACCTACCCACGGTCCCACCCACCTTATCACACACACCAAACTTATTACTTCTTTGAACACTCTCTCTCTTTCTTTTTGTCCTTCTCCTTCTCCTTCTCCTTCTCCTTCTTTTTCTTTTGTAATTCGAGTTTGATTATAGCTAGTGATTTTGGGTTTGCAATTTGGGTGGTAATTTTGGGCGGATTTTTCCATTACTATAGGTGGTGATTTTGGGCTCTCCACTGCTACTTCTTCTTCTTATTTGGCATCTTCTTCTTTTTCTACTACTACTACATTTTCTTCTTCTTTTGCAGTTTGGGTTTGATGATTTTTTTTTTTTTTTTTTTTTTTTTTTTTTTTTTTTTGAGGAGAGGGTTTGATGAATTTGGAATCTAGATTTAGAATAAGTTTGAAGAATTTGATGATTTGTATAGATTTGTCGTTGGACTTAAGAGAATATAAAAGGAGAAAGAGGGTAGAGGAAGAGAGAGAATCAGATGAGAGAGGAGAGAGAAAAGAAAAAAGAAAAAAAAAAGCTACGGTAACTGTGTAAACATACATGGTTACTAAAGCAATAATGAAAATGCACAATATTATAGAGGGATTGATGTAGGTAAATTTTGAGCAAAAATATGTAAAATTATGCACATTTTCTTTTTTCTTTTTTTACACAATCACTTTGCAAAAAACCCACATCAGATTATCTATAATACACCCTCTTTTATTTAAATAATATTTTTCTCACTTTTTATTTCACACCTACCCACAACCCCACCCACCTTACCACACACTCCAAACTCATTAATTCTCTAAACACTCTCTCTCTCTTTCTTTTTCGTCTTCTCCTTCTCTCTTCTTGTGCATCTTTCTCTTCTTTCTTCTTCATCTTCTCCTTCTCCTTCTCCTTCTCCTTCTCTTTTTTCTTTTTCTTTTGCAATTTAAGTTTGATTATGGAAAATGATTTTGGGTTTGCAATTTGGCTGGTAATTTTGTGCGGATTTCTCCGCTACTGTAGGCGGTGATTTTGGACTCTCCATTGCTACTTCTTCTTCTTCTTCTTCAACATCTTCTTCTTCTTCTACCACTTTTGCATTTTCTTCTTCTTCTTTTGCAATTTGGGTTTGATAATTTATATGGGTTTAATGATTTTTTTTTTTTAGGGGAGGGTTTGATGAATTTGGGAACTAGATTTAGAATAAGTTTGAAGAATTCGGTGATCTATATAGATTTGTTGTTGGATTTAAGAGAATATAAAAGGAGAAAGAGAGTGAGGAAGAGAGAAAATCGGATGAGAAAGGAGAGTGATAAAATAAAATAGAAAGCTACAATAACTGTGTAAATATACACGGTTGCTGTAGCAATAATGGAAGGCAGGTAGGGGAGGCCTTATCTATGATCACCATGGGAAATGGATTAAGGGCTACATGAGGAATATCGGGGTTGCAACTTGCAACCAGTATTGTCACTGAATTTTAGGATTTGAGAGATGGGCTGATGCTAATTGTCCAGCTTGGCAATACCCAACTTTTTGTTGAATTAGATGCACAAGTTATTATTAACCTCGTTTTAGCCAAAAAAAAAAAAACCCTCTACCAGCTCGTATTCCCCTCTTCTCAACGACTGCAGGTACCTCTTAGGGCAATTCCACCGTATCAAGATCAACCATGTCTTTAGGGAGGCAAATAGGTGTGTTAACAACCTTGCTAGAGCAGGCTGCTCCTTTTTTGGGAATTTTATTGTTTTAGATTTGCCACCTACTAATGATTTATGTAATTTTTTAAGTTCGAACGCTGCTGGTTTGTACTCCTTTAAGGCTTTTAGCCACTACTTCGTCTTTTATGGCTAGCTAGTTTAATGCATTTTCCCTTTAACAAAATAATAATAATAATAATAAATAATGGAAATGCATAGTATTATAGAGGGATTGATGTGAGTAAATTTTGAGCAAAAATGTGTAAAATTATGCACTTCTTCTATTTGTACTGATTAATGTGAGTGCTCTAACATGTGAGATTACATAAAATAAATAAATAAAAGGAAAAAAAAAAACCTGAAAACAAATTTCACTATTTCAGTTCACATGACCAAAGAATCAAACGTAGAAAATTCACGCATAAACATGTAGATCCAATTCATGCTGATAGATTATCATATTTATCATTACATGAATCTTTATTTTACCCAATTTTATGAAAAAAAAAAGTCATGGAATTGCCTTCTTAAGGTTATATCTACTCATGTATGGCAAGATGATGACAAATCTTAACTCATATGACCATACTCCCAAGAAATCATCTACATGTTCATCACATCCACATGTGAAATTCCTAATTTGATGCAATAACTAATCATGATATGCAATTCAATTTCATGACATCAAAAGGAAATCCTTCATATTACAATTTAAGTGATCAACCTTAAGACTCTTCCTGGACATATCAGTCGATGATGTTATCCCACAAATAACGACACCAAACTTACTTTTTCAGCCCATATGTCAAAAGATTTCAAGGCCTTTCAAGCTGCAAGCCTGCAAGAACACAAATGGGGCAAACTGAAAATCTGTTATTTGGTATTAAGTATAATACAAAAATCTAGCTTTCAAGACGTTACCAATAATCTATATCTATATATCTAAAAGATAAAACAAAGTATTTATTGCTGTTATGCTCTAGTTGAGACACATTAGTGTTCACGTTATTATCTTTTTTGTTTCAAAATTTTTCCAATATTTTTTTTTAAATATTTACTCATTTAAGGTGACTTGAAAACTCCATTATTTAAAAATTAAAATACTTTTAACCATTATTTTTATTATTATTTTTCCAACATTTCTCTCTCATTTTTAGCTTTTCATTTCCCCACTACTTTCGACCTTAATATCACTCTTTATCTATCATTTTATCTTCCTTTATTTTGACTCTTATTATTCTAATCATATTACTATAAATTTGACATTTTCTCTTCTATTATATGCATAGTTTTCTCATGCAAAAATTGTTACTTTCCTCTCTCTCTCAATTTTTTTTTTCCTCGCATCCATACTTTAGTATGATGAATTTTTGTGTTAATTAGAACTCTACTTTTCGTTGATGCGATTTAGTTTTGTATTTTAAGTTATCTTTTTTATTATTAAATATTATCCTACTACATTATACATATAGTATATAATAATATATTGTTATTATATAACATGACTTAGATAATTTAATGTTTATTGCTATATATTTTATTTTTACTATTTTTTCTTCTCATCTTATTTTATTCAACATTTAAATTTACCCAACATTTAAATTTACCCACATCCTCCATATCATTAAATTAGGCAACACAAATCAAGAAAATGGCTAGACACACACCTACCTTCCTTTACCATGCATTAAGGGACTTAAAATATTTGTGTGATAAAGGGCCATAGAATTTATAATTTAGATAGCATTCTTTGAATATGTTTGGGCCTATAGATTGAATAATTTGTAGACTTAAAAGTTATTGAGAATGGACATTTTGTATCAAGACTAAAAGAATATGGACTTCTAGATATCATTTAGACAAAAACATTTATCATAGAGATATATATATATATATATATATATATATATATATATATACTGCCACAAATTTAAATTAGGCAAACTTAATAATATTATATCATGTGTTAGCATCTTCTCAACTTCTTCTTCTTCTTCTCAAAAAAATTATGTATAAACTTTAAAGGATGCTAACAATATTGATCTTATGGGAAAAATTACATAAAATTTTGAGAAAAAATAGAAAGGGATCTGGACTGCTCTAGATGAAAAGTTACATAAAATTAATAAAAGTTAGCTCAACTGGTCTCGAATGGTTAAATAAGAGATCTGAAGTTCAATCATTGCCTACACCAAAAATTGATTAGTGTATTAGTCTGATGATAAAAAGCTATCATCAAGAGTGGATATCATAAATTAAAACTCTCAAAAAAAAAAATCTTCAAAAACTTTTCAAGCAGCTCAAAACTACATTTTAGAGAAAAAATTTGTAAATCAAGAATTCGAGATGCTCTAAAGAAAAACATGTGTAGCATTGTAAGTCATTTCTTTAGTACTTGTTTGGATTTTCTAAATCAAATACCTCATCACAAAAAGGACGGTTAAATGGTTAATTTCTGAAGAGAGTTTTGAGGAAAAAATCACCAGCAGTAGACCCACCGCTGCCCTTAGGATTTTCAGTAACTAGTTTCCATAAGGCACATAATGAAGATGCACAAAAAACTCAGTCCCACTCAAAGAAAACATATTTGAAAGAAATTGTTGGCCAAGCTCACCATCATTGGAAGTGTATATAATTCCACTTAAAAATGAACTCTGTAACAATTGAAGTTAAGATGTGGATTGAAGATAAATAAGTTTGACAATCATATTACTTCTTGTTAAAATCTGTCAAGACAATCTGCTCAAGGAAATTAATCTATTGCTATTTCCAGATAAAATGTGACTTGAATTCAAAACTATTATTTAGTCTCTCTGATAGACCTTGCACAATATTAAATCAATTTCTTGCATAAATGACGGCTCTTTTTGTTATGTGCTAGCGTTAAAAGGTGTTCTAAGGTTCATGGCTGCAAACTCATACCACTTCATTGAATTCAAGCAAAGTGATGCAAGATGTCTTCAAGAGTGAAGACCTTCCCCTCAACTGCTTTGTATATGGAAGGAAGAGTTACAATAAGGTTAGCCTAGTTAGGATGGTTATTGTAAATCATTTTAAATGTGGACCTCAATTATTCTGATTAAAGAAGTGAATGTTCTTAGTGCCTATTCTCAATTGCTAATTATATGGGGCAATATATATATATATATATATATATATATATATATATATATATGAAACTTCACACATAACTAACTGAATATGACCTCTCAATTTCATAAATTTCATGGTTAAGATTTTATTTCTAAATCTAACAGTGTTCAGACTGTCAATTTTAAATAACATGGTCATGTGTACACTTTTAGATTTGTTTTAAATATAGAGAATCATTTTCCATTAGTTTCATGTAGACAGATGACTCCTTTGAATGTCAATGCAAAACACGAAAACAAGGACATAACATGCTATGCTTGATAACCTCTTATGCTTGTCTCATACTCACCCCACCCCACCCAAAAAATAGAAAAAGAAAAAGAATAGGAAAAAAAAGGAATCTCATGGGTGGATCAATCATATAAATACAATTCCATGGGAGATTTTATTTTTGTCTAGACTGTAAATCAGAGTTGGGATTTCTTGGAAACTATTGACCACCATAATTAGTGAAAACTTGTCAAACACTTTCCCTTGAGAAACCTTGACATGGAAGGCAAGGCAACCGGTAAAAAGCTCTCAAAAATTCATGACAGTAGCATCCACATCAGTTCATAAGTTACAGAGCAGCGATTCTGTAGGCTAAACGAAATCCTAATGAATTATGATTTGAATATCTCAAACGACCAATATTCATGATTTGCATCAACAAACTAAATTCAAATTAATACACACACACACTCACTCACATATATCCAAAAACCAAGTTACACTTGCCTGCTTCTACATAGCTCCACCACCACATCGTCCGGCTTCACAGCCAGCCTGCATAACGCGCACAAAATCCACATTCTACAGTCGATCCTGAGATATATGCAAACAACTGAGGGTGAGTTTGGGCTGTTTTGATTCATTCAAAATTTCAGTTCTTTGAAATCAAAGTCTGGTGGGGGTGGCTTGATTGAAAACTTGGACGCTTAGGAGGTTTTGTTTTGAAGAAAAATGGGTTAGTGGTAAAAATTGGGAACGTTGATTGAGGGTCTCCACGGATGAGAATGAAGGAAGACGTGTGGGTTTTGTGTCCCTCAAAAAAATCAGAGTTTTCTTTTGTGTTTCAGAATTTGGATAAGGCAACTAAAAACTGACGGCCACGACCGTGAGCCTAGAATTAAAAATACGAAAATGTGTGGAGGAATACCTGTAATATTATTTAAAAGTTAAAAATGTATGTTTAAATACATGTACTAAAATAGATTGAGTGACAAAATTTTTTCACAATTATGAAGAGTAATGTCATAGATACATAAAATGGCACAATTTTTGTTATAACTTATTATATGGCAAGTTATGAGTAACAAAAATGTATCCTCACATAAATCTACTATTACATCTCTACTACTTAGAACTTATCACGTGGTGAGCTATGATAAAAATTATGTCATTTTATGTATCATTAGCATTACTCAGTTATAATGATGGTAAATTGATAGTAGTATTAAAAAAATTTGACGTTAAGGTAGATCAAAATAAGAATCAATCAAATTTATGAACTCAATTGTCATAAAATGGATTATAGTTATCTTATATGGTAGAGTCTCTTGTCTTAAAAAATAAATAAATAAATAAATAACTCAATTGTCATAGAAAATTGTTATAAAAATTGCTGTCAAAGCATTACTAAAAATTCAGTCATTCCCTTTGATTGCCTCACACATGTCTGCTTTATTCTTCTCTCTCTTTTTTTCTACCCCAAATTTCTGATAAATAAGGAATCTTGATTTCGATTGTTTCAGGATAGAAAATTATTAGAGATGTGATAACATGTGTACAGTTTAAGGATAATGATTTGGTAGGATTTATGCGAACACGTGGATGCTTTCTTTTTAAACTTGCTTTCAATACCGTGTTTTGGAAGGATGTGCCTTTTTGGATGAACTTATTTTCATTTTCATTCTAATCGTTTCAAGATAGATAAAGAATGATTAGACAAGTAATTACATGGGTAGAATTTAAAGATAATTATTTGATATGTTTCTATAAAGATAATTATTTGATAGCGTAACATGTGGAAGCTTTTAGACCCGGTTTCAATATCGGGTTCAGAAATTATGTATGCATTTGGATAAGTTTATTTTCATCAATTTCTTGTGTTTATTGTGTAAAATTATATTTATACCTTAAAATATGTTATATGTTGCGACTTAAATAATGCACCTAAATGCAAGATTGTCGCAAAATAATAATTCGGTAAATCCGAGGTAGAATCCATAAAGAAAAGAGAATTGATTAGCAAACCACAAGAGAATAAAACTAAAATAATAAAGTTTAATTGAAAAGATTTTGATGGTTTAATAAAGGTAATTTAAATTAAGAGAAAATAACAATATATTAAAGCGTTAAGATTTAAGGATTCACACACAACACATCTATTGGTAGTTTTAATAATATTTATTTTATAACTCAACTAAAATTCATACGAATGATGATCTTAGTCAGATGATTTAACAATAAGAACTCAATAATTAATTATCTAAGGTAGTTTTATGAAATTAATTGATTTTAAACAAAACAAAACAAAACTAGCAAATTAG
This sequence comes from Quercus lobata, assembly GCF_001633185.2. Taxonomy (NCBI): domain Eukaryota; kingdom Viridiplantae; phylum Streptophyta; class Magnoliopsida; order Fagales; family Fagaceae; genus Quercus; species Quercus lobata. The sequence continues at coordinate 15,777,445 of NC_044912.1, read as the reverse complement.
TTCATAGGGAATGCTAAGCATTTAACATGCCTGGAGTCTACGATAAATCAAAGAATTATACAAAATTAAAAAATTTTCTAGATGAGTAAATCAATCAAAAACATAAGAACATAAACATTAAAATCATAAAATAATTGTTAAGAACATACCAATAAACAGTTAGATTTTACCCCTTATTTTAGCAAACCATAATACAAATAAAACTCTAAAAGCTATAAAGAAACTTTAAAAAAAAAACCTAAATTACGTTCTACGACAGCTCTTCTCTAAATATTGCCCTAAAGAGACTTTAAATAGGTCAAAGAATCCTATTACAAGTGGAATTCTCGTTTGGAGAAAATCTCAAGTTTTTAGGCTTTACTTAACTGACGTTTTTGGCCCATTTAACATCAGAATTTGGATTTTTGGTAAACTACAAAGTTGTAGCCCTTTAAGTTAACTTCCAACCCAACTTGAATCATCTCGATTGGATATCTAAGCCAAACGTTAGGCCTAAAATACTATCTAGTGCGTAGGCTGGAATCCTAATCCGAATTAGACTTGGATTTGATGCAAATTTCCTTTGATTCCTTACTCCAATTTAACTCAAATTTAATTGAGTTGTTCTTATTTAACTTCATTATGGCCATTGTAAAAGTAAAGTCCATTAGCCTTCTTCTTTGCACAAATCCGTTTATTTAATTTCATTCTTCTACAAAAAACAAATTCACGCATTAAAATTCAATTAAACACAAAATTAATTACTCAAAATTATTTTAAAACCAAATATAAAATGCATGAATTAACTTAAAATAAGTATGAAAATGCTTTCTAATAATGATCTAAATATGCAAAATTAATATATTATCATGATACTTTTAAAATTGGTATATATATTTATTTTCTTTTTTTAGGTGAAAATATGTTCATCCATCATCCCAATGAATCTTACAAAAATTCAATAAAATTGTCAACTAGGAAAGGTATTCACCAATACATGAAAATGGCGTATTTTATATTTTATACTTTTATTAATATTATTTTCTTATATGTAAATAATGAGTACTTAAAATATATGAGATGTGTTGAAAATCAAAATAAGTATATAAAAACAAGAGTTCTTTCTTGTAACATACATTTTTCCCTACTCAAGTCACAAATAAATATGATCTTTGGAAATGTTCTACACTGTCTTATACTCCTCTTCACAAATAAAATATTGATATAGCTTATTCGATGATATTTGTTACAAACACAAAACACATGATAGCTACAATCTAAATGCCATTAATAGTAATTGATAAGAAAGATTTCTACCAAAAAAGAAGAAAAAATTTTTATAAAAGAGAGAGAGAGAGATTTCAGTGTATGTTAGGTATATATTAACACCACCACTAATTTGTCGGCAAAAAAGCCGTTGCAGTGTTGCACCCCTTTAATAGAAAAGTAAGGAAAGAACTCCAGGTGAGTTGTAGGAAACCAAAAGTGACAACTCTTGGGGAAAAAGCATATTAAAATTATCATAAATTTCTTTTAATTTTCTCATAATATTTATTTTAAAATTTTGGAAAAATCATATTAAAATCTATCAAGAATTCAATTACAAACCTAAATAGATCAACCATTTAGTCATTTCTGACATAGGGTGATCCCAGTTTCTCTTATCCAAGAGCGGGTGTAGTTTTGAAGGGTCGTCTTTTACCTTAGAGAGTCCTAATTTTCTGGAATTTTTAGATTTTGATCCAAAACTTTGATGTCTTATATCTCCGTCAATTCTTATCCAAAATAAGTAAACCATATGTTGTTGAAAAGTTACAAAATTAGGGAATTTTTCAATCAAAACACATAACCAATGGCTACAAAAATTTATAGCATGTTGCTAATATTATTATCTGCAACGTATATAATTTTCCTAACTTAATTAAATCAAAAGGAATGTGTGTTTTTCTCAAAGAAAAGAAAAGGAATGTGTGTCATGTCAGACCCCTTTTTTTTTATATACAAAAAGCATGGTTCTTTTCATGTTTTTTACAAAAAATATTCAGAGATATATACTATGAAAAATGTTTTTGAACCATGCAAAGTAAGTTACTTAAATCAAAAATAGGGGTGAGTTCCAGTTAACTCAACTGGTAAAGTTTATGATAATTAAATAAGAGATCTGGGATTCAATCTCCGCCTACACCAAAAATCGATTGGTGTTTTAGTTTGATAATAAATAGTTTTTATCAGAAGCGGACGTTATAAGTTAAAACTCTTAAAAAAAAATAAAAAAAAAATAGGCATGTAATCTTTAAAAAAAAAAAGCATCACATTTTTTTTAAAAGGTATAATTACAGTTTTAGAGCTTCATACTTAAAAACACCACATTTCCAAAAATCTATATACTAATATACCGAGAAGTACACAAAATTCCTCATACCAAATGCTTCATTGAATCTTAACAAGGACAAGTTAGAGTCTTAGAGACTTGGTTTTAGTAAGTTTATTAATGATTCAAAAACTATAAAGGAACACCCATTAATTGAATGATTCGTAATTGTTTAATAATTTTAGGACACAACATTTTTACAATTACAAACATGGTATGTTACGATAAACGCATAACAAGAATGGTATCATTTGTAGACTTATCTAAAATTGATGTGATATCAATCATAACAAACCATGTTAACAATTATATTTCCAATGTTACTCATAATTTTTTTTTTTTTTTTTTTTTTTTTGATAAGAAGACTTAAACTTATTATTAAGAGGATAATGAACTTGTTACATCATGGATAAGAGCTTGCTCTAGGAAGCAAGGATTCTCTTCAATCCAAGCAGTGAAGTCAGCAACATTCAAAGCATGTTTTGCTAGCAGATGTGCAAGTCTATTACCCTATCTCTTAACATGAGAAAACTGAACCCCACGAAAATCCTTACATAGGTCCTGTATCCCTTGTACTACTGCAGCAACAGAGGAACGCAGCATAGATGCTTTGCATAAGGCCTGGTGGATAACAAGTGAGTCCCCTTCTACAGTAAAATCTTGAATGCCGATGTCTTTTGCAAACAATAACCCAACTTCATAAGCCATAGCCTCTACCTCAACAGCCCCCAATGGAGCTTTTATCTTCTTGCTCAGTGCAGCCTCAAGCCGACCCAAGTCATCGTGGATAATCACACCAACACCTGCTGTTTTTTGGCCCTTGAAAACCGCCCCATCAACATTCACTTTGAACCCGTGTACTGGTGGTGGCACCCATGACGCTTTAACCTCATCCCGTGTTGTCGTGGTCCCCATGCACTCATTGGCTGTCTTGTACTCCTCCAAATATTGAGAAGCCCAATTCACTAGCTCCTTACCATTCCTTTTCTTCCCACCATTTCGAACTTCATTCCTGTTTTGCCACAAAGCCCATGCAATGCAAACAACCTTTGCTGCCACGTCCTCATCAAAGTGTTCCCCCACCACCATGTCCCACAACATGTCCTGGAATGAAGGCACTCCTTTATGACAAGGCTTCATCACTATTTTCGAGCAAGACCATACCTCTTGGGCTCTTGGGCACGTCCAAAACAAATGGCCAGTCATCTCAAACTCCATCTTGCACTCATCACAAAACTGATCTTTTACCACGTTACGGCGCATTAGGTTGACCTTCGTAGGGAGAATATCTCTGCATGCCCGCCATGCAAAATGGCGAACTTTGTGTGGCAAAGGTAAATCCCAAATTCTCTTCCAAAATAGCCGTAGTTGAGTCCTATCTGAACTTGTTACTTGGTCGGCAGATTTGGACAGCCGCAAAGCCACCCTATAAGCACTCCTTACACTAAACTTTCCATTAGGTTCCTCTGCCCATATTAATTTATCTGTAGGAAGACGAGAGCTAAGCGGGATTCCTTTAATAACATCGGCTTCATGGGGTAAAAATAATGCATCAAGGACATCTATCTTCCAGTTTGCTGTAGCTTGATCAATCAGCTCACTTACCCTTGTATCTTGGTGCAAAAATTTTCTAGGTGAGGCAACTCTGTAGGTGGAAGGTGAGGGTAGCCATTTATCACTCCAAATGCGAATATTGGTACCATTACCAACTCTCCACCGTATACCCTCTCTAACCAAATTTTGGGCAGCCATGATACTACGCCAAGAAAAGGACGGGTTGTTGCCAAGGGATGCCTCAACGAACTCACACTTCGGAAAATATTTCGCCTTAAGAACCCTATAAGCCAAAGAATCTTGTTTTGTTTGGAGCCTCCAAGCCTGCTTAGCTAAGAGAGCCAAATTAAATTGTTCAAGTTGCCTGAAACCCATCCTTCCATTACTCTTTGGCTCACACATTTTCTCCCAACTAAGCCATGCTATCTTCTTTTCGTCTTCCTTCTGGCCCCACCAAAAATTCCTTATCATGCTTGTCAACTCATCACATAGTGCATCTAGCAATTTGAAGCAACTCATTGTGTATGTAGGTATAGCTTGCGCCACCGCCTTGATTAGCACCTCCTTACCCGCCTTAGACAACATCTTTTCCTTCCAACCCGTCAACTTTTTACAAAGCTCTCCTTTATCTCATTGAAAGTGTTCCTTTTTTTCCTCCCCACCAACAAAGGCAATCCCAAATATTTCTCATGTTGCTTTATAACTTGGGCACCAAATCTTCGCTTTATCTCCTCTTGGGTCGCATTTGGAATGTTGTTACTGAAAAATAATGATGTCTTATTACTCATAATTGTTTTCAACTTCTTTAGAAAAATGAACTCCTTGAATAATAATCAACTAGTTCAAATTAAATAAATTTTAGCTGAAGAAGAAGACTATATAATTGGTTAATTTTGTTTCCTAACGTCCATAAATCAATCTTTGGAAATGAAAAAAAAATGATTTGTAAATGAAGAACTCAATGAAAGTTAATAATTTTGATTTAAAAACCTAGAGCATAGGGGGGCCATTCCCAGAACCCCCATCTCCCCAAAAAATAAATAAATAAATAAATCTGACTTTTAAGTTTTAATAGGTAAAAAGTGAGACAAGCTTAGTTTTATAAAGCCTAGCCCCCCAACCAAAAAATTGGGCCCCCCACCTGTGACTTGTACATGTCTACCTCCCAATTAGACTCAATTTTTTTTACAAAAAACAAAAACAAACAAAATAAACAAACAAACAAAATAAATTAACCAATCAAAACTTTCTCCATCCACCTCCCAAGTCCCAACACATTAGCCTCTCAAAAAATCTCTCATTAGTCATCATCATCACTTGATTAACATCTCTTCAATATATATCAACCTTTGTTTACCAATACCCTTTTAAAGAGGCCAGAATAAATATGGTATTGATAGCACCATTCTCTAACATAATTAACAAGTCAGTCACCATAATATTCTATCTTTTCTTTTTCTTTTTCTTTTTTTTTTCTTTTTTGAGAATAACCATAATATTCTTTCAAGTGGTGCAAAACTCTTCCTCTCACTTTTCACTCGTATTTATTTATCTTATGGTTCATGATTTGTTTTCTTTTAACCAATTGATAGTTTTTATTCATTATTTTTAATTCCATATATATAGGCTTCTACTCAAAATTTTCTTTATATTTGACATTTGGAAAAGCAAATTTTGAATATTTGTTATACATGTCTATAGCAAATTAAAAAAAAAAATTGTATATTTAGTAGAGTTTAGAAAGATGTAAAGATTTTAGATAAGATAATTTTGTAGACATATAACTTGTGTGTTTATATATATATATATATATAGTTATGACTTACCTTGAAATTAAGAATTTATGACTTAAAAAAATAAAAATAAAAGATAATACACTAAGACATACATACATACATACATATATATGTGTATGATATATATGTACGTAAGAATGTGGTACTTTGAATTTTTCTTGAATTATAATATAATAATATGATAGTTTAGGCTCCGCTTGGGAGTTCATAAGGGAAGAAAATGGAATTGAATGGAATGGAATGTATTTAAGTAAGGGAAAAGAATGGAAAAGAATAAAATGAAATTAAGTAACTTTGATTGGATATTTTAAAATAAACGAATGGAAATGAATGAAAATGAATGGAATGTAAGTAATCTTGTTTGCGAGTAACATGGAGGGAATTGAATGGAATCATTTTATGATAATATTACTATTAGACCCCTATTTCAAAATAAAGAATTGAATATATAGGGATATTTTGGGAGTTTTAGTAAAAAAATCATTAAATCTAATTTCATTCCCTCTCATTCCTTCCAATTTCGGGAGGAATGAAAATTTGAGGTTTTAAGAGAATAGAGAGGAATGAGTGTTCCCTCCTACCCATTTCATTCCCTCCTACTTAAACTCTCAAACAAAGAAATAGAAGAATATTTTAAAATGATTCTTTTCATTCCTTTCCTTTCTATTCCCTCCTCCCAAGCGAAGCCTTAGTCTTCGCCTCCCAAACAGAAATTTTTACTTCCATTAAAATATAACTTAACAGATAAAAATATAAAAGTAATAATCATCATCTTTACATTTTGCACTTGCTCTTCCTTTAACACTGAAACAATATCAATCTGCATCATATCACTTTCGATATAAAGTAGAGCTCTTCCATTTAAAAAACTGAAAGTAGGGCTCCATAAAAAGTCGCAATAAATATTCAAACACCAAGCCAAAGAAATACTAAATATGGTAAGCATGACCTAGATTAATAATCAGCAATTCTTATTATAGTAAATTAGTTATTCGAATAAATTCCTTCTATCTTTTATCTCCAAAAGAAAAAGGATTGAATCTCAGTGAATAAAGTATTTATTCAAAAAAAAAATCTATGTTCACAATATTTTTATAACATTTTTATAATAAATTTTAAATGACTGATTGTTTACGAGTTATTATTTTTAGTGAGATAAAAAACTCTTAATAATAAATTTAAATTATAATTAATAACAATTAAATATTTATCATTTGTTGTGAAAATATTCTAGTGTGAAAATATTCTACACGTATCAAATCTCACCGAATCTAACGATAGGAATGGATAAAACCCGAGATTCGATAAGTAATGCACAAGAGAGGAGTTGACATGCTGGCAGAACCCGGGAGTAGATCACAGCAAATTGCTTGTTTGAGTTAACACGTGTATCCACTTTGAGCCACAAAAATATATGTGGGCCCAAACTTTCAGCCACGAATTTTCCACCCTTTCTCTCCCACTGTTTCACTTCCTCTTATACCCTTCAATAAATTAAAATAAAATACATAAAATGAAATTAACAAATACAAAATATTAAAGAAATTGTAAAATATGTCGAGCGCTCAGTTGTCGGCATCTTCAACTGAGATCGAAGATTCAAATCAACTTATTTCCAAATTTTTAACTATCAAAAAATAAAAATTATAGTTGGTATTATATAAAACTTAAGATTTGATATAAATATTTTTGGCTAGTTAATATATTTCTTCAAACCCAAAATGTTTTTTTATTAAAAAAATTACAAAATTCACTTTATAATATTACTCTTTATCATCATATTAAGAAAAAAAATTAAATTTTGGTATATACAAGTATTATAATCAAATCTCTTATTTAATAATAATAATAATAATAAACTTTATCAATCCAATTAACTTGGATTTGTATAATAAAATTTTTAGAATAACCTATCAATCTTTTCTTTCCCTTTTTTTTTTTTTTTTTTGATATCACTCATTTAATTCACTTTTTTCCAAGAGAATAATTTTGTTTTAGAATCATTTTATTTACATTTTTTTAGAAAAAAACATTTTATTTACTTACATAAAACATTTCCTCACAAAAACAAAAACAAAAAACTTACATAAAACATTAAAGCGACATTATAAACTTTTTGTCTTTATTCCAACGCCCCGTACAAAATCACAAAAATAAATGCTCCCAAGTAAATGGCCAACTGAAGCCCCGAAAAAAAAAGGGGGCAATAGTAAAGTCTAAAAATGGCCAACATTCCTGCTAACGTGAGCCAAAATGACCCTTCTAGACCCGCTAATGTGCGCCGGGAGGAGACCACTCTAAGCTGTAATACTTCAAGTCCTACAACCACCACCACGTCACCGATATCGGAGGGGTTTTCGGGTCAATCCGGATCGCCCAGTCCTACTCAGCACCCGAAATATCGTGGGGCTCGGAGCCGGAGCGGGAAATGGGTATCCGAGATACGCCAGCCTCGTAAACCCACGCGCATTTGGCTCGGCACGTTCCAGACGCCGGAGATGGCGGCGGCTGCGTATGACGTGGCGGCGTTGGCTCTGAAGGGGCCCGATACGGCCCTGAACTTCCCGAATTCGATTCTTTCTTATCCGATACCGGCCTCGATGTCGCCCAACGACATACGCGCGGCGGCGGCGTGCGCAGCGGAGGCTAGGCTGCATAGATCGTCGGAGGGTAGTAGCAGCGGTCAGGAAACGACATGTCGTAGACGTAGTGAGGAAGAGTTTGTAGACGAAGATGCGTTATTGAATATGCCGAATTTGCTGGTGGATATGGCAGAAGGGATGCTTGTAAGCCCTCCCAGGATTCAGTCAAAGTCGTCTTCTGATGAATCTGGTGGTGATGGTAATGTAGACGGAGATGGGTTATGGAGTTATTCATAAACTAAAACCCTATGCTCTATGAAAATTCGAGTTGTATTTGTTGTATTTTTCTGCTGTATTGTATATTGTGTGTGTGTTTTACTTTGCTTTGCTTTGCTTTTGTTCTTGTTCTTTGTTCTTGTTTTTTCAAACTAGCTATCGGATGAGATTCCTGCTTGTGCTGGGTTTGTAACTTTGAACTGGTACAACGTTGTCCGTAGTTAGCTTGCTAGAAGAATTATTAGATGCTTTTTGCTTCTAAGATCTATCTTTGTGGGGCTGTTTGTGTTGTTGTGTTTATATATGTTAAGGTACTCCTATGATCCAGTATTTTGGTATAATCGAAAGAGACTTTGGTTTCTCAAGTACTTGTCCTTTTTCATGAGGTACCATTTTTTTTTTTTTTTTTAATTCATAGGAGGATATATATATAATAGCACTACAAAGAATTTTTATTAAGAAAACAAATTTTACTAGTAGTTTTCATGATTGTGATTGTGAGGCCATGGACACTCAAACAACCTAAATATGTTAGAAAGAACATAAAGATACTAAGACGCCTAGTTTGCTGCATCACATATGTTTGGGTTATTATGATCAGAAGGTGTTACTTGTGAAAGAACGTGTGTTTGTGTGGGCGTTTGGGGGTTGGGGTTGGGAGCTGGGGGAAGAAGCACGCAAAACTTCGGTTTTAGTTTTAATATTAAAAAAAAAAAAAAAAAAAACAAATGAACTGCAAAAAAGCGCGGGAGAAATTACTCTGTGAGCTCTTTTTTTGGCTTACGTAAACATGGGACCACATGTAGGGTCTATTTTACGTAAAAGAAAAATAAAGTGCTCTGAATTCATAATTTTCATGCAGAGAGTAAGACTTTTTTTCTTTTTTTTATTTTTCTTTTTTTTACACCTTGGGGAGGATTTAGAAATATCTCTCCATTGTAAACACTCCTATATAACCTTGTCACCTTAATTTGTTCTTTAGACCGTATAGAGCGATTAGAACTGTGCTAAACAAGCAAGTTTGCTTCTATAAGCTAAACCAACCCAGAGTAATTGTGTAAAACTGCAAATATAAAGAATTCCATTGTAGAAGAAAGAAGGTGTTCTTGTTTTATGAAAAGGTTCCAATTGCTAAGTTTACAACTTATAACTAGGATTACATGTTCTTATAGTTTTTCATGCGTGTATCCTATCATACACTTCAAACCCACCCCCCAAAATACAGGGGGGCCCACCAAAAAAAAATCCCAGCACACTTTCTTGAGGTTATTCAAGAATCAGGCATGGAAGTAAAAAAAACCGATCCAGTGCAACTACCCCACATAAGAAGGAGGTTGGGAGAGTAGTTTAAAAAAAAAAATTTATTAAAAAAAAAAATTTTTTTTTTGCTTAAAATGTTCTTATAATACCTGAACTTTTCGGCCTTCAATGGTCAAAATTTCCAGACAGAGGGCAAAAACTGTTCCAAACATCAAGGACTAGCATTTTGAGGAAAATTTGTGCCAAATCTGAGACAACTTTTTTTTTTTTTGGGGGAGAAGAAGAATGACTTTTATAAGCTACTTGAATTTTGGGGATTTATATATTATAACTGGACCTTAGAGATATTTTGTAAGTGGAGTTTTTTTTAATGTTTTTTTTTGGATAAAAGTATGATTTTTTAAGTTACACAGCCTGTAACACGATAAAAATTAGTGTTTTTTATTTTTTTGGTCGCATGTTGGTATATGATATTTTAATGGAGATATTAATACTGAAGGCTGAGGAGTAGGGTCCACCGTGGAAAACGACTCAGTCTTAGAGTCGCGGTGGTGCCGGCAAAGGAGGTGGGTCAGTGTGGTGGATCACTGCAGTGGAGGAGTGTTGGTGCTTATTGACTTTTAGTGGGGTCTGGGTTTGATTTTACTTGGTTGGGATTATTTACAGCTTTCTTCTTTTTTCTTTGTAAGATTACAGAGCTGCCTACGTGTCTACTTTAGAGCCATGTATAAATATATAAATCAAATCAAATCAAATCAAATAAGTCCACCTAAGGTTTTAGCCTTTTAGTGACCGCATATTCGTGCAAGACTGATGTTAGGGACATATAAAAATTCATAATTTTGTATTATAACTCGTCTTGTGGTGAATTGTAAGTAGTGAAAGTATGTTTTCACATAATTTACCACTATATATTTATCAATTACAACTTACCATTAGGTAAATTGTGACACAAAACTGTATATTTTTATGTGTCTATTCAAGCAAATTAACACGAAAATAATGTGATGTGCCTGATTTGATGTTTTGGTTTTGGGTAAAATACTGTATAAAAATATGGTCCAGTGGGATAGATAATTTGAACCCGAACCCACAGTATTTCTATTGGAGACATATGTCCTTTGTGATAGATAATTTGAACCCTTTAGTATCTCTATTAGAGACCCTAGATGTGCCCTTTGATCTACAATGACCAATTATTTTAGATCAATGGACGCTTCTAGTTTTAAGGGCACTCACATCAATGAGTGTATAATAAGAAAAAATAAAGTGTAAAATTTATACAATTTTCTTAAAAATAAATTGTATTTGTCGGTGTAAAATTGTGTAAATTTACAAATTTGAATCATGTAAATTTACACTAATACTATTCATTTTGCATTTAATTTTTATTATTTTTTTATATAACTCGAGGATGAAAAAAGAGAGCATATAATGATTGTTATCTTTACCCAAAAAAAAAAATTGGCTATTGTATGTGAAAAAAGAGAAAATTTTAAAAAAAATTAAGAAAATTTGATATTGTAGTGAAATATAGTATGAAATGGATGATCTGATGTAGAGTGTTTTGTAAAGTAAGTATGTAAATTTAAAAAAAAAAATGATTCTTATGCTAAAATTGATATGAATGCTCTAAAGGTTAGAGATTAAAATATGACATGTATCAAACTTCAATTATTAAATATATATTTTTTATAATTAAAAATTATATTTTTTTTATTTGAAACTTATGTAGAAATATTATAGGAAGATTTAAAATAAAATAAAATAAAAACCATCCATACATCATCATCGTTTATCCACACTTTCTTTTACATAATTTAAAAGAAAGGAAAAACTTTAGTTCAAAATTAAATTGACCCATGCATTTACTTTGTCTATAAACTTTCTTTTACATAATTTAAAAGAAAGGAAAAACTTTAGTTCAAAATTAAGTTGACCCATGCATGTACTTTGTCTATAATTCTCCTACTCATAACGTTTCTTCTTTTCTTTTTATTAAAAGGTTTAAAAAGAGGAAAAATATATATACTTCTTTTCTTTTTATTAAAAGGTTTAAAAAGGGGAAAAATATATATACTTCTTACAAATTATTCTAAAATTATTAATGATTCCAATAGTATATTATTATTGTAAGGACACGATTTTTAACGACCCAAGGATGGTATTGAGTTCGTGTGTAATAGGCCCAAACAATATAATTTGTAGAGAGTGGGCTTGAAAGGCTTGCCTTTAGTCGCCGGTCAGCGGCCCGGTCCTGATTTTGTGAAAGCTCATACAAAGGTAGGTTTGGCTTGAATAGCTAAACCTTACATCGACGTAGCCCCAAGGGTTTGACTCCTCGGACTTAGTCCGAGGAGCATCACATTCTTCCCCTTCTTCTTTTTGTAGTTTCCTCCCCCTCCCCCTTGGCTCTCTTCCCCTTTTATACCAGCGTTTACTTCTCGTCTCTCGTCTATGTGTCAGTTTTTCCCTTTTTGGGGGTAATGACTAGACCTATCAATCCATACATCAGAGTGGTTGGGGGTGGTTGGGAAAAGTTAAATAGCAAGGTCTGCAGTATGGGCTTTGTCAGACGCAGGGCTCCACATTACGGTGTTGGCAGCTTTCTTCCTTGTACTGCTCTTGTACTGAGTTTGTTCTTTTCTTCAGGCGTTTTGTGAGGTGTTGAGCGGGAGATCGTCCTCGGCCAAGTCCTTGGGCCTTCAAGGAGCTTTCATTGCGCGTCCTAGTTTCCTCCCCCTCCCCCTTGGCTCTCTTCCCCTTTTATACCAGCGTTTACTTCCCGTCTCTCGTCTACGTGTCAGTTTTTCCCTTTTTGGGGGTAATGACTAGTCCTATCAATCCATACATCAGAGTAGTTGGGGGTGGTTGGGAAAAGTTAAATAGCAAGGTCTGCAGTATGGGCTTTGTCAGACGCAGGGCTCCACATTACGGTGTTGGCAGCTTTCTTCCTTGTACTGCTCTTGTACTGAGTTTGTTCTTTTCTTCAGGCGTTTTGTGAGGTGTTGAGCGGGAGATCGTCCTCAGCCAAGTCCTTGGGCCTTCAAGGAGTTTTCATTGCGCGTCCTCGGCAATAGGGCTTCTCGGCTTGGGTTTTGGGCCCTTAACACAAAGTGGACTGGGACCTCAGATTTCGGGCCCCACAATTATATATTTTTATTTCTTTCTTTTATGTTGAGAATAATGTTATAAGTTTATAGCTTCATAGGTGCAACATTATTTATAACTTTATTAAGATAACAAGTTATTATTCATCATTATTATTATAAAAAAATAAGTTATTATTTATTTTCACATGCACTTACCAATTACTATTAGCATCTTTTTATTGTTTTCTATTAGCAACATTTTTATCACTGCATTTATGAAAAAATTTGTGAAAAAGTAGCATATGCCATTATGTCAATGGTTCTATTTCCCTTAACCCTATTTTTTTTTTTTTTTTTAATTATCAAGTTGTCATTAGTATACATCTACTACTGACAACTTTTCAACACTGCACTTGGCAAGTTGCAAAACTTTGTGTTGTATAAGTAGATTTATTGTTATATTAATGTCATCATATCAATGGTTCTACCTCCCCTAGCTCTAAAAAGAAACTTTTTTTAAAATTATCCTTTCTAATTTTTTTTTTTTCCTTCAAAAAGAGCCACATTTGGTGACATTTGGCCTTAGTCGTGCACATGGTTGTAAATGAATACAACTATTTATGAACAGATAGGCCCGGCTTAAGAAAATTCTTATTTATGATTATTTATTTTGCAAGCAAGCCAAATTCAAGTTTATATTTAAGTTCGACTATTAAACAAGTCAAGTTAAAACATACTAATATATTGGTGAAAAAAATCTTGAGTATGAGACTCAGTTTCAATATTATATATATATATATATATATATATATATATATGCATGTATAAAAATATACTTATATAAATTGAAAATTAAATTGTGTATTTTTGTAATTAAGTTCATGAGATTACAAATTATTTTGGTAATTTTTATAGTAATTTTTTCATATAATCAATCTCTGATAATATAAATATTTCATTTAAAAAAAAATACAAAATTGGTGAGTCTAGTTTTTATAAATCCATAGACTCTATCGAACTAACTCAAATAATTTAATATCAACTATAATTTATTTATTAATTATTAGCAAAGATTTGTGAATGGTTAACAATTTTAGTTGTGATGTTCACTATATATGTGGAAATGATAATTTAATCAAGCAACTAGTGAGCATATTCGAGCTTGTTTTATAAGAAAATGAGGAAAGTTTAGACATATAATTAGTGGGTGTGCCTCTTGTTTAAAAAAAAAAAAAAAAAAAAGGTGTGCATCCAACCCACCAAGCCAACCCAACCAAACTTGATGCCTTAGGTTGGGTTAGCTTGGAATTTTATTTTAAGTCTCGGGTTTAGGTTGCTTGTTTTTTCAACTCATTTGGCACAAATTGACCAAATCCGACGTCCCATGTGGGTTGGGTTAGGGTGGTTTTTATACATGTGACGGGTTGGATTGATTTAAGAATTTATCAAGTCGACGTTGTCAGGCAAGGTTAAAAGAACTCTCCAACTTGACCCATGTACACCCCTACACATAATCTAGCTTGGTGATAAACTCGAACTCGACTTGTATTTAAAATAAAATAGAATGAATTAATATTGAACTTTCAAAACTTGACTCAGTTAACAAGAGTCTTGTATCAAAGTAGCATTTTTCTATTTTTTTCTTTACAAGAAAAATTAGGATTCAAATCTGATTCCTATTGTAGTAACTTTCAAAATAAATAAAATCATAAATTCAACTTGATCTTTACAATCCTATTGAGTAGATTGAATTAGTTTTATGTAAACTGACCTTTAAGTTCATCGATCCAAAATCCTCTCGGCCTACTTACCTGAGTTGAACGAAAAAATCAGACAAAGTTAAAGTGTTAGACTGTTCATAAAAGCAAGCTTAAACACACACAATTAGTGTAGTCCTAAACACAAAAAGAATTATTTTACAGTTAAAAAACTAGCTTAGAGCATCCACAACAGTGGTGCTAAAAAGCCATATTGATATTTTTAGCACCTCAAATACCTAAAAACCATTCTACAGCAATGGAGCTATAGGTAAAATTTTTACATCTTCAGCTACAGTGCACAGCTATACAGCCATCTACAGCTGTGCACTGTAGCTCTAAAGCTAAAAAAATATATATATTTTATTTAACTTTTCTCTCTCTCTTCTTTCTCTATCTTTTCTCTCTTTATTTTCATCAGACTCAGAGTCTCAACCCTCTCTCTTCCTTCTCTACACTATCTTTTCTCTATTCTTTTCACGTGATCGGCGATGGTGTGGGTTGGTGGGTTTCGTGGATGGCGTGGGTCAGTGGGTCGACAATGGTGTGATCGGCGATGCCTAGTCTAGTTCGACAGTGGTCTGGGTTTGATGGTGGGTTTTGTGCCTCTTGGTCTTGTTTCTTCTCTCTCTCGATCAAGCTCAAATGGTGGGTTTGATGGTGGTCTGGGGTGCTAGCTCAACACTCTTGGTTTGAAAATCAAGCTCAGATCTGTTGGATTTTTGGCAGTGGTTGTGGATGGTCTTGGCTTACTAGTTGTTGTTGGGTGGTCGTGGGTGGTTGTTCTTCGTTGGCAGTGGTTGTGGATTGTGCCATTTGTGGTGTTTTTTTGATAGTATGATATATTATTTTATTGTAATAAATATATTATTTTATTGTGTTGAAAGCTAAAATAGATCCACTGCTGTAGCATGTGAGTAGGTAAAATAGATAAAATGACTTTTTGTGGTACCAAATAGTTAAATTTTTAGTTCTATTGTTGTGGATGCTCTTATAATCTAATTCTAAACACAAATAATTAATTAGTGTAGGTCACTGTAGTCTAGTTAGGATCACATCCAGAGCAGTAAAAGCATAGGAAACCAAAATATCATATAAACATCATGTAAGTGAAAATTTGATAGTCTTTTTTGTCGCTGAATATTAAAATATTAAAGTCGAACCTGTACTCACACGTTGTGCATACCCACTACACTGCATTAGGGTATTCGACGATAATGTCACAAAAATAAAGATAAGAAAGTCTTTCTTTAGTAATTAAGCTCCGTTTGTTACTGTGGTTTAAACAATAGTTTTCAGTATTTAAACAATATTACACTTATTTTCACACACTTTTTTTCCTCTACGTATTTTCAAAAATACAAACAATATTACTAGTACAACATTACCAAATGGTCCTAAAAATTTATTGCTTTTTCTTAAAGCATGTGAAGCAAGCTACGAATGTTCTGCTTTGCTGCTAGCTCTTTATTCAAAACACATGATGAGAATAGTAAAGATTGATGGAAGTAATGATGCATGGTTGGAAAGACAAATTGACTGTGTTTTCTTACCAAAATAGGATTATTGCTGAAGATATTGACAATATAAAGAGAATTTTGACCAAAAGGGGACAAATGTTAAAGATAACTAAAATATATAAAAGGAGTAATCTATTTTTAGCAACAAAATAATAATAATAATAATAATAATAAATTTAAAAAACATAAGTAGACCATGATCATTATGTTATAGATAAATAATTCTTTTAAGGTATGGGTGGGATGATTAGCAAAAGTTGAATATGTTTTTAGAATTCTGCGGCTGTCGGCATATAATATGCAGCTGTCGACATATATGATGGCATTGGATTGGTTCAACTATTTATTTTATTTTTTTTTTTTCTCACAGGATTGGTTCAACTTAAGTGAAAAAGAAAGCATACCCCACCTTTTCTCTTTAATGTGAATTTTTGATACATACGGTTTACATCCCTAAGATCAACTACGGTTTAGATCCCTAAGATCAATCAGTAAAATTTTATATGGTTGTATAAGAGATCTGGAGTCAAATCCTCACCTATACCAAAAATTGAAATTAAATAGAAACTCATTTAGGTAGAATGGAATTGTACCTGTTTGGACTTATAAAAATAAAAATGAAAAAACTTTGGAATTTTGGTTGTTATTTTTGAAACCATATAGTTTAATTTGATACACTATTAAATTATCCGGGTTAGAATAATTTTTTTATAAACAAAATGATAGCATCATTGCTAACAAGAGAATGTAATTCATCATGGATGACGAGTAAAGCAAAGGCTGTCTTCTCATCACAAACCCACCCATGAGCCGACGAATGTGCCTGCTTTTACTTTGCTTTACTATTATTAAAAGGTAAAGTATAGTTCACATATCTATCATGCATCATTCGTCATCCATGTAACATATTGATCATCTCCAGTTTAATTTGTGAAAGAGAAGAGAAGATATGATTTAACCTAAAGACTATTATTGGATAGCAATCCACTGACTAAAGATTTTGTTGACAAGAGAACTAGAGTTCTCTCATATTAATCAGTGCAATACACATATCTAATCATAATCATAATTCATAAATTCCCTCAAAAAAAAAAATCATCATTATAAATAAAATGCTCAGCCAACTGAACTATTAATAAAATATTATTATTTAAATAAGCGGGCTTAGTCCATACATTTTAAAGCTCAATCCAATGTCCAATCCATATGCATATGAACTCATATATTATCTCAAATTAATTAGTACAAGAACAAAATTTAGCTACAAAATTAGTTGTAATTTAAAACTAAAACTTCCTTTAAACTCTTAATACACATGTCAAATTTTATACCAATCAAATATTATTTACTATATGATCCATAAGCTTATATTTTATGCATAATTTTAAACTATAAAACCTTACAATTTAAAAATTTTATTGATAACATAGCTATTAATCTTTAATTTTCTAAAAATTTTGCAAGCATGGAATATATAAAAAGAAAATGTAATTCAATAGTGGATTTGTTAAAATTCACCTCTAATAAAAAGATATTAAGGTTGTAATTTTAGTTTACAACAAATTTTGTAACTAAACTTTATCCTTAGTACAATAGGTCAATACACAAATTTGAACGCCATCATAAATGAAATGCTCACTAAACTGAACTATTAATTAAATATTATTGGATAAATTATGTATTTAATCTCTATTCTTTACATCATATTTAAATTTAGTCCATGTTCTTTATACCATATTTAAATTTGGTCTCTAACCTTTCAATATGTTAATTTGGTCTCAACATTCCAGTGCCGTATCAATTTAGTCACTGCCATTATCTCTTGGATGGAAATTGCAGACGTGGCTAACAGCCAGACTAAAAAAAATTAGTTTCCATCGATGTGGCAATGAACTAAATTTTTATTTTGACTATTTGCCACATTAGAAATTTTCATTCAAGAGATAATAGCAATAACTAAATTGAAACTACATTGAAATGTTAGGGATCAAATTAAAATATGATACAAAAGATAAGAACTAAATATGTAGTTTGCCCTATATTATTATTTGGATAAAAGGGCCTAGCCCGCACATGCCTAAGCTCAATTCAATATCCCTATGATCATATAAACTCGTACAGTATTTCTTTCATTTCCTACGTAAGACTTAGTATAATATTTCTCTTACACAAATCCCATGTATGTTGATGATTCATTTCTATTCTTGTGGATTTTTGTTCCTTTAAGGGGGGAATCTTTGGACTCGGATTCTATTCCCAACATTTCATTTTCAGGGTCATGATTTTTGGTCGGTGAGAGTTTGAGACTTCCGGATTTGATTCTTGCTGTCATTATTGCGAATTTGCAATTATATAAGTCTTTTTTAGTGGAGGGAGGGTCCTTTTTTTTTTTTTTTTGTCTCCTTCCGCTTTGGTCTCTTGGGTTCACCAGATCCCGACTAAGTTTTCTTCAAAAGTTGTTGAAGTAGGTTGTCATGAAGAACTCCATTTCGATTAGTGGGACGTCAATATTCCTGGGCCGTCACTTTAGCTTAGCTTGGGCCAAGTAATGATGAGTCAGCCCAAATACCAATTTTCCTTTAAATATATAATGCGCAGCTTCTTTTTCAAGCAACACCATCCATCAAACAGAGATATTATATACGTAAAAGTTTCGTCATATTATAGTGTGATCACAAATCAGCCATCCTTACAGCCACACAAACAAATATTTCGTAGTTATTGAAATGGCCACCCAGGGCAATTACAGAGGTCCCAAAAACTATACGTAAAAAAGAAAAAGAAAAATATTGATAAAAGGCAAACTTCATATAGGTAAGCTTTGTTGAGGTTGCATATAGTTTGCAGAGAAGTACCAAAAGAACTAAAGACAGGGAAGTTGGAGCATCAAAGGCTAGTGGCTTTGTTGAGGGATCAAACTAAGGATACTACTAGCTACAGAGATAAGCTTCTGGGTTGTATAACAGGAGCCTTGATATGCTTCAAAACCAGGTCTTTGATGATGAAGACAAAATTGGGTTTTCGTCTTCCAGCTATCCAAAGAGCAGAAACATTGAATCAAAGCCCTCCTGAACTTAATTTGTCTCTCATGGTACTAGTAAAGGTATATATATTGTTTCCAAGTCTTGTTACTTTTGGAAACCTTATGGCAATTCTTATTTATACAAGCGAAAGCCATAAGAAACATAACACGTAAATACAAAAAAGAAGTCTTAGGGTTGCCAAAGACTTAAAAAACCCTAAAACACTCCTAGTTAAAAAACTCTAATTTGTGTTGAGAACAAAATTAAGTTGGAAAATAAGAAAAAATGCTTTAAAAAATGCAAATTTGAGAAAATTACAAAATTAAATCCTACTTCCTAAAGGAAACATCCCAAAATAGACACGACTTTATTCTAAAATTTAAATTGAAATTTACTCCAATAATAATAGAACAATGACCATTAATAGCAAAAATGACTAATTAAAGGCCCAAACAAAGGAGTTTACTCGAAAAGTGGTGTAGGTCATCGTTGTAGAAGGCATGAGTTTTGATCCTATTGAGTACCACGATTAAAGAATTTATAGTAAATTAGTAGTTTGATCAATCCGGTTCTATGTCGATTTAGCACTTTTTGTGGTTCTACCACTCTAGAGGTAGGTTTGTTTAGGTCATGTAAACCTCAATGAGCCATTCAGAACCTTTATTAATATTGCAAAATATGCCCAACTGAATTTGTATTTGGTATTGAAAGCATGTGTTTTTTTTTTTTTTTTTTTTTTTACAAGATAGAATTTCTACTTTAACTTAGTTTAAATGTATATATGTGTGAAACTCCCTCCTGGAGACTTGAACTTTGGCCATTACCCCCCGCACCCCACAGAGACTAATGCTTGTGGAGTGACCACTATACCAAGAGTGCGAGGTGGTGAAAGCATGTGTTTTGAATGTGGTAGACTTGGACATAAGAAAGAGTCATACCCATATATGGTTCATGATAATACTTTGCTACAATGTGACAAGCAAGACATGATAGCACCACAATTTTTAGGTATTCCCCTAGATAATGAGTCTCATAATGAAGGCTCAATCGACCATGTTTATTCCCCTAAATTGAGGGATGTAAATTGGAGTTGATTATCATTGAGAAAAAAAAAATTATTCCCAATAAAATAGGTATTTTATTAACTAATATCCAAAATTACATTATCTTAACAAAAATATGAAAGAAGAAAATTACATGGCTTTTACCTTGTTACAAATTAGAGAAAAAATATTGCATTGGTTACCCAAAAAAAAAAAAAAGAAAATTGCATTGCTTTGAAGCTCAATCTAAAGACACGTTTGGTAAACTGTAATAAATATTGTAATGTAATAAATATTCCTATGACATAACTATTCGGTTATTTAGTTATATTTTTATTACAATGAATAGTTATTTCTTATGAATAGCTATTCTTCAAAATGAGGAATAACTATTTCTTATCAAAAGTACTGAATATCTATTCCTTCACCTTATGTAATAACTTTGAGCACGTTTGGTAAACTGTAATAATTATTACATGGGAATAAGAATAAGTATTACAAGGAATACATTAAGTTGGAATGTAATAAGTAATACTATTCATTAATTTGGTGACCATTTAGGAATAAAATCTTGAATATGCATCTACAATTTAGTAGAGTATAAAAAGAATGTGTAATTAAATCATTTTTAAGTCAGATTTCCTAAAATATACTTATTTTAGGGTGTTCAAAATAGAGCTAATAATTAACAAGAAGGAAAATTTATTTTCTTTCCTTTTGAAGATGTGACAACTAATTGCTTTTTAGGAAATTTTTAAAAAAAGTTATTACATAAGGTGAAAGAATAGATATTCAGTACTTTTGATAAGGAATAGTTATTCTTCATTTTGAAAAATAACTATTAATAAGGAATAACTATTCATTGTAATAAAATCATAACCAAACAACCGAATAGTTATGTCATAGGAATATCTATTACATTAGTGTCTATTACAGTCTACCAAACGTGCCCTTTATAAAAAAAATTTCCTAAAAAGCCATTAATTGCCACATCTTCAAAATGAAAGAAAATAAATTTTTCTTGTTGTTAATTATTAGTTCTATTTTGAACATCCTAAAATAAGTGTATTTTAGGAAATTTGACTTAAAAATGATATAATTACACCTTCTTTTTATACTCTACTAAATTGTAGATGTATATTCAGGATTCTATTCCTAAATGGTCACCAAACTAATGAATAGTAATACTTATTACATTCCAACTTAATGTATTCCTTGTAATACTTATTCCTATTCTCATGTAATAATCATTACAGTGTACCAAACGTGCCCTAAGTGTATATGTGTGTGAAACTCCCTCCTGGGGTCTTGAACCCCAGCCTTTACCCCCTATACCCTACAAACACTTATACTTGTGGAGTGACCACCGTACCAAGAGTGTGCGGTGGTTAAATCATGTGCTTTGAATGTGGTAGACTTGGACATAAGAAAGAGTCGTACCCATATATGGTTCATGATAATACTTTGCTAAAATGTGACAAGCAAGACACGATATCACCACAATTTTTAGGTATTCCCCTAGATAATGAGTCTCATAATGAAGGCTCAATCAACCATGTTTATGCCCCTAAATTGAGGGATGTAAACTGGAGTTGATTATTATTGAGAAAAAAATTAAGAATCCCAATAAAAGAGGTATTTTATTAACTAATATCCAAAATTACATTATCTTAACAAAAATATGAAAGAAGAAAATTACATGGCTTTTACCTTGTTACAAACTAGAGAAAAAATATTGCATTGGTTACCCAAAAAAAAAAAGAAAAAAGAAAAAAGAAAATTGCATTGCTCTGATTCCTTAGTAAAAACTAAGAAAATGCAAAATTACATTGGAAATGAACTAATCTTTTAAATCCTTTGATCTAGGCTTGAAGGCTAAGTGACAAAATGAGAAGGTCTTTAGTCTTAGATATTAATCTTGCCCAATCTGAAGATGTCTCCTTGTAATTAATGGCTAACTGTCGATTCCTCCAAGTCAAATTCATTCATATATGTCATATCACATATTAAACAAAATCAACAAAGAACGCGTGAGATTACATATTCAAAAAAGAAAACCTGTATCCCTGAAAACAAATGTTAGTTCACATGACCAATAAGGAATTAAATATAGAAAAATCACGCATAAACATCTAGATTCAATTCACAATGATAGGTTATCATAATTTTTAAAAAGAACCGCCTTCTTAAGTTTATATCTATTCATGTATGGCAGGAATAAAGATGATGATAAATCACCATCGTGCACTCTTGATGCAATAGTCACTCTATAAATATAAGTGCTTGTGAGGTGTGGGAGGAGCAAGGGTCAGGGTTTAAGTTTCTAGGAAGAGCTTCACACACATATACACTTAGATTAAATTAGAGTAAAAATTCCGTCTTAAAAAAAAAAAAAAGAAAAAAAAAAAAATTGATGATGATGATAAATCTTAACTCATGTGACCATACTCTCAAGAAATCATCTACATGTTCATCACTACCTGCATGTATTACTTCTAATAAGAATCTTAGCGGTGGAACCTTTTCAGGGTTTCTATTCTTAAAGATGGATCTCGTCCACTTCCAGATCTCCACTTCTATTGGATGATACATGAGTCTTCTCCATATGGTGGAACGAGGAAATGTATTGTATGGTTGTTGTTGATGAGGACAACAGGGTCACTATTCATCTTTATTTGACAAATAAAACTAGCTAGGGTTGAAGTTTTGATTTAAGGTGACTGAAATAGCATTTGGGCTGAGTGATTTTAATGGTCTTATGGTAGGCTGAGTGATTTTGATGGTATAATAGAAGCATTTGGGCTATTGAATACTAGGCAAAAAATGCATGATTGAGTGTGATTTTGGAGGTCTTTGGGCTCATGTTTGCATGAGTTTGCTTAAGAGATTGATGAGTGATCTTTCCATGGAAGGAGGAGGGTATCTTGATGAGGAAAATGATGGATTTTCTCTCAGAATTGTTGTTTCTCTTATGGACATTTTTCAGAGATGATGACTGATGGTAGACTGAATTTTCAGCCAAAAATCCCTCCTTTTGAGTTGACATAATAGACCCCATCTATAGATGAAGTTTGTGGTAAGAGTAATGCTAAAGATACAAACCTTTTTACAAACTGTTAATGTAGTAAGTAGTTATTGGTAAATGAAAAAGTGATATTAGTTGTGGGCATGAAAACCAGTAAGAAGTTAGCCACAACTACAATAATTGAGAAGAGTTATTGTAAAATAGTTTGTATCTGTAACATTACTCTTGCAATAATAATTATTCACTACTTTACTAAGTGGGTGAAAGACACACCTACAACTACAACGACAAAAAAGATCACCAAGGATTTTTGCCTGAAAATCCATAATATGCAGATTTGGACTTTGGACTACTAAGAGTGACAGTTACTGACAATGGGAAGCCGTTTGATAACCAGTTCAAGGATATCTGCAGCCAATTCGAGATATAGAGTCATCACTTCATAACATTTTCAAACATCAAATTATTTCCACCAAAATAAACTTCAATATAGGCATGGGAACAATAATAGCATGGAGGTTATTATCAAAAAATCAAACCAGTTTTATTTCCAGAAAGTTCTTTTTTTTCCCCTTAATACGTATATATATATATATATTAGACTTTAACAAGGAACAAATTGGTTTATCTCAATGACAAAGAAACTGTGTAAGTGATCGACCTTGAGACTGCTCCTAGACAAATCAGTCGATGATGTTATCGCATGAATAACTGAGGCCACCAAACTTACTTTTCTCAGTCCATTGTCAAAGGATTTCAAGCCCTTTCAAGCTGCAAGAACACAAATGGGACAAACTGAAAATCTGTTATTTGGAATTATGTGTAACTCAAACATACAGCTTTAAAGACAAAATACCAATAATATGCCAAATATAATGCCATAATTGCTAAAACAACAATCAATATGACCAGAAATATGAGCACCAACTTCTTCAGATACTTTTCAAGCAGCTCAAAGTTTAGAGAAAAAAAAAATTTGTAAATCAAGAATTCAAGATGCTCTAAATAACTCATCACAAAGAGGGGCGGTTAATATCTGAAGAGAGTTTTGAGGAAAAAATCACCAGCAGTAGACCTACACTGCCCTTACGATCTTCAGTAACTAGCTAGTTTTCATAAGGCACAAAATGAAGATGCACAAAAAATTAAGGCTTACCCAAGTTTCTGCTACAACCAACATTACAAAAAAACCCAATCCCACTCAAAGAAAACATATTTGAAAGAAATTGTTGGCCAAGCTCACCATCATTGGAAGAGTATATAATTCCAGCCTAATATTGAACTCTGTAATAATTCCAGCCTAATATTTTTAGTCTCTCTGATAGACCTTGAACTTTATAAAATCAATTTCCTGCATAAATGTTGGCTATTTTTGTATCTTGCCCTCAGTTTTATTATATGTGCTAGTGTTAAAAGGAGCTCTAAGGTTCATTGAATTCAAGCAAAGTGATGCAAGATGTCTTCAAGAGTGAAGACCTTGCCCCTGACCGACATTGCATATGGAGGGAAGAGTTACAATAAGGTTAGCCTAGCTAGTTAGGATGGTCATTTCTAGAAAAACAAGTGAAAAGATATTAGTGCCTATTGTCAATTGCTAATTATATGGGGTATATATATATATATATATATATATATATGCCACTACACACATAAATAACCAAATTAAATTTCTCTATTTTGTCAATTTTATGGTTAAGATTTTATTTTTATTTTTTGAATTTAATCATGTTCAAACTGTCAATTTTAAACAACCTGGTGTTGTGTACACCTTTAAATTTGTTTTAAAGGTAGAGAATTTATTTTCCATTAATTTCATGCAGATGGATGATGACTCCTTCAGATGACAATGCAAAATATAAAAACAAGGTACCCATGTAGATTCACTTGATAACCTTTTATGCTTGTCTTACCCTCCCCACCCCCAACCAAAAAAAAAAAAAAAAAATCACATGGGTGTACAATCATACACCCTAGACTGTAAATCAAAGTTGGGAAACCCTGACATGGAAGGCTAGGCAAGCGGTAAAAAGCTCTCCAAAAAAAACAAAACAAAAAAAAAAAAAAAGTAAAAACAAAACCCTATCCGCTTATAGAAAGAAAGTAGATGCAAAATGGCCCAGAAAAGAAACCTGCTACCGTGCGCAAAAATGACCTACCTGTCCCCGCTAACTTGCGCCGGGAGAGACCACTCTGAGCAGTAACACAGCAGCTACTTCAAGCTCTACAACCACCGCCGTCGAGCCACCGATTCAGTATCGGAAGAGTTTTCGGGATCGGCCAGCACTACTGAGCACAGGAAATACCTGGGCTCTCGATCGAAGCCAGAGCGGGGAAATGGGTATCAGAGATACGCCAGCCACATAAAACGACGCGCATTTGGCTCGGCACGCACCCGACGAAGGAGATGGCAGCGGCGGCGGCTTTGGAGGGACCAGATTCGGAGTTGGGCTTCCCAAATGTGATTTTTTTGTGTGTCAGAAACCGGCTTCGATGGCGCCGCGGCGCCGTGTGCGGCGGAGGCGAGGATGCAGAGATCGCCGGAGAGTGGTAGTGCCGATCAGGAAACCACACATCGTAAAAGAACCGAGGAAGGGTTCATTGACGAAGAAGCGTCGTTACACATGCCAAGTTTGGTGGTGGATATGGCAGGAAGGGAGATGCTTGTAATTAAGTCCGCCTAGGATTCAGTCAAAGTCGTCTTCGGATGAATCAGGTAATGATGGAGATGGGTAATGGAGTTATACATATAACTAAACACTATGGTGTTTGAAAAATGGTTGTATTTTTGTATTGAATGTATGTATGTATGTGTGTGTGTTTTGTCTTGCTTTGCCTTAGTTCTAGTTCTTGTTCTTGTTCTTGAACTAACTATTGGATGAGCTTCCTCTATGTGCTGGGTTTGTAAATCTGTAACTCTACAGATTAGGTAGTTAGCTACATAGAAGAATTAGATGCTTGTGCTGCTAATTAGCATTTTTCTTGGTGGCTGGTTGTGCTGTGTATGCTTTGTATTAAGCTACTTTTAAGTTCTATCCAGTGTTTTGGAAAAGTCCAGATAGAGAGCGTTTGGTTTCCCAATGAACTTGTGCTTTTTCATGAGGTACTAGGCTCTCTTTTTATAGGATGTATAGCACTACAAAGAATTTTTGTTAATAAGAAATACTTACTAGTAGTTTTCATGATTGGGATTGTGAGGCCATTGGTGCTTAAGAGACCTATATATGTTAGCAAGATTTGCTCAAAAAAGAGCAAGAACATAAAGATACTCAAAGGGCCTAGTTCACTGCAACTCTTAAGCGTCTGAATCTTTAGGTTATTATGGTCAAGAAGTGTTTATGTTGTGGATTGTGGGGGAGCAGATGAAAAAGGAGAGGGGTTGGGAGAGAGAAGCATGCAAAACTTGAATTTTAATAATATATAAATTGAACCACAAGAAAGCGTGGGAGAAATTACTCTGTACACCTTATTTGCCACTTTCTTCTTACACAAGAATGGGTCAATTTATGGGCTCCACTTTACGTGATAGGAAGATGTAGTGCACTATATGCCTTAATTGAAAATTTTCATGCAAAGAGAAGGATTTTTTATAATAAAAAATTTTGGGCACCAATGAGGATTTAGAAAATCTCTCCATTGTAGGCACTCCTATGTAGCCTTGCCACATTACTTTGTTCATTAGGCCTTATAGAGCCATTAGAGCTGTGCTAAACAAGCAAGTTTGCTTCTTTAAGCTGAACCAACGCAGAGTAATTGTGCTAAGAAGGAAACTGTGCTCGTTTTCTGAAAAGTTCCAGTTGCTAAGTATGAAACATGTAACTAGGATTACACTCTCTGATACTTGTTCATGGGTATATCCTATCATACTCTTCAACACAAAAAAAGCAAATCTCAAAAAATACACCCAGCAGACCTTCTTGTAGTTAGTCAAGCATATGGGTCTTCATCAAAAAAAATTTTAAAAATAATTCAAGCATATGGGTAAAAAAAAAACGATCCAGTGCACTTCACAGTTCACAACTACCCAACATACGAGAAGGATGTTGGGGGAGTAGTTAAGAAAAATACAAACAAAAAACAAAAAAAGCTTCTTCATTTTTTTTTTCCTTTAAAAAGCTCTATCCATATATAGTTAAATACCTGAACTTTTCGGCCTTCAATGTTCAAAATTTCCAGACAGAAGGCAAAAATTGTGCCAAATATGAAGTACTAGCATTTTGAGGAGAATTTGTGACAAATCTGACTGACTGATTTTCTTTTTTTTCCCTTTTTTGAGAAGAACACTGACCTTTCTAAGTTACTACAATGGTGGGGATATTTATACATATATATGACTATACCTTTGAAAGATATTCTTGCAAGTGGACATTTTTTTTTCAAGTTTTTTTTTTTGGGATAAGATTAAGATTTTTTAAGTTACACCTGTAACTCTCTATAGAAATTAATATAAAGTAGCGTGGGCATATTTAGGGTTTGTTTGCAACTGTTTATTGAGTTGAAATTGAAAATATTTTATTAAAAATACTATAGATAAAGTTAAAAGGTAGTTAAATAATACAGTGAGATCTATGAATAATATCAAAAAGTGTAATGAGACCAATAAATAATAATAAAAATAAGTAAAATAATAAAAAATTCTGATTTTTTAAGCTAATATCAAATACCACACTTTAATTTTTTTTGTTTGTTGATTATTATTTTTGCTATATATTAAAGTATATATAAGGTTTTAAAAGTTGTACTTTAGCTTAAAAAAAAAAGCCTAAAAAGTCATTCCCAAATGGACTTCTTATGTTTTTTGGATAATTATTTGTTTGTATTGAACTATGTAAGATTTATATTGTATTTATATTGTAGATTAAATAAAAATGTACAATTTTAATTTATAATATAAATTTTATATTGATAGCACAATATAAACAAATAATTTTAAAAAAATCTTATAATTAATGTGAACTAATAGTTTTCTTTCTTTTTTTTTTTTTCCACATATTCGTATATAGTATTTTAATGGATGCTTATCGCTTATTGGGTGGTGGTTGAGTGTGGGGTTGGGGTTTGATTTTACTTGGTTGGGATTATTTGCAACTTTTTTCTTTTTCTTTGTAAGTTTAAAACAGCTGCCTACGTGTCTACGTTTAGAGCCATGTAAAATTAGGAAAACAAAATAAAATAAAATAATTCCACCTCAGCTTTTAGTGACCGCATAATCAAGCAATTTAACAGGAAAACAACGGAAGGACTGATTTAATGTTTATTTATTTTTTTATATTTTTATATTAATAATTGTAGGTCGAGAATTTGAACTCTTGGTACTCAATTAAAAATACTCAAATACCTTCTTCTTTTTTTTTTATGAGTTCCAATTAATTCAACTAGCAAAATCTCTGATGGTTGTATAAGAGATTTGGGGTTTAATCCCCGTCTACACCAAAAACTGATTGGTGTCTTGGTCTGATGATAAAGAGCTATTATCAGGAGCGGACATCATAGGTTGAAACTTTCTCTCAAAAAAAAAAATACATTTTCTTCAATTGAGTTATTTACCATTTTCTCTACCCTTTTCTTCTCTTTAAATATTAAATTAGGATATAAATCAAACCTTAATGATCAAATATATATATAAATATATATATATATATATATATACATATATTCTTTTAATTTTAAACTTATAGAGAAATATTATAGGAAGATTAAAAAAAATTATCCATACCATATTTTCACTTTCTAACAAATAATTAAAATAAGGGAAACAAAAAGTGAACTTTAGTTCAAAATTAAATTAACCCAAGGACTTCTCTCAAATAATTTTTTTTTTTTTTTGACCCATGAACTTTGTGTATAATTCTCCTACTCCTACTCCTATTGGTAAATTTTTTTTTCTTTTCTTTTTATCAAAAGGTTTTTTTTTAAATCTTATAAATTATTCTAAACCTTTTAATGGTTTCCAATCAGAGTATTATAATATATTTTTATTTATTTCCTTTATATTAAGAATAATGCTATGTGTAAAACATTTATTATAACTTTACTAAGATAGAAAGTTATTATTGTTTTCAAAAAAAAGAAGATAGAAAGTTATTATTATTTTTTATGGGAAAAAAAGCAAGTTATTATTGATTATTAATTATATTTTTTTTAAAAAGTAAAATTTAAGTACAGTACCTTAGGTATTGTGGGGCCCGAAATCTGAGGTCCCAGCCCACTTTGTATTAGAAGCCCAAGCCCAGGCCGAGGAGCCTTATTGCTAAGGACGCGCAATGAAAGCTTCTCGAAGGTCCAAGAATGTGGCCGAGGACGACTTTACGCCCAACATCTTACAGAAAGGCCTGAAGAAAAGGACAAATTCAGTACAAGATAAGCACAAGGGGGAAGGCTGCCAACGCCTTAATGTGGAGCCCAGCGCCTGACAAACCCACACTCATATCCTGCTATCCAGCCTTCCCCAACCACTCTGACGTGAGGATTGATAAGACAAGTAACCACCCTGAACAATGAGAAACGGACACGTGGGTGAAGAGTGGGAAGGAAATACTAGTATAAAAGGGAAGCTCGTCGCATTGACATGGGGGGCGGCCAGGAACCAGAGAGAGGGGGAGAACGAACTCATAAAAAGGAGGATGGTGAGGACGAGACGCTCCTCGGACCAATTCCGAGGAGATAGATTTTCACACCCCATCCGTGTAAGGCTTAGCCACTCAGGCCAAACCCATCTTTGGATGGGCTTCCATGAAAATCCTGACAAAACCGTTGCCCAACGACCAAGGTCTAGCCTTTTCCAAACCCACTCTCTACAAATCATATTGTTTGGACCCTTTACACACAAGCCCAATGTCATCCTTGGGTCGTAAAAATCGTGTCCCTACAGGTATTATTTCTTAGATTCATCTCTTAAAATTCAACTTTGTGGCTTTTTTTCTTGTTGAATGAAAGTGTATTTTTAGTTAAGCATGAAATGGAAGTATATTTTTAGTTAAGTAACCACATAACTGAATTTTAAAAAGGAAACTTACGAAATAGCACCTAAGTACTATACTTAAGTTTTGCCATTTTCTAAAATTGAAACTAACCATTTTATTAAAGTAATTTCATTCGATACAGTAATATAAGATACATCCTTAGTGAGCAATTTGTCTAACCAAGCCAATGTTCTTCTAACCCTTTTTTTTTCATACAGTCTTAATTTTGCTAGTTCTAGCAAGCATATTGCCTACTATTAAAAAAGAAGTTGTTATTATTCATTTTTATATTGACTTACCATTAACACATTCTTCTTGTTTTCTATTAACAACGATCACTGCATTTATGGGGGAAAAAAAAAAAGTGAAAAAGTTGTGTATGCTATTATTTTCTATTAACAACTATTACTACAATTATGAAAAAAAAAAATATGAAAAAGTTGTTTATGCCATTATGTCAATGGTTCTATTGCCCTTAACCCTTAAAAGATTTTTTTTTTATTAAAAAAAAAAAAATCAATGTTGACAACTTGCCATCACTGCAATTGTGAAACTTTGTGTGATAAAAGTTGTGAATGTAGACTTATTGTTATATTAATGTCATTAAATCGATGTTTTTATTGCCATAACCCTAAAAATAAACATTTTTTAAAATTATCAAGTTGTCAGTAATAGACATCTACTATTGACAACTTTCTATCAATGCAGTAATGAAAATTTGTGTAAAAAAAAAATTGTATATGCATGTAGGGTCACAATTCGGGGTCCAGGCCCAACAGATATGGAGTTCTGGCCCAAGAAGCCCGAAACAATGAATTTATAGAGAGTGGGTTACAGAACTAGGCCCTAACGAAATGCATACTAGTTAACATTGGGCCATACAACAATTGAAAATAAGAAAATCTCCTTCACGTCCATTAGATATACGGTCCGAGGAGACGTAGGGGATGTATCTCTGTTCCTGCTCAAAGGCTATGGTTCTCATCCTCTTCTTCTGTTCTAAGTTCCTCCTTTTTTTCCGTCCCCTTCTTCATGGGGACTCCCCCCCTCTTATATAGCCCCCTTGAAGTCATCAGAACCTTACATTTGTTGATCATCTGGACCTTCACTTAAGTGTCCGTCCCATCGGACATCTCTCCCATCTTTCTGTGAGTTGTGGTAGCCAAGGTAACACTGTTCACAAGTCCTCTCCACATTAATACGGCCGGAAAAGTAGCTGTCATACATTTAATGTGACAGTTGTAGCCTCTCCCTTGGCATCCTACACTTTCCTCCCTCTTACGGGCTTGTGGGACTCATCCCTGTTACTAATACTCGTTGGAGTGAATTCTTATAGCTGGCAGAGTGCATGTTCCAGCCACATTTGGTACGTCCGAGGAGACATTTCTCCTCGGACTGCCTTTTAAACAATTTTGGCCCATAAGAATTGGACCGAGAGCCCTTTTGGTACCACACCTTCTCCTCAGACGTGGTCGAATTTTATATAGGACCTAAGACCCATTGTATGATCTTGAGACTTTGCCCCTACAATGTATATTTATTATTATATTAATGTTATTACTTGATATGTCAATGGTTCTACTACTCTTAACTCTAAAAGATTTTTTTTTTTTTTTTAATTATCCTTTCTAAATATATTTTTTAAAATTAAAAAGAGGGTCACAGTTGGTACTTTTGACATTAGTATTGCGTATGGTTGTAAATGAATATAGATATTTATGAACACCTTGGAGGCTATAATGCATGTAAAAAAATAATCCTAGGGTTGCAAGGAGACCCATAAAAATAAAAAAATAAAAAACCCTAAAAAATCTCTAGCTAGAAAGCTCTAATTCTTATTAAGCACAAATTAGGCTATAAAATAAGAAAAATTACCCCAAAAATGCCAAATTGAGAAAATTATTAAATTGAATTCTACAAACTAAAGGAGACATCCCAAAATAAGTGAGATCTCATTCTAAATTTTGAATTGAAATTTACTCCAATATTAATAATAAAAAATTACCATAAATAGAAAAAACGACTAATGAAAAGCCAAAACAAAAAAATTTTACCCAAAAAGTGGTGTAGGTTATCATTGTATGATTCTCAAAAAAAAAGTTATCATTGTATAAGGCATGAGTTTTGATCCTCACTACAATTCTTTTCAAGTAACCAAATTTCTTGTGATTTCGTCCTTGACTATGATGATTTTTATCAATACTTTTCTACTTCTTGAACTTCTTATGTATTGACTATGGTGATTTTTACCAATACTTTTCTACTTCTTGAACTTCTTGTGTATTGATGATCTTTCTGTTAAAAAAATGCATGTGTTGTCCGTTGGACTTTCTCCAATGCTGCTGCTAGGGTTGGTTTGTCGAAGCTACCCATCAAGTACTATGATTAAAGATTTTATAGCAAATTAGTAGTTTGATCAATCAGGTTCTCTACGTCGATTCCCACACTTTTTGTGATTCCAGAGGCAAATTTGTTTGGTCAGGTAAACCTCAATGAGCTAAAGTGCGACAACCATAACCCAATGGCACATCAATTTTTGGCTATTCCCCTAGATAATGAGTCTCATAATGGAGGCTCAAATGACCATATTTATTCGCATAATTTGAGGGATGTAGAATGAAGTCGATTATTATTGGAAGAAGAAAATTACACGGCTTTTATCTAGTAACAAACTAAAGAAAAAATTGCATTGCTTTGATTCCTTATTACAAACTAAGAAAATGCAAAATTACATTGGAAGTGAACTAATCTAATTCCTTTGATCTAGGCTTGAAGGTTGTGTCACAAAATGAGAAGGTCTATCTAAGTTAACAATCCCTCCAAGTCAAATGATTTCATCCATAGATGTTACATTAAACAAAAATCAAGAAATAACATGTGAGATTACATTAAAAAATAGAACTTGAATCCCTGAAGACAAATGTTAGTTCACATGACCAATGACAGAATAAAACTGCATAGAAAAATCAAACATAAAATGTAGATCCAATTCATGCTGATAGATTATCATAATTTTCCTTAAATGAATCTTTACTAAACTCATTTTCCATGAAAAGAAACTCATGGAATACCCTCTTAAGATCATATCTACTCATGTATGGCAAGATGATGACAAATTTTAACACATGTGACCATACTCTCAAGAAATCATCTACACGTTCATCAGTTCCTTATTTGATGCAATAACCGATCATGATATGCAATTCAATTTCATGACATCAAATGGAAATCATTCTTATTCATATCACAATTTTAATCAAATAAGAATTGATTAGAAAACTACATGTCTATTTTACTTCTAATAAGAAGCTTATTTGCAGTGGAACTTCTTTAGGATTTCTATTCTTAAAGAGAGATCTAGATCCCCACTTCTATTGGATGATCCATCATGAGTCTTCTCCCTATGGTGGAATGAGGAAACGTATTGTTGATGCCTTTATGGCTGTTGTTGATGAAGACAACAAGGTGACTATTCATCTTTATT
The DNA here is from genome assembly GCF_001633185.2 of Quercus lobata. NCBI lineage: Eukaryota > Viridiplantae > Streptophyta > Magnoliopsida > Fagales > Fagaceae > Quercus > Quercus lobata. The sequence goes on along the minus strand of NC_044912.1, from coordinate 15,743,724 downwards.
TGCCAAGCAAAACCAGGGAATTGAAGTTCTGATTTAAAGTGAATGAAATTGCATTGGTCTGAGTGATTTAGATTGTGTAAAGGCAGCATCTGGACTATTGAATATTATGCAGAAAACGCATGATTGAGTGTGATTTTGAAGGTCTTTGGGCTCGTTTGCACAAGATTGATCAAGGGATTGAAGGTGATCTTTCCATGGAAGGAGGGTATCTTGATGAGGAAAATGATGGGTTTTCTTTCTGATTGTTGTTCTCTTATACATATTTTTTTGAGGTGATGGACTCTCCAAATTTTCAGCGAAATATCCCTCCTTCTGAGTTGACAATATAGACCCCCTATGTATAGGCAATATATTCAAGTTTGGACTACCAAGAGTGATAGTAACTGACAACGGGAAGCCATTTGATAACAACCAGTTGGAAGGATTTCTGCAGCCTTCTCGGGATATAGAATCACTTCATAACATTTTCAAACTTCAAATTATTTCCACCAAAACAAACTTCATTATAGGCTTGGGAACACTAATAGTGAGGAGGTTTTACAATAATGTTAGCACCACATTCTTTGCTATAACTGTAGACTGTGATTAGCTATCTATCACTGTGACTATCACATAGGTCTAACATTTTTTCTCCACAACTCACAATCTGTCATGTAAGATAATTGTGGCAAAAAGATGTATAAAAGTGTGTGATAGCATTATCGAGGAGGTTATTATCAAAAATCATACTAATATATTCGGGGAAAGTCCTCCCCTCCCCGGATACACATAGTTCACGATGGTGAGCAAAGAACAAACAGAAACATTAAACTATTTTAAGAGACAAAGAAAATCAATAAGAGCAGAACAATCCAAGAAATCCCAACACCGAGACCAATCAAAGAGCATCCGCTAGCACAAATCTTACAACTGAGCCAGAGATTTCTTAGTATCTTTAAAAGAACACCAATTACGTTCAATCCAAATAGTTCACATCAAACAACCTGGAACCAAATTCCAAATGTCAAAATTATGTTTCCCCATCTAAGGATGCCAACAAAATAATAAGTCTACAGCAGAACCTGACATGACCCAATCAATCCCAAACAGCTAGAGCAGATACATCCACAAAGAATGAGCTAACGGGCTAAAAATCAGCAAGTGATCCACAAATTCCTCATTACAATAGCACATACAACAACGATTCACCAAAAAGCGAGCAAGAAGCATAAGATTATCCAAAGTAAGAATCTAGCCATGAACTGCTGTTCACATAAAGAAAGCCACCATTTTAAGAACCTTTACTTTCAAAATGCCCTTCTAAGGGAAAATAGAAAGAGTAACATCTTGAATCTTATGATAAAAAGATAAGTGTCAAACTTCCCACTTCCATTGAGGCTCCAACAAAGACTGTCACAACCACCACCCATAGGAATCCAAGATTGGATCAAGTGAAGAAATGAGAAAGAAGCCGCTAACTCCCAGTCATTGAATCTTAAATTCGAAACTCTGTCGTTTCCACCAACTGGAGGACTCAAAACATCATAAATACAAGCTTCCTTATTGGCTAAACACACAAATAACTAAGAATAAAGAGTTATAAGAGAATTATCCCGAATCCACTTATCATGCCAAAAGAGAATATGTGAACAATCACCCACCACAAAAGACAAGTGCTTAGAAAAGTTCTCCCAACCTTCACTAATGCTTCGCCATAAACCACACCCATGATCCATTCTACAAACTCTAGTGCTCCACCCCCCCTTTCCCCTTCCCATATTTCAGGGCAATGACCCTCCGCCACAGATGGGTGGTTTCATGGCTATACCTCCAAAGCTATTTTCCTAATAAATCCTAATTACAAGACACCAACTTCCGAATTCCTAAACCACCTAGCTCAAGCGATAAGCAGACCTTTTCCCAAGCCACCAAGAGGTATTTAAAACACTCCTCTGAAGAACCCCACAAGAAGTTCCTCTGAATACGTTCTAATCTAATAGCCACGGCCTTAGGAATAGTAAAAAAAGAGAAAGATAATAAGTCGGAAGACTTAAAAGGTTACTTTTCAACAAAGTGAGTCTGTCACTCTTTGACAAATAAAGATGCTTCCAGCCTGAAAACTTCTTCTCCATCCTCTCCAAAACAAGGTTCCAAATAGAGATTGTCTTATACGAAGTACCCAATGACATTCCCAAATAATTCATAGGCAACTTGCCCACCCTGCATTGAAGAATGTTGACCAAAGTTTAAACGTTACTCACCTCTCCAACAAGGACAATCTCACTTTTCCCCACATTCACCTTCAAACCGGTAAAGACTTGAAAACTAGTCAAAGCCAACCCAATAGAGAGCAACTACTCCCTAGAAGCATCACCAAAAAAAATAGTATCATCAGCAAAAAGAAGATGGGAAATACGAATGCCAGTAGTATTAACAGTTCCCACATGAAAACCCCGAAGAATACCACCCTCCTTAATTTTATTCTGAATCTAACTTAAAACCTCCATTATCAAAAGGAAGAGAAGAGGAGACAACGAATCACCTTGTCTTGGACCTCATGAGCTACCAAAGAAACCAGTAGGAGATCCATTAACCAAAACTGAGAAACAGACAGTCGTGCACATGCCTTTTAGCATCCTCTCCATCGAACCCCAAAACTCATCCTCTCCAACAGATAAAACAAAGTGTCCAAATTCACATGATCATAAGCTTTTTCAATGTTTAACTTACAAACCACTCCTGAAGTACGATATTTCAGTGTCCTATCAAGACATTCTTTAGCAATAAGCACTAAATCCAAAATCTATCTACCACCTACAAAAGAATTTTGCGACTCAAAATTGAGTTTGTCCAACACCATCCTCAATCTTTTAGCCAACACCTAAGATAACAACTTATACACACTGCCCACTAAATTGATAGGCCAGAAATCTTTAATATCCAATATATTAGACTTTAACAAGAAACAAATTGTGCATTATCTCAATAACAAGGAAACCGTGTTAGTGATCAACCTTAAGACTGTTCTGAGACATATTGAACGATGATGTTATCCTGCAAATAAGGCCACTGAACTTTCTTTCTCAGTCCATGTCAAAGGATTTCAAGCCCTTTCAAGCTGCAAGTACACAAACGGGACAAATTGACAAAATGAAATTATGTTATTTGGTATTATGTATAACTCAAAAATCTAGCTTTCAAGACAAATAGCAAAAATATACTATAAATATAATGCCATATTTGCTAAAACAGCAATCAATATGACCAGAAATATGAGCACCGACTTTTTCAGATACTTTTCAAGCAGCTCAGAACTACATTCTAGAGAAAAAAAAATTTATAAATCAAGAATTCAAGATGCTCTAAAGAAAAACATGATTGTATGTTGTTTCTTAAGTACTTGTTTGGATTCATTTTTTTAAAATCTAAAGCAAATACCTCATCACAAAAAGGGTTGTCAATATCTGAATCAAGTTTTGAGGGAAAAATCACCAGCAGTAGACCTACCACTGCCCTTAAGCTTTTCAGTAACTAGTTTTCCAAAGGCACATAATGAAGATGCACAAAAAATTAAGGCTTACCCAAGTTTATGCTATGACCAACATTACCCAAAAACCCAGTCCCACTCAAAGGAAACATATTTGAACGAAATGGTTGGCCAAGCTCACCATAATTGGAAGCGTACATAATTCCAGCTTGAAAATGAACTCTGTAACAATTGAAGTTAACATGTGACTCGAAGATAAATAAGTTTGACAATCATGTTACTTCTTGTTGCAATCTATCAAGACAATCTGATCAAGAAAATTAATTTATTGCTATTTCCAGATAAAATGTGACTTTAATTCGAAAGTATTACTTCTTCTCTCTAATAGACCTTGCACTATATAAAATCAAATTCCTGCATAAATGTCGACTCTTCTTGTATCTTGCCCTTGGTTGCATGTTACATGCTAGTGTTAAAAGGTGTTATAAGGTTCATGTTTGCACCATTTTGTAAGTAATATTGTGGCACCCTCATGGCGGCAAACTCATACCACTTCATTGAATTCAAGCAAAGTGATGCAAGATGTCTTCAAGAGTGAAGACCTTGCCCCTGACCTGCATTGCATATGGAGGGACGAGTTACCATGAGGTTAGCCTAGTTAGGATGGCTATTGTAAATGATCTTAAATGTGAAGCTCGATGGTTCTATTTCTAGAAAAACAAGTGAAGGATATTAGTGCCTATTGTCAATTGCTAATTATATGGGGCAATATATATATATTTTTATAGCACTACACTCATAACTAACCAAATATGATCTCTCCATTTTGTCAATTGCACAATTAAGATTTTATTTTCTGGATCTAACAGTGTAGAGATTGTCAATTTTAAATGACATGGTAATGTGCACATATGTAGCTGGATGACTCCTTCGGATGTCAATGCAAAACATGAAAACAAGGACATTACATGCTAAGCACCCATGTAGATTCTTGATAACCTCTTATGCTTGTCTCACCCTCCCTCCACCCTCACAAAAAATAAATAAATAAATTTAAAAAAGGGAAAAAAAAAAAAAAAAATCTTATAGGTGGATCGATCATATAAATGCAATTTGATAGCAGATTTTATTGTTTGTCTAGATTGTAAATCAGAGATTGCAGGCTCCACTTAATCCTTTAAGTATCATTTACAGCTCAAGTTGGGAATTCTTGGAAACCTTTGACCACCGTAATCAGTGAAAACTTGTCAAACACCTTCCCTTGCGAAACCTTGACATGGAAGGCAAGGCAAGTGGTAAAAAGCTCTCAAAAATTCATGACAGTAGCATCCACATCAGTCTATAACTTATAGAGCAGCGTTTCAGTAGACTAAACAAAATCCTAATGAATTCCGATTTGATGTCTCAAACAAACAATATTCACAATTTGCATAAATAATACATATACACACACTCACATATATCCAAAAACCAAGTCACACTTGCCTGCTTCTACATAGCTCCACCGCTACATTATCCAGCTTCATAGCCCACATAATGCGCTCAACATCTACATTTCACAGTCGATCCTGGAATATATGAAAGCAACTGATAGTAAGTTTGGAATATTTGGCTCTAGCAACTGGTGGGGGTGGCTTGATTGAAAACTTGGATGCTTAAGAGGTTTTGTCTTGAAGAAAAATGGGTTGGTGGTAAAAATTGGGAACATTGATTTGAGGGTCCCATGGATGAAAATGTAAAAAACAATGCGGGTTTTGTGTCCCTTATCAAAAATCTGAGTTTTCTTGTATTTCAGACTTTGGATAAGGTGACCACAACTGTTGACATAGAAATTCCCAAGGCATCTCTCGAGAATCAACCGCCTACATGTGAGGAGTTTATTGGCAACGTGAGATCCAAGTGTGTGATTTGTGTCCTACACTGGAGTGATGTGGGTGCAAGGCAGTCTATTCATTATCTTTCCATTTTATTAGAGTCGTCACCAACTATTGGTTTCTAAGATGTGATTGGTCATCTATGTCTAATCCATCTATTACCCTAATTAACTAAGAATTACCCTAAGGGTTCTTAAACTAAAGGGAAAGGCAAATGTCTTGAATCAAAGACATGGACTCGGAAGTTCTATTACTATGGGAAGGTGTTAGGCACCCCACAAAGCCTATCATAAGATAGTACCTTGTTTTGATTAAATCCTGATTTATATTATTTAAAATGTGACTCGTTCATTTGAAATTTTGATTCAAGGAAACATGTGAGGATGTCTGTACAAGTGGGTATTTATGGACATGTAAGCATGTGAAGCATGTGAAAATGCGTGGTATGTAAGATACTACGTACTAGCGAGGAAATACAATTAGGCATACATAGATAAATTATTCTAAATGCAAGAAATTTATCTCACTCCATTAAAATTTTATTACTTAGCATTGAAAAATAAATACTAATGAAAAGATTAGTGCTTAGGGGATGGGGGATTTGTTGGCTAATTAATTTAAGGCATGGGTCAAGCACCATTTGAAATTCATTTTGTGAAAAGGCCGTTTATTTTGGAAAAAATGATTTTTTTATTCTTTAGGAAAAAACTTTTTGAAATCCTTTTTGAGTTTTTGTTGTAAAATACCCTCCAAGGGTTTTTAGGGAAAATCTCATGAGTTTTGTTGTAAACTATACCCTCCAAGGGTTTTGGTGCAAATCTCATAAGTTTTTTTAAAAAAATAGTCTCCAAGGGATGAAAATCCCATGAGATTTTGTAGGAAAATACCCTCCTAGGGTTTTTATTGAAAATATCATGAGTTTTTGTTGGTAAATACCCTCCAAGAATATTAGAAAAGTATTATTTTCTTTATTTGGAAATGGTGCAAATATCAATCCTTCTATTATGAGATGGAGAATTCACAATGCCATCTATGAAAATAGCATTCAAACTCATATACATCCCCAAGGGAATTGACATAAACACAACATTAATTAAATCACAATAGGAAAGAGGAGATAAGCATATTGACAAGTTAAGCATGTGAATTACAAAGAGGATATTATGCAAACCTAATCAACCAACATGTGAATTCATTGACAAAATTATTGATCTAGAAGACACTTCATTTATTTTTAGGGATTTTGGATATTTGGTGACCTTGGGGGCCAAAAATGTAATTTATGAAAGTTTGGGGGGCCAAAAACGCAATTGTGAAAAGTTTGGTAGCAAAGTTGTAATTTTGAAATGTTTTGGGCTTAGGGATTTGATTTAAGGGCTGGCCGTTTACTTTTGGGCTTGAATTTGTTTTAATTTTCAGATTGAGCTTATGTGTGTGGTGGATAGAGGGATTTTTTCGATTGGGCCTGAAGATTTCAAGAATTCGGATCTGGGCCTAATGAAATTCTTAAGCTTCCTGAAACTTTAGTTAGAGAGGTGGGTTAAAGCTGGGCTTAGGATTTCTTGGGCTTGAAGGTATTCAGGACTCATACCAAATGGGCTGGGTTGAAACGCTGGAAATGGCTTCAAGGTCAAGAAGCTTCAGTGGGCTGGACCTGTAGAGATGGACCGAGCTAAACCCGACCCAAGCTCCATATTTCTTCAACCCGGTTACCTGCCTCTAGAACGGTACGTTCTCTCTCTGTCTCCATGGCCAGAGCTTCGAGCTCTGCAACTTTCCACCACTGACGGTGGTTTTCCTTCTCACCAAACCTTCTAGGCCTCAAAAGTCAAACCCCTTCTCTCTATCTCTAAACCTCAGACTCTCTGCGAACCAAGCCCGAGCCTCCATGGCCGGATCTCGAGCTCCACCGGCCGCCTTCCTCACGGCGGTATTTTTCCTTTTTCTCCTCCAACCCAACCTATCTGACTCTCTCGATCTTCTATCAAACCCAAGGAGGTTCTAAAAGGCACGTGGAAATGTGTTTTTGGTTGGGTTTGCAGGTGAGATGTGGTTTTTTCTTTGTATATAATATGGGTCCAGGCCCCATTTTGTGTCTATTCACAGTTGAAGAATGGGTTGGTATTTTGTCATTGTTGTGAGAAGTTCAGTGTCTCAGTAAGTATTGTAACAGTGAGAATGGCGTAGAATTCAAATTGTGTGTGTATTTGTGTACAGAGATGGTCAATAGAGTGGAAGGTTTGGGGGGAAGAAAATGATAAGAGGGGTGTAGGAAAAATGAGTGACGTGTGAGGGAGGATTTGAGCTTGCTAGCTGCAATTCGATTATGCATGGGGAGAGGGGGAAGACTTTTAGAATTAGGAGACTTGTATCAAATGTAATCTCCCACCTAGCAATGACAAAATGAACAAGTATTTACACTCTTCTCGGGTTTGGAGAGATGACACACCATCCCAAACTTGAAGGAAAAAAAAGAAAAGAATAAAAAGACATTTTCCCTTATTAAAAATGACCCAACTTGTGTCCGGCCACTGGACACATTGGGATGCAGATTCAAACCCTACATGTCTAGTAAAATTGAGCGCTGGACACAAGCTCTTTCCCATTAAAAATACCATGTACTAACCTGCTCTTTGCTTGAAGGCAAGTTTCCAAAATTACCTTCATTTCAAAATTAAAATCTATTGTTTTAAATTTTTAATTAAAGTGTATTTAAAATATTAAGTATGATTTTTGATATCTTTCTTCTTCTTCTTCTTCTTCTTCTTTTCTTCATTTTTTAAACGGGTTATAGAAAATTTTTCATTGCAAGTATTTTGGTGCTTAACAAATTTTGCATTTTTATTATAAATTTATTAGTTATGTTTTTATTAACCATGGTCAAACTTTTGTAAAAGAATTTTTAAAGAAATTTAAAATATTTTGTTATTAATATAAACAAAAAGGTAAAGTGTTAATTTTTTCAAACCTAAAGAGAGGGAAGTTTTTTTTTCCCTTCAGGTTTGGGATGGAGTGTTATTCCACCAAATCTCAAGGGAGGAGAGTGTTATTACCCTAATAGACAATACCAATTTTTAAATATGCATTCCTCAATGTAATTAGTTTAGAGCATAGTTATTAAATCAGAACCGACACAGCTGGTCAAACCAAAAACCCGATGACTCGATACCTAGACCAGCTTGGGTGTTTAAATATATCATTTTTGTATAAGACCTGGTCAAATCCAATCAAACTCAATGGGTTTGTAGCAACCCGGGTAACCCGAATGGGTTTATTTAACCCGTTGGATTTGTAAAATTATAAAATTACATCAATAGGTCCATTTTATTAACTTCTTTACTATTTAATGTGTAAATGGTAATTTAAAGAGTAGAAAACCTAAAGAATTAAAACAAAAGGTGCACTTCTTTGTTTGTTTTCCTACCTTTAAGACTCACACTCTATCAACAGGCTACTCCATTATTGTGAAAACCTTGATTTTGAATTATAATTGCTAGTTTAATTTAGCCATATGCCTAATTTTCTAATTTACATATTTATGCTATGATTTCTCAAACTTATTTTATATATATAGAATTCTTTATATATATATATATATATATATAAAGAATTATTTGATCCTATGATTCGACCGAGAACTCACTATGGACCTAGTTTAATTGAATTTGGACATGCTCAATAAAATGGAAAACAAAATGAATTTTCAAAAAACACGCATTTCACAAGTAAAATTTGTGAGACCAATTTAGTTAACACTTCGTTTGTTTTGAAGTAAAATATTTTACATGTACTACATTTTTAGTAAAATATATTTTCAAGAGTTTGATATGACAAGTAAATTTTTTTAATTTTTTTAAGCAAACCACCAAAACTGATGTGGGTTCTATTTTTTGACAGCACAAAGGCCCAAGTAGAAACAGGGATCTTAGGCCCAATGTTTTACCTTTAAAGGGACTAGGCTTGGTTCACCGCAACTAAGTTGGACTGATTTGGAACCAAGTTGTGCACAAAGCGTGGATCCTACAACACATACATACTAACACAGAAAATATACATATATTGTACAGCAAGGGATAGTAAAGAATGTTATAAGCAAAATGAAAAGTGAAATAAACGTTAGGGATCCTTAGGATAATAAGAAATGATTCATTATTTCCTTAAGTTTTTAATACATCATGCTCTATTTGCACTAGGATATGTTACAAGGTTCAAATAAGTTCAAAAATCATAGACTTGATAGCTCCTCAGGCTTCCAAGACTTACAAAGTTTAAATCCCTTTGAATCCAAGTGTATTTTCTAGTGGCTGCTTTAGGATCCCAAATGGTGTTTTCCCCATTTTCTTTCCTTTTAAATTTTGAAAGAGTTTTCTAAAGGATCTTTTCTCTCTGATTCACTGTTGCTAAATAAATTTCACTGTTGGCTGCGCTTTTCTAGTGTCACCTTAAGGTTTTTGGTGTATCATTATTTTCCTCCATTTGCTGCCCTAGGTACCAAAACCAATGTTATGTCAGTAACATTGGTGGTTGAACCCTTCCTCATTTTTTCACTATTTCCCTCTTTTAAGGTTCCCTCTTCAAAAGCCCCTAGCTGACTATCCCGTTCTAGGACGTCCTAAAAGGCTGACTTCTAATCTTTTTTTTTTCAAGGCTTCTAAACACCACCCTTTTTAGACCTACCTTATGGCTCCTTTGCCTTTTGTCCTTTTCCCTAAATGGGAAGATTCCTTTCTATCAGGCTAAAAGATCCCCAACCTCCTTCCTTCATGGTGCATCTTCCTGGGTTCCCCGAGATACCAGACCCTTATTCATGAGTTGTTGGTTCCCAAGTCTTCTGCTCCTTTTTTGCATCATTGGGTGGCTAATGGGACACATCTGCTCTCATTCTTTGTGCTCCTAGGCATGCTCCCTTGAGATGTCTCGATCTCAACCTGGCCCTGTTGCATATCCAAGGATCTCAGGCTTCTGAGAATCATCAGTTATCTTGATTCAATTTATCTCCCTGGGTTCCCAGCGATTTTTTCCCTTAAGGGCTAGGTTGAGCTTCTCTTTTCTTTGTTTCGTAAGGCCCAAAGCTTGCCCACTCATGGGCTTGAGTCCCTTCTTATTGACTTTTTAATGAATTTAGGCCTTGCCCTTCCCTTGAAAGCCCAAATGGCTCTTAGATTTCAAACTTTTTGTATTGTTTTGGGTTTTGATACAATATTGTGATATTTTAGACCTTAACAACTGATAGCTCAACATCGAAGTTGTTGGTATTAGAGTCCAGTGACCAGACCATTGGAACCAACAGTCAAAGTGATGGCTTAGTGACTGGACTTTAAACAATCACCATTGGAGTGATATCTCCAATGTCCAGACCGCCAACATAGGTTGACAAATCGACATCTTCGGATACTAGACCTCTGGCACCGGTTGTAGTGCAATGTCTTTGGCCATTGGACCGCTGACACGAGCCATCAATGCAGCGTCTCCAGCCATCGAACCACAAGCATCGATCACCGATGAAGGGTCTGGTGCCACTAGACTGCCGACACCGGTCGCCGTAACTAAGTCGCTAAACACTAGACAACCAATACTAGTTATAGAGTGGAGTCACTGTTGACCAGACCACTGGCATCAGTCTCTGGAGCGGAGTCTCCAACCATAGGCATCAGTCTCTGGAGCGGAGTCTCCAACCATAGGAGCTATGTATCCGACCACCGAACTAGTGACCTAGCGACCAAATGGGGGATGGGAAGCCACTGTATGTTTATAGAATTGTTTTACCAAATTTTCAAAGGTAAAGCATTTTACAAATGACTATATTTTACCTGCAAACAAACAACTGAAAATGGGAAAAATAAATTTCAAAAAATACTTTACTTCAAAATAAACAAAGTGTAAATGCGACAATTTCAACAACAAAAAATGATCAGAGAAAGTTTTATAAATAAGAATAAGAAGAAAGAACAATGAGTATGGAAATATAAGTGTAAATGCAGCAATTTCATTGTAAATAGTTGGACCCAATAAATGTGATGACATGCATTCCATGAAAAATAAAGTAATTTTGAGAATAAAAAAGTGATTTTAGAACATCTATTCAAATCTACTTTTTTTTTTTAGTTATAACCTATGGCATTCACTCCTGATACTAACATTTTATCATCACACCAAGACACTAATGGTATAGGCGAAAATTGAACCACAGATCTCTTATTCAACCATCATATAAACTTTACCAATTAAGCTAACCGAAATCCACACATCTATCCAAATCAACTAAAGAGCAAATTAAGGCCATTCATGGGAAAATAATACATATTTTATGTGAAACTACACATCTTCCAATGGGGACCATTTCTATATTCTCAATTCAAACATAATTTATGTTGAAAGACTTTCACATGAAAGGAATTTTATAATATTTGATTTAAAACCTGGTTAATCTCATAAAATCGATTGAAACCAACAAAAACAAGATCTAACCATTAAATTCACAAAATCCCTTAATTTAAACCTTAAGTTTTCATCAAATTTTAGGGCCAGAAAAAATATGGTATCAACAACCATAAGCCTAGAGGAGAAAAATGAGATATAAGTTTAGAGAGACAAAAATAATTATTAGTAAATACAAAAGTGATGTTATGATGGATTCAAATAAGAACCAATAAAAAGTTGTAAATTGTTGTCTATAGCATTACTAAAAAATAAGACATTCCCATTGATGGCCTCATATACTTCTGCTTTAATCATCCCTAATTTTTGCTTCAAGAGAGAAAATTATTAGAGATGTGATAACATGTGTACAGTTTATGGATAATGATCTGATAGAATTAATGTATAACACGTTAATGCTTTCTTTTTAGCCCCGGTACCGTGTTTAGGAAGTACATGTAAGTTTGGATGAGTTTATTTTCATCTAATTTTTTTTTATCATTTCCAGATGAAGAATGATTGGAGAAGTAAATACATGTGGAGAGTTTAAAGATAATTATTTTATAGTGTATCATGTGCAAGCTTTTTAGGCTTGGTTTCAAAATCATGTTTATAAAATATGTAGGGGGTTTGGATAAGCTTATTCTCATCCATTTATTGTGTATATTGTGTAAAATTATATTTGTACCTTAAAATATGTGATGCTTTAAAAAGTGGTATATTTTTTTTTTTTTTTTTTCTTAGGTGAAAATATGATCGTCCAAATGAAACTTACAAAAAGGAAAGGAATTCGCCAATGCATGAAAATGTTGTATTTTATGTTTTAAACTTTTGTTGGTATTATTTTCATATCTATCTACAAATAATGAGTACTTAAAATATATGAGGTGTTGAAAATCAAAATAAGTAAATAAAAACAAGAGTTCTTTCTTTACATACATTTTAGTTACCCTACTAAAGTCACAAATAAACGTGATCTATGTAAATCTACACTGTCTTGAACTCCTTTACACAAATATAACATTGATATAGCTTATACGGTTATATTTGTTACAAACACAAAACACACAACATCCACGATCTAAATGCATTAATAGAAATTGATAGGAGAAAGAGAGGTTTCAGTGCATGTTGTTATCAACAACACCACTAAAATCTTGTCTGCAAAAATGAGCCATTGCACCCCTTTCTATATAAATCTAAGGGGAACAACTCAAGTGAGTTATAGAAAAAACCAAAAGTGACAACAGTTGTGGAAAAAAAAAATTAAAATCTATCAAGAACTTACAAAACTAAATAGGTCAACCATTTGGTCATCTTGACATGGATCCCAGTCTCTCTTGTCCAAAAGGGCACGGGTGTAGTTCTGAAGGGTCATCTTCTACTCTGATTTCTCTTATCTCCCTCAATTCTAATCCAACATAAAAACAAAAACAAAAAATCATTTGTTGTTCGAAAGTTTATGAGAGGTAGTAGATTCTATTTCTAACAATGTAGCTTCCTTTTCTTTTTTTTCAAAAGCGAGGCACAAATTTTTAAATTACAAACTTAGGGATTAATTTTTCTCTCAATACACATAACCAATGGCTACAAAAATTTTAAAACATGTTGCTAACATTGTTATCTACAACATACATAAATTTCCTAACCTGATTGAATCAAATGGAACGTGCATCATGTCAGACCCCTTTTAGAAACAAAAGGCATGGTTTCCTTAAGAAAATATTCTGAGACATGCTATGAAAAATGTTTCTGAACTATGCAGAGTAACTTAAATCAAACATGGGGATATCTTCTTTTTTTTCTTTTTTTTTTGGAAATATTATCATATTTCTTTTTTTAAAAAGAAGTTAATTACAATTTAGTAGTTAGGCTCATTTTAGTAGTAACTACCATGATTTGGACTTTGGTACTTCTTCTTTTTTTGGTAGAATTACTTTGTTACTTCACCCACTTGAGTTGGCCTCCGCTAGGAATCCGTAACTCACTTCACCACTTCACTGAATAATAATAATAATAATAATAATAATAATAATAAAATATTAAAAAAAAATCAGAGTTTTGAAGAAAAAAAATCCACAAAACTACTATTTCCTCGTCATACAAAAAAAAAATATATATATATATATATATAAACATTTTGGTTGATTCACATATAGATTTCGTTATGTCCACGACAATTTCACAGCCAATCATATGAGAAATAGAAACATTTTGGTTGAATCACATGTTGAGTAATTAATTTCACAACCAATCATATGTGACAAGAAGTTGTTATTTAATTATGAAATTAATACTGAAATTACTTTTTTTCAGAGTGTAAAAGTCGGGCCATCGCCGCCGTGGTCGGCATGAACACCTCCTTCACAGCCACCATAATTTTATCATCATCGTCTGCTACAGCTTGCTGTCAGTTTTGGATCTCTAATTCAAAGCTATATCAGATCTGATTTGGTAGTACCAAGCTCGAGTTTCAGATGGGTGTTTGATAAATTGACCGAGAGAACTGAAGATGATGTGTTTTCGGGAAAATTAGTTGGCTGGAGATGTGGGTTTTTTGTGTGGATTTTGTGAAAGCGTCTTGGGTTTGATCCAAAATCAGTTTTTTAAGCAACCAAGCACCAAAAAATCACAAATCAAAGATCCATAAAACCGCTGAAAAAAAAAAAAAAATACAAACCTCCAGAATAACAAACAATCATCAGATCTGGTGAAACCCAAAAAAGAAATTACAAATCCATGAAAACCCACAAAAGAAATTACCTTCTGTAGCTCTTCAATGTCCAGTTAAGAGATTCTGATGCCTCAACCTAGTTATCGGGTCCTCACACACAGCATATGGAGAAGACTCCATAGCAACAACCCCTTCCATCTTTTTCATCAGATCAATCCCAGAAGACACAACCACAAATTAGAGAGAGAGAGAGAGAGAGTGCGGAAATATGGATGATGAAAGAGAGAGAGAAACGCGTGATAAATAATGGAACTTTATAAGAGAGAGATAATTAAGAAAATAATGAAATAAATAATAAGTAAATAACCATGTTTGAGAAAACGATGTTCGAAGGAAATAATATTTTTTTTCATACTCCCCATTTTGATCAGGATTCGAGAAAATCTATAGTTTTTTGTTATCATGTTTGTTCTTGATTTTCTTCGGCAAAGGAAAAAAAAAAAAAGTTTGTTCTAGATTTTTAGGAGAAGAAATATTATGTACACAATATTTACATAATATTTTTATAAAAAATTTTTAGTAGAAAATTATTAGTGATTGCTATCAATGGATAAAAAAATAATTTTTTTTATTTTAATAGTAGGTTCAAGTTAAAACTAGTAACAAGATTTGTTACATAAATGTTAAGGACAATAGCACTTCTCTTTACAAAATTCCAACTTTTTTTTATCTTCATTTATTTTTTTTCTAATTCTTATGTTGAAGTGATAATGTGGGTTATGGAGTCAAGACCACTTCACATGAGTAAAGCGACAAAGTCCAAACCACAAATAAGCACTATTAAATTGTAATTAACCCCTCCAAAAAAAAGACATGATATAAATATAATTTTAGAGTTTTATACATCCAAACATCATATATCCAAAAATTTAAAGATAAAGAAGCACGTCAAATTTCTCGTACCAAATTCTTCATTAGATCATATCAAGGACAAGTTTTAGAGACTTGGTTATAGTAAGTTTGCTAATGATTCAAAAATTGTAAAGGAAAACCCATTAATTGACCTATTTGTAATTGTTTAATAATTTTAAGATAGTATTTTTCACAACTATTAACACGATATGTTGTAATAGATGCACAAGAGCATTCACACTCAGTTTCTAAAAAATATCTTATTTTATCACCTTAAAAGCTATTTTATCTATTATTTTATACCATTTTACAACACACTCAACATTTTAAACTCTATTTTTTTATCACTTTAATTAATTCTTCTTCTTCTTCTTCTTTTTACTATTTCTCTATCTCTCTTCCTCTTCCTTTAAGCAACCGGCCACCACAACTACTTTCTTATCAATTTCATAACTGCATGGGTTTGATTTGTACCACTACCACAACCACAATAGCCACCAACAACAACTACAAGAAACCACCACTACCACCACCATCACAACCACTTTATTTTGATATTAACTTCAGTCTCTCTTTCTCTCTCCTCCCCCCTCTCTCTCTCTCTCTCTCTTAGCACAACCACACCCACACACAACCCACCACCACCACCATTCACAACCAACCACCCAACTTATTCAAATCAGAACCCACCAACACCTTATCTAATCAGAACCCACTACCACCCCTACACCTACCATTTCCACAAACCCACAACAACCAACAACCGCCAAAAATCAATCGCCGATCACAACACCCCACACCCCAATGGCCATCGTTGATCGCCACGCCACAACAACCAACCCAACGCCAATTGCCATGCCCCAACGTCGATCTCCACGCCACGCCCAAACACCAATCTTCGTGCCAAACTGCAAACGCCGATCTCCATGCCACCACTTCGATTTGCAACAAGAGAGAGAAAACAGAAATAATAAGAGTGGGCGATGGCTCGCCATGGCCCGTGACAGTAGGTACGGCCATGGTGCGATGGCTATGTGGTTTTGGGTCTAAAGAGAGGAGAGAGCATAATGAGAGAGAAAAAAGAGAAGAGAAATAACGAGAGAGAGAGAGTTTGTTGGAATTATTAATAAAAAGTAGGAGAGGGACAATTAAAAAATAATTTTTAAGAATATCATTCTACTACAATAGCATCATATAAATAAGATGCTATTGTAACACAATTATAAATTTTTTTACAATTAGAATACCGGATAATGCACACTTTTATGGTTTTGATGCTATAAATTTACAATTTGAGGGGTTTTACAACCCCCAATGCCAATGCTCTAAGAGCATTAGCATCTAGGTATCTAAAAAATACTTATTTTACACTCTAAAAGCTTTCTTGATCTATTTTAATATTCTATTTTACAACTCACTCGACACCTCAACTTTTATTTTAACGTATAACATATCGTGCGTGTGTGCTTTTGTGTGTGTATAAGTTAAGAGAAAATTCAATTAAATTTCAGTTGGGTTCTAATTTTGTGCTATGTGTCAATTCAATTTCTTACTTTTTGTGAAAATATTTACTACTAATTGCAAAAATCTAGGACTTTGTTAGTTTTATATTAAATGTAACATCAGATTCAATCAGAATTTTTACTTTTTCTTTCTTAAATATAAGAAATTTATTGCAAATTGAAATTGAAGTTTTAAAATTTTCATTTATTTTAAGACAATTAGGCAACTCTTTTTTTTAAAAGGGCCCTTAAATCATAACTACAATCAACAAAACCAATAATTTAAGGACAAAATTAAAGTTTAAGAATATAATTTGAAAGGAGAAATTGCTAGTCTAAAATATTAAATTATTGCTTCCTTTTCCCAATGCCCTCATCAAGAATAAAATATTCATTAAATTATTATAATATAAAGATATATATATATATATATAAAATATAAAAAAAACGTAGCTTATTAAACTAACTCTAAAACCTAACACAACAACAGAAAACGTAAAGTAAAGAAAATAGAATAATATTACAACAAAGACCAAACTATATTAGTCCAAAAACAAAAGAAATGAAATTATATCACATTCTAAAAACTGGTTGCTCGTATCTTATCCGGAAAATGCACAAATGAAATAAATTAATTGCATCACATTAACAAAAATTAAGTTAAGAAGTAACAAAACAAATTTTTTACTAAAATAAAGTAAATAAGCACGAGCAATTTTCATTTTCTACCAAATAATATTCTTATTACAAAACTTTTTTAAGAGTTAATAAAATATAAGAATGACCATGAATAGTACTTAACTTATGTAGGAATTATAATATGCATGTAATCATATATTTTTAAATGTATCTATGCATATGCATGGATTTACAAAACTAGTTAAAATAACATAAAATACCAAAAAATATAATATGAAACTAGCTCATCTCTCTCTTCTCTTCCATTTTTCTTCTTCTTCTTCTTCTCTCTCTCTCTCTCTCTCTCAACCACCTACCACCGATCCTAGAACAACCCAACCATTGAACAACTAGAACCACCACTAACCGAAATCAAAACCACCACCACCACCACCACCAACAACAACAACAACCAAAGTGACCCCCACAACCAGCCACCACAACACAATCGCAACCCAAATCAAAACACAATCGGAACACAAATCATAGCACAACTGTAACCCAAATCACAAATCACAACAAATTGAACCAAATCATAACCAAAATCACAATTACCATGACCTAAATCCATCGATCTCCATTCCAACAAACTCAACACAACCACCAATCTCCACCACAACCAACCCAACCAACCCACTGATCTCACCCACACAAACCTATTGATCCACTAATGAGAGAGAGAGAGATTAATAAATAGAAAAAAAAAAAAAAGTCACTAAAACTTGCTATGGGAACTTCTTACTGTGGCAAAATGTTAAAAAATTTTAACAATAGACATCTAGGTAAAGCTTGTTTTTGGGAATTGTGAGATCTAAAATAACAATTTGATAAAAATGATGTCATTTATGTAGATGTTATACCAATCACAACAAACCATGTCAATGATTATAAAGAAAATTATGTTTCCAATTTTATTAATAATTGTTTTCAACGAAGCAAACTCTCAGAATAATAATTGAATAGTACAAATTAAATAAATTTTAGTTAGAGAAGAGGATTATGATTAGTTAGTTTTGTTTCCTAATGTCCATAAATCAATCTTTGGAAATGAAAAAAATTATTTGTAAATCAACAACTCGATGAAAGTTAATATTTTTATTTAAAAACCTATACCATTTTTAAAAATCTTTTTTGTTGGGGTGGGTGGGGGGGAGGTTGGAACATGGCTGCTTGTGGACTTTGGACCAAATAGGAAAAGGCCGAAGAGACATTCCCGAAATAAGACCTCGGTCCAGGTCCCAACTTAAAAAAGCTCAAGCCCAGGAGAAGATAGCTCATTTGAATTAACTACCGAGGTAATATGAGGAACTAGTTAACCCCAAGATACGATGACCTAACCAAGAAGCGATCAACGGATTCATCGAAGATGCAACTTCAGTCCCCCTTTCCCGAGGAACGCGATGAAAACAACGCAGAACCCAACGTAACAGTTACCTCCGCATTAATTAGCTATTCTTACATAATTTCAATAACATTAAATGCTGAATAACTAACCTCAACAGTGAAGACACCCCAAAAATTTGCTTTCATGATCAAAAAATGGCCAGAGGAGAGTCAGAATTGACAAGTATCTCCATAAATCCAGCTAAGAGGAAAACAGCCAAAAAGAAGGAGGGGAGGAGGGATAAAAGGGAGCCAACAGAAAGGGGGATCTAGAAAAATTGAGGAAGAAGAACAAGAGATAACAAGAACTTGTATTTTCCTTAGATTCACTCTTTGTTCATTGGGAAACTAGTTTTTCTCAATCAAAGTGTTTATTGCTACCTTCTTTGCCTTCAATCATTTGTCTAACCTTCCCATTATGAAACTTTATCTCTTTTTATTTAGAAATTAGTTTTGTTGATCAAAATCCTAAGCCCTATTCTTCATAATTTGTGTTTTTTACCCCGACAATTTTTAGGGATAAAAACCTATAGCATTGATATATAACTTAACACGTACCCAAAAAAAAAGAAAAAAGTAATGAACATCTTTACCTTTTTCGTACTTGCTGTTCCAAACACTGAGACAGGATCAGTCTGCCTCATCACTATCAATAAAAAATAAAAATGAAAAAAACTAGAGCTCTTCCATTAAAAAAAATAAAAAATAAAAAATAAAAAGTAAAGTCGCAATGAGCATTCAATTCATACAACCTGCCAAGAAAAAAAAAATACAAATAATTGTAGGCATGACCTAGATTAATTATCGCCAATTCTTGTTAATAATTCGATTTTATCCTTCCGTTCGCACAACATCGTCATAAAACACCCCCCCCCCCCACCCAAGATATTTATGAATGCACAAAGAGAAGAATTGACATGATGGCAGACTTGGCAGATAACAGCTAATCCCGTGATTGCGTTCAATACGTGTAACCACTTTGAGCCACAAATTGATGTCGGACCATTTCTCTCAGCCACGAATTCCCCCCCCCCCCCCCCCTCTTTCTATCCCACTGTTCCACTTCCACACTTTCACCTCCTCTTTTTTTATAAGTTACAAACCCGATAAATTTAAATTAACCCATGTAATAATGAAATCAACAAATGAAGAATATTTCCCATCAAAAAAAAAAAAAACAAATAAAGAATATTAAGGAAATTAACAATTTTTTTTAAACTCTTATAAGTTATAACTCAACTAATTAACATTTTTTTGGATATTTTTAAATTACTTTATCCTTAACTATTAAATTATTAAAAAAAAATTAATTACGTAAAATTTACAAATTAATGTGTCAATAATTATGATTGGTTGATCACCTTTTAAATAAATATTTGAATTATCTTTTAATGGTTGATCCTAATAAGTTTATGAAATCTATATAATAAAGATTTATAGTATAACCTATCACAGATTTTTTTTTAAAAATTTAATATCACAAATTTTATTCGCCTTTTTTCTAGAATAAAACCTTTTTAATCATAAGAAAGTTATAGATTAACAGCTTAAACAGACATTATAAATTCTTTTGTCATTATTGTGACGTCCGTACGAAACCAAAAATATATATATGTAGGCAAGTAAAGGCCAATTCAGGGCAAAAAAAATTAAAATTAAAAGAAAACCAAAAAAAAGAAAAAAAAAAAAGAAAAGAAAAAAAAACAACAACAACAACAACAACAACAACAAAGGGACCTAGTAAAGGCAAAATGCCCAAGAATGCTGCTAGTGTGCGCCAAAATAACCCATCCACGTATGCTAATGTGCGCCGGGAGGAGAGCACTCTGAACAGTGATACCACAGAAGCAATAACTGCTTCAAGTTCTAAAACCAACATCAACCCCACCACCTCCGCCGCAACCGCCACCTCTCCGATATCAGAAACGGAAGGGTCTTCGAGTCAATCCGGATCGTCCAGCTCTTCTGCCACTCCCAAGAAATATCGTGGGGCTCGGAGTCGAAGCGGCAAATGGGTATCAGAGATACGCCAGCCACGTAAAACCACGCGCATTTGGCTCGGCACGTACCCGACCCGGGAGATGGCGGCGGCGGCCTACGACGTGGCGGCTTTGGCTTTGAAAGGGCCCAGCACGGTGTTAAACTTCCCGAATTTGATTCTCTGGTATCCGATACCGGCTTCGTTGGCTCCGAGTGACATAAGAGCCGCGGCGGCCTCTGCGGCTGAGGCGATGATGCAGAGATCGTCGGATGGTAGTAGTGGTAGTGGTAGTAGTAGTTCAACTGGTCACGATACGGCACATCGTAAAAGAACAGAGGAAGAGTACGTTGACGAAGAAGAGTTATTGAATATGCCGAATTTGCTGGTGGAAATGGCAGAAGGGATGCTTTTAAGTCCTCCTAGGATTCAGTCAAAGTCGTCCTCGGATGAATCTGGCGGTGATGGAAATGGAGATGGAAATGGGTTATGGAGTTACGCATATTAAACTAAACCCCATGGTGGTTGAAAAAATCTTTGTATTTTGTATTGTATGTGTGTGTGTGTTTGTTCTGTTTTGTTTTTTTTTTTTTTTTTTTTTTTTTTTTGTTTTGTTATGCTCTGCCTTTTTCTTTGTTCTTCTTCTTCTTGTTCTTGTTCTTGTTCTTTTTAAACTAGCTATTGGATGAGCTCCCTCCATGTGCTGGGTTTGTAAAGTTTAACTAAAAAGGCTAGAAGAATTAGATGCTTGTTGTGCTAACTATGATTTTCATCGTGCTAGTTGCGTTGTGTATACTTTTCTATTATATGTAAGGTACTTCGTTGATTCTATGTTTTGGTAAAGTCCAAAGAGACTTGGTTTCCAAATGTACTTGTCCTTTTTCGCGAGGTAACACACTTTCTTTATTGGAGGATATAGCACTACAAAGAATTTTCGTTAAGAAAAAGAAATTACTAATAGTGTTCATGATTGTGACTGTAAGGCCATAGATACTCAAAGACTAGATATGTTACAAGAACATAAAAGATACTCAAAGGCCTAACCAGTTTACTGCAACACATAAGCGTCTGAAACTTTGGGTTATTATAATCAAAAAGTGTTCTTGCTGTTGATTGTGGAAGAGGAGGAAAAAAAAGATGGGTGGGATGGAGGAGGAGAAAAAAAGCATGCAGAAGTTTGATTTTAATAAGATAAAATTGAACTATGAAAAAAAGCGGGAAAAATTACTCTGTACACCTAACTTGCTACTTTTCCTCCTTACGTAAACATAGACCCACATGGGGTCCATCTTACGTAAGTGGAATATGTAATGGAATAGGTACATCAATTCAAATTTTTCATGCAAGAAAAAAAGATTTTTTTTTTTTAATTTTTTTCTTTTAGCATCTAGGGCGTATTCAGAAACATCTCTGAGACATCTCCTATATAGCCTTGCCGCATTAATTTGGATTGATTCTTTAAGCTAAACTAAAGCAGAGTAATTGGGTAAAACTGCAAATATAAAGAACTCCGTTATAGAGGAAAGAAAGTGTGCTTGTTTTATGAAAATTTCCACTTACTAAGTATGAACATGTAAATAGGACTAGACTTTCCTATTGTAGTTCATGTATATCCTATCCTATCATCCACTTCGACACCCCCACTCCCCCAACACAAGGGGGGGCCCAAAAAAAAAAACCCCCAGCAGACTTTCTTGTAGTTTTTTAAGCATAGGGGTCAAAAAATAAAAAATAAAAACGATCCAGTGCCCTTCACAGTACACAACTACCCCACATAAGAAGGATGTTGGGGGAGTAGTTTTTTTTTTAAAAAAAAAAAAAACAAAAAAAAAACTTTTTTTTTTTCCTTACAAAGTTCTGACATCTTATCCGTGAATAGTTAAATACCTGAACTTTTCGTTCTTCAATTGCCAAAATTTCCAGAAAGAAGGCAAAAATTGTGCCTAATATCAAGTTCCAGCATATTGAGGAAAATTTGTGCCAAATCTGACAGACTTTTCTTCTTCTTCATTTTTTAGAACAAGACTGACTTTTCCAAGTTACTACAATGCCCGGGATTTATAATGACCGTACCTTTAACTCTTTAAGAGATATTTTGTAAGTGGAGATTATTTTATGTTTTTTGGATTAAAATAAGATTTTTTTTGTTACACAGTGGTAAATCTCTATAGAAATTAGTAGAAAGTAGTGTTTTAATGGTAGTATTGAGGCGGAGGAGGTGGGTCTGCCATGGATAAAGGCTCAGTCTTAGTTTTGCGGTGGTACCGACATAGGAGAGTAGGAGGTGGCTTTGCGTGGAGGCATGGATCACTGCGGCGGTGGAGCACTGTGGGTTGTTTATTACTTTATCGTGGAGTAGTTGTGAGTGGGGTATGGGTTTGATTTCACTTGGTTGGGATTATTTGCGACTATTTTTCTTTTGTCTTTATACGATTAAAAGCTGCCTACGTGTCTAAGTTTAGAGCCATGTAAAATTTATAATAAATAAAATATTTCCACCTTAGCTTCTTGTGAGTAGTGACCGCATAGTCCAAGCAAATTAAGAGGAAAACTAGCCTGACCATCGCGGACCATTAACGCGACGGTCACTCAACATATATTAACTTATTAAGTATTTATGGAATTTAGGGGCAGAGGCTTAAGGTTTGGGGTTCAAACTTTTAGGAAGGATCTTCACATATATATATATATATATATATATATATTTAAATTATATTAAAGTAAAATTTTTATGTTGTATATATTAAAAAAAAAAAAGGAAAACTAGCCTAATCTTACGTGTCCACCTCAGCTTTTTATGAGTCGCAACCACACAATCAAGCAAATTAAGATCAAAACTCATTTATTTTTTTTTAAGGTTTAGTGTCATAATTCTTTATTCATCTTAATATGAGATTTACATGTTTGTCCGTTGATATCACGCATTTTCGAACAATTGATACAATCGAAGTGTCATGAGGCTCCTCTGGTTGGGTAAAAAAATTCCCTTAACCCAACCAACCACATCTCTACATTAGTTTCACTTCTCAAATCACACTAAATGATCAACGTGGTTACATTGAACCTTGTGGGCAAAATATATAATAGCAAAGGTTTGAATAGAAAACAATTGTGCCAACCGACTTTTTAGAATAATGGTCAAGGCCCGTAAAACAATAAATTAGAAAATGACAAAATGTGCAGTAAGTCTTGCAATAACAGTAAGCAACATCTTCGTAATTTGAATGCTACTTAAAAGAGGGGGAAAAAAAGAAAATAAAGTTTTTTAATTGCTAATTAGTCATGATAATAATTGTTCATAACATTAGATTTGGGATTGGTATGTAGTTGATAGTTGTGCAGTGTTATAATTTAACATATGGCCAAACAAATTCATTTTTGAAAATCAAAATCTAACCAATGCTTACTTCCTTGACTTCAAATCCTAAAAGAGACGGCCAATATTTAAAAACAAATGGATGAAGAAATGGGAGTGGTAATAATAGTTAAAATTGAAGCACATCTTCGCGATAGAAGCAAATGGATGCGAATGTGCAAATATTCTCGGACAATAGCACACAGAAGAAGTGGGGGGCTTCATCTGTAATTAAAAAAGAAAAAAAAAATTGTAGAATGGGGAGAGAATAACAAAAAAGGAGAAGTTTCATATCAAAAACAAAAAAACAAAAAAGGAGAAGTTTTATCAGAAGACTCAGAACTGAAAACGTGGGGAAAAAAACTGAAAGGCGAATGGCAAGCAATTATGTGTATTGGCAGTTGTGTTAGATTAATTTATTAAATGGAGGTTATAAATATATATATATATATAATATATATATATATATATATATTAAATTGAAAACCCTAAAAAAAAACTATTTATTAAAGATAAATGATATGTCCACAATATTTTTACAACAAATCCTAAATGACAGTTTGTTACTAGTTGTTATTGTTGGGTTAAAAAAGTAGCCTTCTATCAAAATAATAATAATAATCTCAGTGCTAAATTCAAATTTGAACTAATAACAATTATCCATTTATAATTTGTGGGGATCATTCGGTTGATAGGCCCATAGAATTCAGAATTGGTTGAGAATTGTTGGGCCAGTGGCCCATCCGAGGTCGTGCACCCGTCCGAGGACGCCATGCTCCTCGGCAGTATGCGTCCGAGGACGATCGCGTCCGAAGACGATCAGGACGTGGTCTCACCACGATCAGATCTCAGAAGTAGGTCATCTCAAGGGGTAGAGTAGCCGACTAAGGATGAAAGAGATAAGGCAAACAAATATCTGAAACTATAGCTGCCTCCGCATTAATGACCTCTCAACCAACTCTCTGGCCGCATTAATGTGGAGGTGATACCTGAGCAGTAGGGAAGCAGCCTTACAGCTGCCCATAGGAAGTTCCAGGAGGTGCCCGATGGGACAGAAAGAAATCCCCCGGACACCATCTACACGTGTTCGGTGAAGATGGATCGCGAAGGGGAGTATATAAACTAAAAGAGGAACATGAAGAAGGGGATCGGGAAATAAAAGAAGAACACACATAAAACTGAAGAGAAAGAAGGAAGAAGGGAGAGAGAGAGAGAGACACTAGGGACTTAAGAAAAGACGTTGATTATACAAACAAAAAAAGAGAAAACATTGTATGGGCTTGAGAGAAAATCTTGGAGGTAGATACCACAGTTAACCTAGCTCTCTACACCCACGCTCTACAAATCATATTGTCTGGGCCTTTTACGTACGAACCCAATACTGTTTAGGTTCGTTACCAAATCGTGTCCTTACAATTGGCGCCGTCTGTGGGGAGAGCTTGTGTTAGCTTGTACAACCTCCGGCACAACGTTGTCGATGGAAGGAGTGGAACTGCCTCACCCCGCAGCGGGGCTGCATCAGGGTGATGTCAGCCCGCATCAGGCGGAATCAAGGGGCTCTCAGCATGATGGTCCTCAAAAAAATCCCGAACGGAGGAAAGTCCAGGAGGGGAGCATACATACTACTCACACCACGAGAACCCGTACACGCGGGAAGAGTCACGTTTCCCACGTGAAGCATGATGGGGATCTGCAACGTGAGATTGCGGACTTGAAGAGAGAGTTACGTCATGCCCGACGGGAGCATTCCCCACCTCGTTCCGAACTATCATCAGGGGAGTCGGATGGAACTAGTTACAGGCGGAGATCGAGAACTCCGCAGAGTGAGACTTTCTCCTACGAAGAGGAGCGTCGCCATAGGCGTAGGCGTAAAAGTCCAACTAGTAGGGGCGTGGGAAACGATGCCATGAACAAAACCTTGAGTCAAATATCCAGGTCACCCTTTACAAGAAGCATAGATGATGCTACCCATCCTCGGCGATTCAATCAACCTACGTTCTCTCTGTATGATGGCCATTCGGATCCGGTGGAACATGTAAGCTATTACAGCCAGAAGATGGCTATTCATTCCAGGGATGATGCCCTGATGTGCAAGATTTTTCCGTCGAGCTTGGGTCCGACGGCGATGAGGTGGTTCAATGGCTTAAGGGCCAACTCTATTGGATCTTTCAAGGCGCTGACCCAGGCTTTTGGTGCTCGTTTTATTACATGCAGCAGGACTCCTTTGCCGCTGGGGTCCCTGTTGACCTTGTCTATGCGAGAGGGCGAGACTCTCAAGAGTTATTCGGATAGGTACTGGGAGATGTTCAACGAAATAGGAGGGAAGAATGACGCTGTGGCCATAACTACTTTCAAAGCCGGCCTCCCAGCTGATCACGACTTGAGGAAATCCTTGACGGGTAAACCTGTTACCAGTGTGCGCCAACTGATGGACAGAATAGAGAAGTACAAAAGGATAGAGGAGGATCAGCTTCAGGGGAAAGGGAAGGCCAAGATGATCCCTCAGGAGAGGAGGGATTTCAGGTCGGATCGTTATAATAACAACCGACCAAGGCGGGACTTTGCTGGCCAGTCGGTCTCGGCAGATGCCCAGGCCGTTAATGCGGTATTTCGGGAGCCTGTTCAGCAGGTTTTGGAGAAGATAAAGGACGAGCCATTTTTCAAATGGCCAAACAGGATGGCAGGAGAGCCTACAAAACGCAACCCGAGTTTGTATTGCCATTACCATCAGGACCATGGACACACAACAGACAACTGTAGAAATTTATGGGACCATTTGGAGCAGTTGGTCCGGGAGGGAAAATTAAGGCAGCTCTTGCATCACTCTAGTGGAAGGGCGAGCCAAGCAGGTTCCGAGGTGCGTGGGGATGCTTCATCAAGGCTCCCTCGGGGAACAATCAACGTCATCTTTGCGGCCCCAGGAAGGACTGGATCTTGCCCCACCAGAGTGTTGTCGGTGTCTCGATCCCCAGCTGAGGATCGTTCTCAAGCATGGAAGAGAGCCAAGAAGCGTGTCTCCTTGGTTTTGGGTTTTTCAGACGAAGATTTGGAGGGAACCATACAACCCCATGAGGATGCCTTGGTGGTAACGCTGAGGATCAGTGGGTACGATGTCCGAAGGGTGATGGTTGATCAGGGAAGTGCAGCGGATGTGATGTATCCGGATTTGTACAAGGGGCTTGGTTTGAAGCAGCAGGACTTGACAGCCTATAATTCCCCTCTTGTCAGTTTTGAGGGAAGGTTAGTCATTCCCATGGGGCTAATAAGGTTGCCCGTGCAATCAGGCACGGAGGTGGTGGAGGTGGATTTTATTGTCGTAGATGTTTTTTCTCCGTATACGGCTATCCTGGGCAGACCCTGGCTTCACACACTTAAAGCGGTTTCATCTACCCTGCATCAGAAGGTGAAGTACCCGTCCGGAGACCAAGTGCTGGAGATAGTAGGGAACCAAGCGGCTGCTCGGCAATGCCAGGTAGCGGCTATACTGCATCGGCCTGAGGCAAAAACCTCGGCTACAGCCGATAATGAGTCATAGCAATTAAAGATCCCAGCATCAGGTTTAGACGTACCAACCAATGGGGTAGAGTGTGAAGATCTGGAGACGGTGACCGTTGCTGATGATCCAGAGAAATTCTTTCGGGTTGGGGCCAAGTTGCCTCTGGAAGAGAAAGCGAGTTTGTTGGAGTTCCTTCGAACTAATGTGGACGTCTTTGCATGGGACCCGTATGAGGCTCCAGGAGTAGACCCGAATTTTATTTGTCATCGACTCAATGTAAACCCTGCCGTTCCCCCTAGAAGGCAAATTCCTCGGTGACCATCGAAAGAGCATGCCGAGGCAGTCCGAAGTGAAGTTGCCAAGCTCAAACAGGCTGGGGCTATCAAAGAAGTCTTTTACCCCCAATGGCTGGCCAATACGGTGGTAGTGAAGAAGAAGACGGGGAAGTGGCGAGTGTGCGTGGATTTCACGGATCTTAATAAGGCATGCCCCAAAGACCCATTTCCTATGCCAAAGATTGACCAGCTGGTGGACGCGACCGTAGGCCACCCTAGGATGAGCTTCTTGGATGCCTTTCAAGGGTATCACCAAATACCGTTAGCCACCGATGATCAAGAAAAGACCGCTTTCGTGACCCCGGTTGGGAACTACCATTACAAGGTGATGCCGTTCGGTCTGAAAAATGCTGGATCTACCTACCAACGCATGATGACAAAAATGTTCGAGCCACAGCTGGGCAGAAGTATTGAAGTTTATATTGATGACATGGTGGTCAAAAGCAAGGTAGTGACTGAACATGTGGAGGACCTCACTAGCATCTTCGGGATACTGAGAGAACACAGGTTGCGCCTGAATGCTTCGAAGTGCTCCTTTGGTGTAGGTTCAGGGAAATTCCTTGGGTACATGGTGACCCATAGGGGAATTGAGGTTAATCCAGATCAGATTAGGGCTATTAACAGTTTGCAAGCGCCCCGAAATCCGAAGGAAGTGCAGAGGTTGACAGGGATGACTGCTGCGTTAAACCGATTCATCTCCAGGTCAGCCGAAAGGTGTCGTCCTTTTTTCCGTCTGTTACATAAGTGGCAGGGATTCGAATGGACCAAGGAGTGTGTCGAGGCGTTCCAGCAGTTAAAAAATTATTTATCCAAACCGCCGATCATGTCTAGCCCTGAAGTGGATGAGATGTTGTATGCCTATCTGGCGGTAGCCCCACATGCAGTCAGTTTCGTCTTGATGCGAGAAGACAATGGCGTCCAGAGGCCGGTATATTATGTAAGTAAATCCCTCCATGAAACGGAGGCGAGATATCTGCCGTTAGAGAAGGCCATACTGGCAGTCGTCCATGCGACACGCAAACTTCCACACTATTTTCAAGCTCACACTGTAGTGGTTTTGACCCAATTGCCTCTCAAATCCATACTGAGAAGTGCTGACTACACCGGCAGAATTGCCAAGTGGGGAACGATTCTGGGTGCTTTTGACATCAAATACATGCCCCGCACTTCTGTGAAGGGTCAAGTACTCGCCGATTTGGTAGCTGAATTCGCTGAGTACCCTGAGGAAGTTAGTAGGAGTCAAGATCACATGGATGAAAAATCGGTTGGCGTAATATCCGCGCCAGGAGGGCCGGTATGGAAGGTATATGTGGATGGGGCTGCAAACCAACGGGGAGCTGGACTGGGATTGGTCCTGATATCTCCCGAAGAAGTCATCATTGAGAAGTCGCTAAGGCTGGGGTTCTCAGCTACTAACAATGAGTCAGAGTACGAAGCTCTGATAATGGGAATGAGCATGGTCCATAAAATGGGTGGAAAGGCAGTGAAACTGTTTTCGGACTCGAGACTGGTCGTTGGCCAGGTGACTGGAGAGTTGGAGGCCAGAGACCCGAGAATGCAAGGGTATCTGAACCGGGTTAGGCATATGCGAACAGAGTTCGAGTCGTTCGACGTAATACATATTCCACGAGGCGAGAATACCCACGCAGACTCCTTAGCGACCCTTGCCACCTCCTTAGCACGAAATTTCCCACGGGTAATTATTGTGGAAGACTTGCATACCCCCACTTCACCAGAAAAGGAGATTTGCCAAGTTCGTCAAGCTAGTTTGACGCCCTGCTGGATTGACCCTATATTAAAATTCCTCGACAGTGATGTGCTGCCCGAAGATAAGGTAGAAGCTGAGAAAATACGAAGGAAAGCACCTCGGTACTGGTTATCCGAAGATAAAAAGCTATATAGACGGTCCTTCTCTGGGCCATACCTGCTCTGCGTGTCTCCCGAGGCAGCAGAATTAATCCTGGAAGAGTTGCATGAGGGTATTTGTGGAAGCCACACAGGAGGGAGATCCCTGTCATGCCGAGCACTAACGCAAGGTTATTGGTGGCCGAATATGCAGAAGGAAGCGCAGGAGTACGTTAAGAAGTGCGATCAGTGTCAAAGATATGCTCCGAATATCCACCAACCTGGAGGAGTTCTTAACCCTCTCTCAAGTCCTTGGCCCTTTGCACAATGGGGGCTAGACATTGTCGGCCCTTTTCCTAAAGCTATGGGAAACAAGAAGTACCTGCTGGTCGGCACAGACTACTTCACCAAATGGGTTGAGGCTGAACCCTTGGCGAACATCCGGGACGTAGATGTGAAGAAGTTTGTCTGGAAGAGCATTGTTACGCGATTTGGAATCCCACGAGCTCTTGTTTCGGACAACGGGCTCCAGTTCGATAGCAATGCCTTTAGGGAATATTGTTCAGAACTGGGAATAAGAAACAGATATTCCACTCCAGCTTATCCGCAAGGCAACGGGCAGGCTGAAGCTGTTAACAAAGTCATCGTCCATGGGCTTAAGAAGAGACTAGACGACGCGAAAGGAAGATGGGTGGAGGAACTCCCACATGTGCTTTGGACGTATCGGACAACGCCTCGGCGTTCGACGGGAGAGACTCCTTTCTCCATGACCTATGGAACCGAGGCCGTTATTCCGCTGGAAACTGGATTCCCGACATTAAAGACCAGCGCATTCTCTTCGAGTAATAATGATGCGATGTTGGAAAAAAGTTTAGACCTGATTGAAGAACGAAGGGAAAGCGCGATGGTTCGGCTAGCTTACTACCAGCACAAACTCAAGCAGTGCTACGATAGCAACGTGAGGATGAGGCCGTTAACCATAGGCGACCTGGTGCTGAGAAAGGTCCTGGGGGCCACTAAAAATCCAAGCTGGGGAAAACTGGGACCCAATTGGGAGGGACCGTATCGAATTACCTCTGTAGCTGGAGTAGGGGCATATTATCTAGAGGATCTAGACGAAAAACCTGTACTCCATCCTTGGAATGTAAATAATCTCAGAAGGTATTATTATTAGTAAAGAAGTCTTAATTCAAATATTCTCTTTTAACTTACGTCAGATATGCATTATATGAGTCCCGCATCCTGTCATTTCATACTGAATTGTTAAACAGAAACTGAGTTATGCCAGGTCCTCGGATCGCAAACTTAGTGGAAATTAACATCCTATCATACTGAATTGTTAAACAGAAACTGAGTTATGCCGGGTCCTCGGATCGTAAAACTTAGTGGAAATTAACATCCTATCATACTGAATTGTTAAACAGAAACTGAGTTGTGCCGGGTCCTCAGATCGCAAAACTTAGTGGAAATTAACATCCTATCATACTGAATTGTTAAACAGAAACTGAGTTGTGCCGGGTCCTCGGATCGCAAACTTAGTGGAAATTAACATCCTTTCATTCATACTGAATTGTTAAACAGAAACTGAGTTATGCCAGGTCCTTAGATCGCAAACTTAGTGGAAATTAACATCCTATCATTCATACTGAATTGTTAAACAGAAACTGAGTTATGCCAGGTCCTTAGATCGCAAACTTAGTGGAAATTAACATCCTTTCATTCATACTGAATTGTTAAACAGAAACTGAGTTATGCCAGGTCCTTAGATCGCAAACTTAGTGGAAATTAACATCCTATCATTCATACTGAATTGTTAAACAGAAACTGAGTTATGTCAGGTCCTTGGATCGCAAACTTAGTGGAAATTAACATCCTATCATTCATACTTAACTGTTAAACAGAAACCGAGTTATGCCAGGTCCCTGGATCGCAGACTTGGTGGAAATTAACATCTTATCATTCATAATGAATTGCTAAACAGAAACTATGTTATGTCAAATCCTTAGACCATTAATTCGGTAGAAACTTACTTGCTAAGTTGTGCATTGAATTATTAAATAGCAGAAAGAGTGGTGATGAGTTTTCTAAATCGTAATCTCAGTAAAAGCAATGCCCTATGAGCATTCGTTAAGAAGTTAGAAAGAGAGAGCTTTGAATGCAAGATTGACGTACAATAAAAGAGGCGTCTGAAATGAATCCATCTAAAATTACAATGACAAAGTAAGTAAGTGTAAAGATAACTTAGAACCATCAGAATGATAAGAAAGTAAGCAAGAAAGTCCTCTACTAAGTGTCTAAATTAAAATTACAAAGCAGTTTCTATCCTTTTACTTTTTGATGATGCCCCCAGCCGATTGAACTGTGGAGTCCAATTCTTGTTGAAAACCCTGTGAGACTGTATATGTCTTCGAAGCAGTGGTGGATTTGTTTGGAGAAGCTCTTGGAGGGGAGTTGCGAGGTAAAATCTCCTCGCTGGGATTAATAGCTGGGGCTGGAGTATCAGCTTGGTGTGATTGAGGAGCTGAGGTGCGTATTGCTTCGGGGTAATATACGCTCTCTGGCTTACGTAATTCAGATGAGGCTTCAACCCCAGCACGGTTAAGAGCCTCGCTCCAGGTTCTCGCACAGAAGATGCGGCAAACCTCCGGAACCTCGGCTCTTAACGCTTTCTCAGTTTCAGCTACCCCGATTTCGTAGCCCCTCTGCTCGGCTTCACCCATTGCCTTCTCAGACTCGATTTTTGCTTTCTCGGCTTGTTCTTTAAGCTTTTCGGCTCTCTCCCTTAACCTCTGAGTTTCTTCTAGATGCTTCGTAAGGACAAGAACTTGCTCCTGAGTTTTCTTCAGCTCAGCATTCGCCTCACGCAGAAGCTTGGCCTGTTCCTCGGCCTGCTTCTGGTAGCCCTCTGATGACGACTCAGCATTCTTGCGAGCTTCTTCCTCGACCAGGAGCTTTTTCCTTGCGACGGTTAGATCCTGTTCAGATTTAGTCAAGGTTTGAACAGCCGTTACCCTTCTTTTCCTTTCACCATCTAGCTGATTGGAACAAGCATTGAGCATCTCATCTAGCTTGAAGGTATTTTGGATTATCTGTAAAAAATAAAAAAGGGGGGGGGGGAGAGTTAGTGTTATGGTTAATGAAAAGTACGCATTAGTAAGTAACAGTCACAGAATGAAGCAGTATAAAAGATAGCTTCCCACCATGCCCAAATATCGTTTATTGTCAAGGATGAGTTGATTCTTCCTCACATTCTTTAGCTCGGCCATATCCTTTGGGAGCAATAAGGCCTCCTCTATGGCCGAGGCCACATGACACCCTATGCCACCGTTATAATCCCTTACAGAGGCATCGTTTCGCAGGGGTTCCCCACCGAGCATAGGAACTGGCAGCCATGCTTGTGAATCGGGATGTGGGGAATCGGATTCCTCTTGGCCCCGCATAGAGGGCTGTCCGGTTTTCTGCTGCTTTGCTGCTCGTTGGACATCCTCCTCTCGAGTGGGACGGGATTTGCTCGCATCTGCCACCCCCTTACCTTTCTGCTCTCTGCGCCTCTCTGGCTCGGCAGTGCTTGTCAGTGCTGTTTGCGGAGATGATGGAGGAGGGTGGCGGGGACTGGAGGAGGAGACCTGGCTGGAAGAGATGAAACTTGGGATGGTACTGTTTGGGCAGGTGCAGACTTTCCCTGTTGATCTCCTATCAGCTCCATTAGGCTTTTTTGGGGTACCCTTTTTACCCCCATCTCGTCAGAACTTTCCTCGGGGTTTGAGGTCTGATCGAAGATCTCAAAATCGTCCGCGGATTCCGACGCTGTTACGCCGGTTTGCTTGCTTTTTTCCCTTTTCCTTTTCCTATCGGTGCCCTTTTTCTTGAGGGAAGGTGAGGGTGAAGAAAGCCCCGCTGAGGCGCTGGCCGCGGAAAGAGGTTCTGTGAGAGGTGTGTGTTCGGGAAGTGGAATACCCTCTGGAACAATGAATCCTTCGTAGGCAACACTGATACGGCGAAGCCGAGGATCGCGTGCCCTAATCACGCACTTCGGCGCCTGAAAGCCAAAAGAAAGGGGGGTATATCCGAGAATTAAATGTGCTGCTCGTAGTTGACCATCAGCCTCGTTCACGTATATTTCAGCTCTCAATAATCTGTCTAGGCTCGCTTTATTGACCAATCTGAGATTGGGCTTCGTGTAGCGTCTATCTGCAAGACCGTTGGTTTTGAAGTTAAAAGTAGTGAGACGCGAAAATAATAAAGGTGATTCAAATGTGATTATGAGCTAAGTAGCATAGGTCTATAACTTCGCACCCACCTGGCGTTCCCTCCACAGTCGGGCAAGGTAGACCATCATGCCATTCCCCAGAAAAAATGAGGAAATCTTCTTTTAGGTGTTTATTTGAAGTAGGGAGGCACTGAATCAACCTTACCTCAGGATATCTCGACTTGAGATAGTAGTCCTGGTCAGCTAGGCGGTGAAGGCTGTACACCCAATTCACATCATGATGGGATAGATTTAAACCCATTCTCTGATTCAGAGCGTCTATACTCCCCAGAATCCTAAACATATTGGGAGCGCATTGGGTGGGGGATAGCCTAAAGAAATTAAGGTAACCCCCTAGTGATACTACCCATGGGGATGGTCATCCCTCCTTCAATAAAGGCGATCATGGGGATAACCACTTCCCCAGTTTGCCTGGCGTCAACCCACTCCCCTTGGGCCGCATACCTCATCCCTACCGTTGGTGGGATACTGTACTTCATGCGGAAGTTTCTAATGCCCTCTTCGGAGTCAACGAGACACCGAAAGGGATTCCTCTGCTTCCCCATTTTTTCTAAAGAAACGTAGTAGAGAAAAAACTTTTTGATTTTGAATAAAAATGGTAAAAGCTTCGAGAGGACTTACAGGTTCAAAGGAAGGACCTCGGACAACGTACGATTATTTGTAGTCGCCAGGAGAACAGTGAAGACAGGAAGAAGGCAGGTTCAGTGTATAGGCCTCGGAACCACGTAACCATTAAGGGTAAGGTACAGGTTTAATTTGGGAACGCCTTTATAGTCATGTGAAGATCGTGAGCGGCGAGATTCCCGCTCACAAAACAAGAGAAGCCCCCTACCGTTCGATTTGGATCTAACTGTCGAACGTGGGGGACAAGGAGGTTGTCAGAATTTAATACTGCCAAAATCGGGGCGCTGAAGCGTCAGGGGCATGCCCCGAAACGCGCACAGG
This sequence comes from Quercus lobata, assembly GCF_001633185.2. Classification (NCBI taxonomy): domain Eukaryota; kingdom Viridiplantae; phylum Streptophyta; class Magnoliopsida; order Fagales; family Fagaceae; genus Quercus; species Quercus lobata. The sequence continues at coordinate 15,708,594 of NC_044912.1, read as the reverse complement.
TGCAGGCTCATGACGTCAAAACCCACCTTTTCTCCTGAGGAGTCGAAAAGTAGGATTTTGAGGGGCTATTGTGGGGATCATTCGGTTGATAGGCCCATAGAATTCAGAATTAGTTGAGAATTGTTGGGCCAGTGGCCCATCCGAGGTCGAGCACCCGTCCGAGGACGCCATTCTCCTCGGCAGTATGCGTCCGAGGACGATCACGTCCGAAGACGATCAGGACGTGGTCTCACCACGATCAGATCTCAGAAGTAAGTCATCTCAAGGGGTAGAGTAGCCGACTAAGGATGAAAGAGATAAGGCAAACAAATATCTGAAACTATAGCTGCCTCCGCATTAATGACCTCTCAACCAACTCTCTGGCCGCATTAATGTGGAGGTGATACCTGAGCAGTAGGGAAGCAGCCTTACAGCTGCCCATAGGAAGTTCCAGGAGGTGCCAGATGGGACAGAAAGAAATCCCCCGGACACCATCTACACGTGTTCGGTGAAGATGGATCGCGAAGGGGAGTATATAAACTAAAAGAGGAACATGAAGAAGGGGATCGAGAAACAAAAGAAGAACACCCATAAAACTGAAGAGAAAGAAGGAAGAAGGGGGAGAGAGAGAGAGACACTAGGGACTTAAGAAAAGACGTTGATTATACCAACAAAAAGAAAGAAAACATTGTATGGGCTTGAGAGAAAATCTTGGAGGTAGATACCACAGTTAACCTAGCTCTCTACACCCACGCTCTACAAATCATATTGTCTGGGCCTTTTACGTACGAACCCAATACTGTTTAGGTTCGTTACCAAATCGTGTCCTTACATAATTTGTTGTGGACATATTATTAAATTGAGGTCCTATTTTGTAGGCAGTGTTTTAGGTGAGAGTTAGTGATATATTTTTACCAGGTTGTCCCCCAAGTTTTGTCCCTACTTATACGTAAAATAGGTGGGTATTTTTCTTTTAAATTTTATACACACACACACATATATACATATACATACATATATTTATACTATTGTTTAAGGGATTTTTCCTGTTTGAATTCCTACTTTTAAATGCCCAAAGTATCCTCAAATCCAACTGTTTAGAAAGTTCAAATAAGAGGGTTAAAAATGTAAAATAAATCATTTAAAAAAATCCTAAATTTTAGATAACTTTAAAAAAAAAAAAAAAAGTTTCTTCCATCTTCCTAAAACAAAAAAACAAACAAACAATTTCTTCCATCTCCTCCCTCTCCTCCACGTATCGTAAGTTGTAACATTCATTGAAAAAAAAAAACACTTGCCTCAAATCCATGTTCAGATCCGTTGAGGTACAAATTTTCGGGCCTTAAATTCTTTAACCCACTCACAAAAATACCCACATGAGCCCACACATTATTTTAATCCTACATAAATATTCCCCGCATATTACTCGAATATTCTCCATAATATTGGGTTCCCACAAATATTTCCTATATAAAGCCCCATAAATTACCGTGGGTCCTCTCACAAATATTACCCATTACATCCCACAAAAAAAATACTCACCATATTACTACCAAAATTGAGCCACAAAATTATACATTCTCTATAAAAAGCTCAAGCTCATTTACCTTGTGGGCAAAGCTCAAAAGCCCAACAAAATCTTTACAAAGCCCGTTGCTACACGGCACCTTTAAAGCCCGCTACGATGCGGCATCTCTAAAACCCGTTGCTACACGGCATCTCTAAAACCCGTTGCTACACGGCACCTCTAAAGCTCGGTATGATCCACGGCACGATCCACGGCACCTCTAAAGCCCGCTACGATGCGGCATCTCTAAAGCCCGCTACGATGCGACATCTCTAAAGTCCGTTACGATACGGCAATATTTTTACAAGATCCTATAAAGCCCAAATGCTAATTTAGCATCTATTTTCGTAAATCCCAAATGCTAATTTGGCACTTATTTTACAAAACCCAAATCTATTTTGGCAATTATTTTACAAAGCCCAAAATAATATTTTGGCAAAAACAATTACTTCATGCTCAAACTCCAAATACTAATTTGGCACTTATTTTGCAAAGCCCGAATATTCTTTTGGCAACTATTTCATAAAACTCAAATGCTACTTTGACACATATTTACTAAATTCAAATATTATTTTGACACTTGTTAAATCCCTCACTCATGGGAAATATAATTGTTCATCCCTCAAGAAATACCTCTCTTACAAGATTTATAAAAGCCCATGAATATCACTTATGGCAAAACTATTCATTTTGTAGGGATAACCAAGCCCAAGGAAGCTTAACTACAAAGCCTAGCTGAGTTAGGCCAGCCCACACACAAATCCCAGCAGCTGGAGGTCACGTGAACTGACCAGCCAAATTTCAGCAACAACTGAACAACTAGAGCTCCTTCCCATCAGGTCCCAACTTGTCCTATCAAACTAGAAGAGGACACGTGTCCATAAGAGGTTGAACCCTTCCTCCACAAGCTAAAATTCCATCATCTCTCATGTGACATAAAGTTGAAACTGATGTAACAGAAAGCTGGGAAGCTTCAACTAGTTGTCCCTTCTTTCTTCTCCAACCCAACCAGTCAAAAATCAAGAGTAGCCATGATCAGACCACTAAAGCTCCTGAAACAACATAAAATCAACTCATTTTCATACTAAAAATATGTATTCCCTGGTTCATGGACTAAGCACATAAACCCCAAATGGGGAAACTTAGGGAAATATGGTTTGGAGAGTACTAAGGGGATCCTAGCAGAGTTCCCAGCAAGGGCTCCAAGGTTGACACCTGGCTTGGGGTGGTCCAATCTGCCCTAGGGAGCTCTGATTCTAGTTGCAGCACAACCAAGATCATTAGCCTAAAGCATACTCTAATCCCATCAGTCAAGACTAATCAACATTCAATATTAAGTCAGAATCTCAGCTGTTATTACTCAAAACAGCAAGAACCTTCTAAAGTTAAGTTTACTACTCTTAGCTAAAATCCTAAGAACGATTCTCTAAGTATTTTCTGAAGATTAAGGAAGATTTAGCAAAGATTATTTGCTAATTACCCCCTAAAACCCAACTATAAATGGAATTCTCCATTAATGCTTCAGGAGACACTAAGCTAGAGACCAAGACTTTTCCTTAATCTCTCTGTAAAAGGGCCTTCTCTAAGCTCTGAAAAAAAGACTAAATTCTTAGTTTTTCAAGCTTAGAAACTAAGTTCTCCAGCTCATAGCTCTATTCATAAACACTCGGCTACCCCCAGCAGAAAGTCTCAGCAATCTTACTATACACTCCCACTCACTACTCATACCACTTACAAATGACTCTCACTACTAATACTACCTGAAATACCCCTCACTACTCACTATATTCATGAGCATGTCTTGGCACTATAATAATCTTGTTGTGCTAGCTGTGATCTCTCTCTCTCCATTTATCTCATACTAAGCTTTTCTCATTATTTGTCATAATGGAACCCATGATATTTACTTATTCATTCACTATTGATGGTTATGATGTAACTGTTACTATAGCATTTTCCCCTCATGTTATTGTATTGGAAGACTCTTCTCCAAAAATAACTAATGATGAGTCTGAAAATGTAGAAATTTTCCTTAATCTGTGAAATACTTACACCGTTGTATCTTACTTTATCGCTAGGACATTTTACCGCTAGATTGTTTTCTGCATAAATATTTTACCGCTAGGCTGTTTTCTACAGAAACATTTTACTGCTGGGCTGTTTTCTGCAAAAACACTTTATTGCTGGGTTATTTTGTACAGTATGTTTTCTAACCGTGCTGACGTGTCTGCTGTAGAGATTGTTTATGGGCTACTCTTGTCAATCCCAATCTAGGCCCAAGGCATAAAATATAGTGGATTCTTTGGATCTTTATCGATAACCTTTGGGCCGTGCATCAAGTCCATCGTCGAGTTTCGGTTGAGACCCTCCAACCCATCATAAATTTCATTTGTCGGAAAGGAAACTTTTTTACCCTCGACAAGATCCTATCAAAAAGAAAAAAAAGACCACGTTCATATCAAAGAATATCAGATAATAACTTCTAAAAAAACTGAAGCGGTTATAAAAATTCATGTTGCCATTTTTATTTTGGGTTTGACTTACCTCCAGTATTTTTTTAATTAAACATGTCATTTTGTTTTAGATATATAATGGCAAGTGATATTAGATTTTAATCTCCACATTTTATTTAGTTAATAAATAATATGATAATCTCTTATTAAAACAAAAAGTAATTTATTTTTTAAAAGTATCCGTGGTAAATCAAACCACTACATTTTTAACACAAAGAGTGAAGGTCTTGCTACTATTTGACATCAAGATCAAATATGATGACTACCCAGTACCCACGCATTATGAATGGCGCTACGGAAACTACTTCAACAATAAGACTAAAAGATTCTTATTTAAATAGTAACTTTTTCTCTTTTCAGTGTTTGTGCCTTCATGTGCAGGTGAATCTCATTTATAGACAAGTTCATAATGGCCCTTCATATCAAAGCTTCGAATTTTTTTTTTTTTTTGTTGAATTATGTTTCTCTTTTTGATCTGACGTTTTCTAACACACCAAATTCTTATCCTCTGAACCTTAAAGGCAACAATTCCAATGAAAATTTTTCAATTTGCGGGAATAGAAACACCATTTTCTTTGGGACTCAACGACGGGCAGCTATATAAAGAATCTGTTATATCATACTAGCCTGTGAGCCATGCTTAGAAGTTATTCTATTTTTGTTTTTGTAAAGTTAATAGTTTTCATTAATCATTATTCGAAGTTACGATATTTTTCAATTACAAAAATATTTAGAAGTTTGATGATATTTATACAAAAAATTATTTCACTCATAGATGCATAAATTTTATCACACCCTAGGTTTTTTTATGATTGAAAAATGTAGCAACTTTGAATAATAATGAATGAAATTGTTGTTAAGATTCAAACCTCACATGAAGTGGTTGTTATCTAAGAAATTGTTGTAAAAAAATTTCTTTTGTAACAGAAACTATATTTATCGTTTGTATAATTTTATGTGAAATTTAATTTACATTTTTTATAATTATTAATTTACTCCATCAAAAATGTTATGTAGGTAGTTGGTAAATTTTAAATTTAAACTCTTTTTAACTTTTGTTATGGATGTGTAGTAAGTAGCTAACTTTTAGGATTAAAAAACTAAATGTTAGGATTAAACAAAAATTGATAACTGTTATTAAAAACTAGCCTCAAAGGCTCTTCTATTTTTTTGAATAAAGGCTAATAATTTGCATCTATTATAATTTGAAATTACTGCATTTTTCATTCACAAAAATATTCTAAGGGTATGATGAAACACATAATACTTATCACACCATAAATACATAATACTCCTCACACCCTAGATTTTTTTTGTGATTGAAAAATGTAGTAATATCAAATTATAATGGTTACTAATTATTAACATTTACCCAAAAAAATAAAAGAGCCTCTGAGCACGCGCTCAAGCGCATGCCTAGACACTATATATATATATATATATATATATATATATATTAATATTTCTATTAGAAATACTAAATGAATTGTATTTCACAGAAAATAAAAATATACCTGAGTGCTTTTATGTAAGAGGTAGAGTGTGCAGTACAAGTATGTGTGCTATACAAGCAAACAAGGTGGGCCTAAGGCCCACAACCCTATTACATGTTAACAGCCCCCTTCTAACTCAAGATGGATATAAGACCAACTTAAGGTTATCAACCAAAGCACGAAGGCTTAGGATATGATTATTAAAGATATTTGCAAGTTGATCTTTGGAGGAGTTTGAGAACAACTTAAGAGCACCATGGACAAGATGCTAATGGATAAAATGATAATCGATCTTGATGTGTTTAGTTCGTTCATCGAAAATATCATTGTGAGCAATATGAATGGCACTCTGGTTGTCATAATAAAGAAGAGTAGCAAAGGATATGGACACACCTAAGCCCTTAAGAAGTCATTGTAGCCAAAGGAGCTCATATGTGGTATTAACAAGGGTACGATATTTTGCTTCAGTATTGGATTAGGCCACAAGGGTTTGTTACTTGCTTCGCCAAGAAATCATAGAAGAACCAATAAGTAAGCAATAACTTGTGGTAAACTTGCGATCAGTGGGATCTCTTGCGATTAGCATTAAAGAATACATGGAGAACAAAGGGAGATTGAGTAGAGTAGAAAAGGTCATGGAAGAGAGTACCCTTCAGGAATCAAAAAATATGCAGAATAGCAGCATAGTGAGTCGATCATGGAGCAGACAGATACTGGCTCACCTGGTGAACAACATAAGAAATGTCTGGACAAGTAACAGTGAGATATACTAGGTTGCCAAACAATCTTCTGTGAAGAAAAGGATTAGGCAATGGTTTTCTCCCCCCCCCCCCTCCTCGAGGGAGTCAGATACACATTAAGTTTAACTGGAGTGTCAGCAGTCTTCCTATCAATGAGTCCAAATCGAGCCAAAAGTTCAAAAACATATTTGGCCTGAGTAATATAAAGATTATTTGTGGAATTAGTGATTTCAAAACCCAAGAAGTAGCTGAGATGTCCAAGATCTTTCATCTCAAACTGCTGACCAAGAAAATTCTTGAGTTCTTGAATGTCACTAAAGTCATTACCAGTTATGATCATATCATCCACATAAAGGAGAAGCAAAATGGTGCCTTTGTTGATGCGATGAAGAAATAAGGCAGAATCATAATGACTGGCAATGTAACCCAAGTAAGAGATGGTAGAGCTGCACTTGGCAAATCAAACTCGTGGAGCTTGTTTAAGGTTATAAAGTGCACATCCAAGGTGACAAACCTTGTTCGGTTCAATGGAGAGACTAGGAAAAGGTTTCATATAAACTTCTTCACTTAAATTCCCATTAAGGGAGGCATTTTTAACATCCATATGAAAAATGTCCCATTTACTGGCAGCGAAAACAGCTAAGAGGGCACAATTAAATGGGATTCGAGCAACCAAAGTAAATGTCTCTTCATAATCAATTCCATACTCCTGTGTAAAATCTTTTGCAACAAGACAAGCTTTATATCGCTCAACAGACCCATCAAAGTGAGTCTTGATCATGTAGATTCACTTACAACTAACCACAGATTTTCCAGGGGAGGGAGTCACCAAATCTCAAGTATGGTTTTTAGATAATGCATCAAGTTCCTCTTTCATTGTAATCTGCCATAAAGGGTCAGTGGAGGCCTCACGATAGGTGTGAGGCTTGTGCAGTGTAGTAAGGGCAGTATAACAATGATAGTTAAGTAAATGTACAGGAATGGATCTTACCTGAGTTGAATGATGAGGTGGATGTCCTGTGCAAGATCTTCACGCGAAGCAAGAGCAGAGGACCCAAGCTCAGGGTTAGGTGGCTCGTCTTCGACCTGTTCATAAGAGGGTGGTCTAGGAGAGGTATAAAAAATATCTGGTGGTTGGACAGAGAAGTCCATAGGAGGATTAGGAGTAATTATAGAAGGAATATATGGCTCATCTGGAAAAAAATTTAAGACATAGGAGGTAGATAGGTAGGCATGGAAGTGAGAGAGCTCAACAAATGAGCGATGTTCCCAAAAAACAACATTACGGGAGTTAATTGTAATAGGGCTGTAGTAAGCAGATAATGTAAACGCTGATGTGGCAGATGATGTAACTGGCTGACGTGGAAGATGACGTCAATTAGGACTAATATGGCGGGTGGCTTGGCAGTGATGAGGTCACAGATGATGTCAGCAGGTACTTACTAGCAAGTGTGGCGCGTGCCAAAACCTATTCGGCGCATAGCGGTGCGTGTAGCACGTGGACAACTTATCGAATCTTTGGGTGGCATATGGAAATGCATGGACACTCAGAAGGTGGTGATTTTGGCAATGTTGAGTAGATCGGTTGATGATTTATACGATTGTACCTTTAGTGTCATAATCGAAGCTTCAGAACTGATGGATCTGAGGAAGGCGGTGATCTTGGTGGTGGAGGGAGATCTTCTGGCGGTGACGATTCAACTCAGAGTGCCTCTAACAGTGGTGGAGAAATCAGAAAAAGGCCACATATGGGTTTACTGACTGGAGAAGGTTGATGCAGCTGTTGACACCCCATTTTGCAACCCACATTTAACCTCACATGGAAGGTAAAAGTATAATTTCGCCTTGGAAATATGCATTTTAATTCTGGTCACTAAATCCTTAATCTCACTTCACCAAAATGATCATGATGTTGTAACAATCAACTCGATTGGTCATAAAACCTAATTGAACCATCAGATTGAAAGTTATCATCAAATCAAATTTTAATAACCGAGATGCACTATTACAAAGTGAGTCCGACTATATATGATTATAAACAATTGATTCCAATTGGTTATAATTATAATCAATTTGAGATTAATGATGTGTCATAATTCGATTAGTTAGGACTACATTTTATGGTGAGGTTATATACACCTAATTAATTAGATAGATAAACATTAATTATTCAATAAGTAATTTGTGCAATTATCTTTTAATTAGGGTAAATTTGGAACCAATTAAGTTTGAAATGGGAGTGATTGGAGCCATTTAATGCTAATTATGAGCTAATTTGGAACCAATTAAGTTTGAAATGGGAGTGATTGGAGCCATTTAATGCTAATTATGAGCTAATTTGGGATCTATTAATGTTAATTATGCTGAAATCATTTTCTAACAAATGACCTCTGCTCACCATTTTATCGATATATCTCATAATATTTTGAATCTGTGAATGAGGTTAATTTTCCCAAAAACTAGACATCCAGGGCTTCAATTTGAGCACAAGAACAAGACAATTCCGATCATAATTGAGTCAAATATGATTTTTCGAAGTTGGCTCTACAGACTGTTATAACAGCTACGGGAAAACTGAATTTTGGCTTACTCCTTACTCCCATCAATCTCTACATTTAACGTACCAGATTTCCCCAAAGGCTAAAATAAGGTCTAGGTTCATGATTCTTTGTCAACCCTCATTAAATGACATTCCATTCATATTTCCTCAACCACTACTATATAAATCCCCTCACTCCTTCATTCCAAGACACAGAAACCCCCTCTCTTTTCCTCTTTTGAGTTCTAGGAAGTTGAGTAGTCTTGTCATATCTTGGTCTTCTTGAGACTCAAGGTATTGAGTGAGGCTCACTCTTCTTCTCCTAATTCTTCTTTTCCTCCACCCTTAAGACCTCCCTTAAGAGTCTTCTCCTCCACCATATGGATCTTGTATGAAGGTATAATCTCTTTCCCTAATTATTTTTTTTGTGTTGCCATGATGAGAGTTTAAGATTAAAGCATTATAATAATCATTTAAATTCCCTTGAATATGTTTGAATATTCTTAATTGTTCTTATATGTTCTTCACATGTTCTTGGTAATTCATCACATGTTCATGCATAACACTAGTTTCAATCTTAAATCCACATAAAAAACATGAAAAAGATGTTTGTTTAATAATTCTTTTAAATTTTTGAATCTAGGATATCACCATCCACACACATTCACTAGAATTTATTTTTCAATCTAAATGAAATACTTAATAAATGGAATTATGGTTTATCACATGCACACACAATGAATTCAACATGCAAATTGATGGATAACATATTGGATGATGTGATATGAATGTTGGCCACCATAGTCTAGAAGACCGGTTTCACCGGGTAAGGTGGGTGCCTAACACCTTCCTACCTTGTAACATAGCCTTCGAGTTTAGATCAAGGTTGATAGACCAATGTGTATCTTTATAATTTTCAATTTCTAGATTGTAACTACGAAACAAAATTATGTATTTTATCTTAGATTGTATCTAGGACCAAAACCATATAATTTTTCTATGATCAATGTAAATTTAATTGAAAATTAATAAAATGAGGAATTTTTCAATTTCAGTTTTCTTATTTATCCCAATAATTAAATAAGTAGCGACTCCATTATAAAACCCTTAATCTAAACGGGAAAATATAACTAGTCAAACTTCCATTTTGAGAGACAATAACACGACTCCACCAATTCACGTAGATTTGGCCCAACATCCTATAAAATGGGTCGGGGGCGCGGTCTCTCACGGTAGCGGAGAATACTGAAGAAAACAAGATTGCAAGATGCCAAAAATGTTAGAGCAGTGACTCTAATACCATATTAGAAATACTGAATGAATAGTATTGTATTTCATAGAGAATAAAATATACATGAGTGTCTTTATATAAGAGGCAAAGTGTGTAGTGTGCTATACAAGCAAACAAGGTGGGCCTAAGGCCCACAACCCTATTACACGTTAACAATGTCAATAGTTGTAGACTTGTAGTGCTCTTTGGCTATATTCTCACAATCTCTCTCAATTCCTCTTTCCTTTTTATGAGCATTAGGTCACCAGGTATGTGAGCTCAAACAACAGTTTTCAGTATTTAAATATTGAGCACTGTGAGCCCAAAAAAATATGTGTTTGGTAACAATGTTTAATTTAGAGTATTTGAGTCAAGGATATCAATTAAAGTGCTTAAACACTATATATTGAGAACATATTAGGGCAATTTTCAGTTTTTAAGTAACGTTGTTAAATGACACTATATTATTAGGAAAACTATGGGACCCACACAAGCTGAGACAAATAAAAAAAGGACTCCTCTCTCTCTCTCTCTGCTCTATTTGTTTACTTTATGGGTTCCTCATCACTTATTTGAGTTGATTCTATTAAATTAAAAATTAGGGGAGCTCAAAAGAATGAAGCATTGAAACCCATATAACCCACCCATAAAAGAAAGAAACCCATGAAACCCATAAGCTTTGTTTTTGGTTTGGCAATATTTGGTTATATATCAAAAGAACAAAACCCATTTCTCTCTAATTTTGTTTTAATTATATTTTTAGGTAATATTAGGTTATTTTGTTTTTGGTTGGGGTAATGTGACGGTGATTTGATATTAAGCTCAACATTGTGTATTGTAATAGTTTAAAGAGTAATGAAGGAGATGGAAGAAGATACAAAAGAGAGGGGAAAGAGTTGTTGGGTGAGAGAGTCTCTCTCTTAAAAAACAATTAATTAAAATCACTACTCATATCACAAAAGTTACAAAATTTTCTTTAAAAAAAACACATTGTGGGGATAAAAAACAAACACTCTTAATGGCGGTGACTAAGTGGATGATTTACACAATTAATTTATAAGAACACAGGGGTAAAAATTCCTTAATAGAAGATCTAAACAACTAATTACAAAGTGATAAGGAACAAAAAGGTTGTTTATTGATATAGAAACTGCTTTCCCGAGGTACAAACTATTGGGTTGAAAGCTAAAAACTCTTAGACCTATTCTGCTATTACAATTTTCTCTCTCTTATTCTTCTCTAAGTCTTATCTCTCAATTTTTTGGAACCTCCTTTCCTGCTGCACCTCCCCTCCTTTTATAGGCATTTTTCCCTTCCTTCTCTCCTCAGCTAGACTATTTCCAGTTGGATTCGGGGGATACTTGTCCCATCACCCCTTTGCTATGTCATTCTTTCATAATGAAATAAGACTTTTAAGGGTGTCTTCACTGTTCAGGCCAGTCAATCAACATTTAATGTGAAAGATATTAGGTTGAAAACATCTCATTAATGCGGAGGTGACTACCTCTGTGGTCCTTATCTCTTCAAGGCGTTTCCCATGGTGAGTTTGATGACGGTGGCATCTCGAGCCAGAGGGGAACTAGTTACTTGCAGTTCCTTGCATATCTGCTCTAGGAATAGCCTTGCTTAGTACCTTGGTAAGGAACCGTGGTTATGGTAGCTAGGTCGCGGGATCTACTCCTTGGAGTTGTCCTTTATTCCTCAAGCTTCTTCACTTATATCCACATCTTTGGGCCGGACCCATCTTTTAAGATACGATTTGTTGGGCCTTTGGTTCTTGGCCCAAGCTCGAGTTCATCCCCCCCACACACACTCCTACCAAACACTTAATTGTGTTTCTTCAATTTTGAAAATATGTTACTAGACACATGGTACCAAAACAATTTTTTTTTTTTTTTTGGTATTATGTATACTTTAAATACGTGTTTTCACAACATTTTTTTTTTTTTAAATTACACATTATTTTGAAAATCAATACCTAAACACCACAACCAAATGAGCCATTAGTATCTAGATTGGTAAAAGCTAAATTTTAGCAATTTAGTACTCCAAAGTCCAAACCACAAAAAAAAAAACACCAAACAACCAAATTTTTATATCTAAATTTTTTTATACATTTTGCTACAGTAATTTGTTACTTATACAAGTTACTATTTAGTGAGCGTAAACTTAACTTTACGTATTTTATTAATTCTGAGTTCTGTATAGGGTCGGCTCAATGAATTTGGGGACCCTAGATGAAAACTTTAAACAGGGCCTTCTATTATATTTAATTATAAATTCATATATATTTTTTAATTAAAATTTATTTTTCTTGCTTTTTAAGTGGCAAAATTACTAATTAAGTTTTTGCATTCAAGTTCCGCTAACATTTCATTTTCAATTGATAATATAGCTAATCCACTTAATCTTTCATGGGATATAGTTGATCTTAAATAGGATTTTACTAATTTTAATTTTATAAAGCTTCTTTTTGCGGATGCAACTGTAATAGGTATAGTTAGTAAATTTCTGAAAGCAATACATGCATTTGGAAAAGATTCTAGCCTCTTTATATAATTTAGTACATTAATTGGAGAGTTTTCATTTCTTTGCAAAACTTCTTTTAAAACTTTTAGTTCTGAAAATAAATCTAAGCAACCAATATCAGAATAAGTTTCATGTGTGAGAAAACATTCAAGATTAAGACAATTTTTTTTCAAACTATTATCATCTAGTGATTTTAGTTTTTCAATATTAATTAAAAAACCAAAAATATTTTCATATATTTGAAATTATTAAAATTAATATTAATACAAAGGAAATAATTCTAAATTTATAATTTTGTTATCAACACTCTTTTTTTATGTAGGATTGTAGCAATAAACCTTTTTTTTTTTTTTGAGCAAAATGTGTAGGACTAGTCCATACCTCTAAATCTGATTTAAAAAATAAAAAAACGTGTAGGACTAGGATCCATGCTTTAAGTGGGTTCCATTCCATAGTCTTCTAGTAAATACTAAACTTGATCTATTAAGACCAGCCCACTATCCATCCATACCACTAAATCTGATTTTTTTTTTTTTTTTTTTTTAAAAAAAAACAACGTGTAGGACTAGGATAAATTCTTCTAGTGGGTTCCATTCCATAGTCTTCTAAAAAATACTAAAGAAATCAAGATTAAAGAGTAAAAAAAAAAGTAAAGAGTACAACAAAAGTTAAGCCAAAAAGGGCAATGAAAACCCAACAGTAAAGATAATTCCATGAAGAAGATCAAAGAGACAGAGAAGAGAAAACAAAAAACGAACCTGAAATGAAGATTTATGAACACACCAAGTCTATTGCCAACACCAATTGATGAGTAAGGCAACTAAAAAGAGTGTTTTTTTTTAGAGTCAAGATGGAGAGAGTGAGTGTTTTTTTCTTGTTCTTTTTTTCTGCCTTTTGTTACTTGTCTATTCTTTATTTTTTCTACCTTTTGTTATATTTTCTTCTGCATTTCGTTACTTGTATATTGAGAAAATCAGTGTCTATCTTTCTCTCCCTCTCTACATTTCAAGTAATAAACATAGGTTTTCTTAATGAAATGTGGTACAAAGGTTTGATCTAGAGAATACTTGGATGTGGTGATTTTTTTTTCCTAAGAAAGCTAAAGATTTGGTGATTTGATTGGACTTCATGTCATTTCAGTTTTTTTGTTTTGTGAAAAACGATTAGAAATAACTTGTTTCTTCTCAATTTTTAATAAGGGGCTTAAATAATTTGAGCGGGGCTTTAAATCTTTTAGGCGGGCCTTACTTCTTCTTTTTTTTTTTTTCATACGAGAAAGCAACATTATATAATATATTAGTACTATTGGGGGCCCTTTTACAAGTGGGGGCCTTAGGCGGTGGCCTAAATGGCCTATAGGTCCAGCCGGCCCTGGACTTCTGTATCTCTCTCTCTCTCTCTCTCTCTCTCTCTCTCTCTCTCTCTCTCAGTGTGTTGCTCTCTCTTTCTCTGGTAGATGGCGACACTTGAAGATTGAAGGTGGCGATGGTGGATGGCCATGTGTCGCTGGGTTTTGCTTGCCATTTTTTGATGAGTTGTTTTAGTGGTTCCACGGTGGTTTTGGGTTTGCCGCAATAGGACATGGGTTGTGGGTTGGTTTCAATATTTCAGTGGTGTTATTTAGGTGGTTGGTGGTGCTAGGCTTTGGTTTTGATAGTTGCATTGGGTTTGAATCAGAAGTTTAATACATGGAATGAATTATATGCTTGCTCTTGTATGTATGTTGATTGGGATGCCATATAATTTATGGTGCAGTTGCAATATAGTATTTCTAATTTTTGAAATTCGGTCTATAGTTTTGCAATTGCATAGTTGGTTCTCTCTATTGTTGGATATGGCTGTATAGTAAGGTGCCATGTAAGAGCACTAGCAATAGTAGTGTTAAATAGCTATATATCTATTTTTAGCACCACTAAATATCAAAATGTACCCTGCAATAGTCGCCAAAGCTATATTTTTTGGCTCCACACACATAACTATTTTTGGCTGTGTACTGTAACTGAAAGGTACAAAAAAAAAAAATTATTGGTGCGTTCACACTACTTTTTATTATTTTACTATTTTACAAGCTCTCTCACTCTAAACTTGCAGACAACAATGGCGAACCCAAGTCTATATGTTCTTCTACCTTTCACTTTTTTGCTTCTCATCCTCTATTTCCTTTTCTCCCAAGCTTCGAAAAACCCAGATTTGGAACCTCTCTTGGCATTCAAAGCCTCTATAAATAAAGCAAACAAGCTTACAACTTGGAACTCCACCACCAAGCCTTTCTGTGCATTCACACTATTTTTTGGCAACAAGACTTGCTGGGAAACGAAGGGAGAGAAGTGAGAAGTGAGAGTAGAGAGTGGAGAGGCACGGCATTGAGATAGAGAGAAAGAAAGAAATTAATAAAATAATGTAGTAGATATATTATTTTATTGTGTTGAAAACTAAAATAGATCCACCGATACTAGATGTTTTGTAAAGTGAGTAGGTAAAATAGATGAAGTAGTTTTTTGTGATGCCAAATAGCTAAAAGAAATAGCACCATTGCTGTGGATGCTCTAATAAGATGAAAAGAGAGAGCGAGTTTGATCATTGTGTGAAGTGATCAAGTTTATAGTGGTAGTAAAGAGCTGCAAAATTTGGTATGGAATGAATGACATATAACATGTGGCCTAATCTCTGTTGATTTTTAATTAATAATGTTTATATGTGAAGAGTGCTGTCTCTTTTCCATATAATCTCAAGGTAGAGATACCCGAGCAATTAATGTTGTTTTTGGCTCAAATTATCCACAAGGATAACCATTTCGAGATTAATGCTTACACATATTTACTTTAGTATATGAAGGGATAAAATGAGATTTGGGCTTAATTCCCATCTTGCCAATAACCTCTCTATTTTTTAGTTTGTCATAATACTTGTAGTGATGTGTAATAGTATTGTTATAAATTGGAAGTGGTTATGAGTGGGTTGATTTATAAGCTTAATGGGTCTTACAAAATTTTCTACCCAAATTAATCTATTTTATTAAGTCCTTTAATCTGATTTAGTTAAAGTTTCAAAATTCATTACGGGATATTAATTTGATGGGTTGGAGTTACTAATGTTAATAATGGATTAGATAAGGAGTTCTTTACGAATTTAAAAGGTCCAAATGGCCAGTCCAATTTTGCGTATTATCACTAACAATTTTAAGGAGATTAAAAAACTTTGGAGCATTGAGAATCAATGACAGTAATCTCAACAAGCCCTCAAATGAAAAGCAATCTTAGAGGTGAGAAATTATGAGTTTGAGGTAAGGTATCTCTTAAGTTATTCAGTAGATTGATACCATATAAGAAATTGTTATGACCTAAATACATGTGTGTATATATAATTTGAGTCAAAATTATATGTCAATTTGTGTGCATGACATATAGTATTATGTGTATATATAACAAAGATGTTTCTCCCTCTATGGTCACCAGCATGGTACCGGGTAATGCGCCTCCGATGATAAAGTCAGACGTTGAGAGAGAGAGAGAGAGAGAGATAGATAATAAGAATAGAGAGTGTATTCAATGTATGTATGTACCTTCTCTTGGTTCCAAGGTGGTTTATATAGATCTCTGTCTTTCTAGCAGTTGGAGGCCTTCAATGGTGGCCTTAATGGCTTTGATAACACCTCTGGTGGTTTAATGAGGTGATTGATGATTTTGCAAACGATCATGTCTACATGTGCATCCGTTGGTAATGGCTCATGCATTAAATGCGTGTTTATGGCGCTTTGGTCGTCCAATGATAAGTTTGGACGATATGAATTTATGTACTCATCATATATATAATTAAAACAAACACATGTTTACGACTTTGTAAATAAAAAAAAAAAAAAAATCTTTTAAAATCTCACTAACTCACATTTCTTATCCACTTACACTTTTCAGTGTAAAAAAAACCAACTACTTTTCAATTATCACATATGTACTATTCTTACAAATTTCCTCAATCATTTGCTATAATTTTTTTTTTTTTTAAATTGTGATAATTTTTAACGTCCACAAACTTTTGACGAAGAGAATGAAGATACTATATGAGAAGGAAGTGGTAGATTACATCAAACGAGAAAAAAGAAAGGAAATGAGATCCAAGAATTTTTGTGGGTGCTGACTCAAATTTTATGATTATTTTAACCTGTGAGTTTCAAGACTTCTTGATTTTTTTTTTTTTTTGTTCATATATATTGTAGGGGCACGTTTTTTCAGGCCTTGTCCATGATGCATGGAACCTTAGACCAGTGAGCCCTTTACAATGAATTTGTAGAGTGTGGGCCAAAGAGCTGGGCTTTGGTGTGTGAATGACGACCATCGAGGTATTCCCCATGAGCCGAGTTTAACAGAGAGAATTGGTCCTCAATAAGATCCGATGAGTTTTTCTTGGTGCTTCTGGTGTGTTGGGAGTCCCTCCCCTTTGTTTCTCTTTACTCCCTTTTTTATAGTCATTTTCCTTCTTCTGACTGGGGTCCCTAGGGTAGGTACTTGTCCCATCAGCCCCTACCTCCAGTTGTTGGGAGTGGTTGTAAGGACAGAGAAGTATGGCTGTGTCAGGCACAAGGCACTGAATGCAATAAAGGCAGCCTTCCCTTAAACGCTTCCGTTCTATCTGTTGTCTTTCTCTACTTTTGTGCTTTCCCTGCCCCATGGAACGATCTGGAGTCTCGCTACCAATGGTCTGTTACCTCTTTTACCCTCGGCTATATCCATCCGAGGAGGATTTTCCTATGGCCGAGGAGGGTTTTTTCCATAGGCTGGGCCCCTGGCCCAGTATAGATATTGAAATGGGCCTATTAGTCTTTTACCCCCCACAATAACCCCTCAAAATCCTACTGTTCAGCTCCTCGGACGGGCAGGAGGATTTTGATGACATCGGGCCTCTGTCACGGTTCCCAAGTCTTGCCTTCCATTAATGCCAGAGTCTCTTCATTTGCTTGAGGCGCGTTCCTGGCTATGAGACATTCTTTTAACCTATCCCAGCCACATCCCTGTCGTTTCGGTACAGGAGGCGTGCTTTAATTAGGACTCTTTCACGAGGTGACATAAATCCAACGGTTGAAGACTATTTTGGAATTCGAGCGAGATTAATCTCGTTTGTAATTCCTTCCTGGGGTTTCGGAGCGAATTGATTGCCTCCAGATTCGTCCCTTATATAAGACACGCAGTGGGAGATAGTCCATCTTTATTTGCAAAGCCTTGAGTTTTCAGATTTCTAACTCCTCAAACGTTCCCAAAGTCCCTACTATGAGAGTGACTGAGATTTTGGGAGTGAAATGATCATGGTTAGGATGAGGGTGAAGGAACAAAACCCCCCTTCAGAAGCCTTGGGTATCCCCGAGATTCAGAATGGCCCGGTCAGGACAAGGGAGACAAAGGCTCAAGGCCCTCCTTCTCCTGGACAGGGCAAGAAAGGAGCCTCTTTTTCCTTCAGCCAAAATCCGAAGTAGGTGGATGTCACATCAGATTTTTGGTGCGACAACATTGAGATTCCCCATCGCCGGTACCATTCGCTCTCGCTCGATTGTTGCTAATATGATACTTGCTCGATTGCTGTCAGAGCTGGTACGGGGATTTGGCATCCCCGCTTCTTCCTCTCTTTCATCACTGGCACCACCCGGGTGCCTCCGCTTCTTCTTCTTTTCTATCACTGGCGCTACCCAAGTGCCTCTGCTTCTTTCTCTCTTCCATCACTAGTGCCACCCAGGCTTGCCTAGTCGTTGTTAGAGCAGAATTGAAGAATCTATCGTCCCCGTGTATTTTTTTATGTTATAATTTTTTATTTTCAGCTAGCTTCTGATTTCAGGCTTGTCTAAGCTCCTTTATGTATATTGTACCATCTCCTTATCTAATAAAAGATGATTTTATCGCATTTTATGTATCCTTTCTCTTTTGCAATAATTATCTTCTGCAATAATTATTGTGTGAATGGATGTACTGGTGTTTTTTCTTTTGAACCGTATTTAGAATCGATGACTTCGTCGGTAGAGTTATTTATCAAAATCGACGAGCACAATAGTGCTGATTTTAAATAAGTTAACCATACAGGACTAACTGGGATAACAGCCGCACGTTCCGTATTGCGAACAGAGTAACCGCCTAAGGATATGTAATCTGAAATAAACTGTCCAAAGGTTTCGCTGGGCATTATGGTCCTTTCCCTAGTTTTCCGATGATATTCGTAGTTTTAACTTGTTGTATATGGTCCGAGGACCATGCAATACCTTGGTTCCATCTAGCATTTAGATTTTGTTCTCAGTATGTCTAGTTTCCCCATAGGCTTGGGTCTGAAGACCATGCAAGGTCTTGATTCTGTCTAGCACTTAGGTTTTGTTTCGTGTGTCTAGTTTTTCCATAGGCTTGGGTCCGAGGACCGTACAAGGCCTTAGTTTTGTCTAGCACTTAGGCTTTGTTTCGTGTGTCTAGTTTCCCCATAGGCTTGGGTCAGAGGACCGTGCAAGGCCTTAGTTCTGTTTAGCACTTAAGCTTTGTTTTCTGTGTCTAGCTTCCCCATAGGCGTGGGTCCGAGGACCATGCAAGACCTTGGTTCTATCTAGCACTTAGACTTTGTTTTCTGTGTCTAGTTTCCCCATAGGCCTGGGTCTGAGGACCATGCAAGATCTTGGTTCTGTCTAGCACTTAGGCTTTGTTTTGTGTGTCTAATTTCCCCATAGGCTTGGGTCCGAGGACCATGCACGGCCTTGGTTCTGTCTAGCACTTAGACTTTGTTTTCTGTGTCTAGTTTCCCCATAGGCGTGGGTCCAAGGACCATGCAAGGTCTTGGTTCTGTCTAGCACTTAGACTTTGTTTTCTGTGTCTAGTTTCCCCATAGGCCTGGGTCCGAGGACTGTGCAATGCCTTGGTTCTATCTAGCACTTAAGCTTTTAACTTCTCTCTCAGTAGAGGATTTAACGGACCAGACTATTAGGCCCGCGGGAATCAGCCCCTTGTCAGGTGTCCGGGGCAAATGTCTGACGTCAGAAGCCCCTAGGACCACGTTTCACTTAACAACCCTTCCCGCGTAATTAGCGCTTCGAAGTATGGGCTTGAGTGGAGGCTGAGTGACGATAACGACGATGTGTTTTGGGAAATAAGGGGGAGGCTTTCCTACAGCTTGTACCGCCGTCACAACGGTCTTTCTGATGGACTCTGGTGGCAGGAGCTTGACCCCACCATGATTGGTCGTTGCACTTGCTAACGCTCAAACTCTTCCCACAGACGGCGCCAATTGTAGGGGCACGTTTTTTCAGGCATTGTCCATGATGCATGGAACCTTAGACCTGTGAGCCCTTTACAATGAATTTGTAGAGTGTGGGCCAAAGAGCTGGGTTTTGGTGTGTGAATGACGACCATCGAGGTATTCCCCATAAGCCGAGTTTAATAGAGAGAATTGGTCCTCGACAAGATCCGATGAGTTTTTCTTGGTGCTTCTGGTGTGTTGGGGGTCCCTCCCCTTTGTTTCTCTTTACTCCCCTTTTTATAGTCATTTTCCTCCTTCTA
Source organism: Quercus lobata (assembly GCF_001633185.2). NCBI lineage: Eukaryota > Viridiplantae > Streptophyta > Magnoliopsida > Fagales > Fagaceae > Quercus > Quercus lobata. Next base: position 15,688,450 of record NC_044912.1, on the reverse strand, counting down.
ACTGGGGTCCCTAGGGTAGGTACTTGTCCCATCAGCCCCTACCTCCAGTTGTTAGGAGTGGTTGTAAGGACAGAGAAGTATGGCTGTGTCAGGCACAAGACACTGAATGCAATAAAGACAACCTTCCCTTAGACGCTTCCGTTCTATCTGTTGTCTTTCTCTACTTTCGTGTTTTCCTTGCCCTATGGAATGATCTGGAATCTCGCTACCGGTGGTCTGTTACCTCTTTTACCCTCGGCTATATCCATCCGAGGAGGATTTTCCTATGGCCAAGGAGGGGTTTTTCCATAGGCTAGGCCCCTGGCCTAGTATGGATATTGAAATGGGCCTATTAGTCTTTTATCCCCCACACACACACACATATATATATATTTGTTGGGTTTTCTTTTTCTTTCTATTTTACAATATTGATGTCAAGTTCATCTTCAAAGTCTTTTCAGGCTTTCTTTTCAGTAGAAATTTTCAGTCTTTTTTAGTATATTTTTACAATTTATTTATTTGTGTATTCACTTTATATATATATATATATGTGTGTGTGTGTATTCACTTTCAAAGTCTTTTTCTTTCTAATAATAATAATAATAATAAAAGAGCCACACGCTAGTGATCTGAAGCCAGTTAAGAGTTTATTGATGTTTTAACTTTAAGTAGTTTTAGGACCATAAATTATTTCATAATTTTTTTGCCATAATTTTAATGTGGCAGATTGTGAATGGTTAATTATCATTTACACAGAGACCCATAATTTTTTTTTACCAAACACACTCTATCACGTCACAATTATAATAAAAAATTATGAAAAATTACTTTTCTTTTTAACTTTTATGCAAGTGAAGCAAGCTACGAATGTTCTGGTTCGTTAGTTCTTCATATAAAACGCATGATGTGAAAAGTAAAGAATGACGGAAGTAATGATGTATGTTTGGAAAGACACTTGACTTTGTCCTCTTACCGAAACAGGTGATTGTTGAAGATATTTTTGGACGAAGTTGAAAATAATCAAAATATAGAAAATTTTAACTGTTCCCGATCAGAAAGAGGACAAACGTTAAAGATAACGAAAAATATATATGAGGGATACTCCGATTTGTGTTTTTTTTACGTTTGTCCTTATGCTATAGATTAATAAACTATTTTTAAAATTTTTTTATAAAAAAATAAAAAAAAGTGATAATTTTTTTTTAAAATTTTTTATAAAATAAATAATTAATGTGTATCTTAAATAAGTAAACATTAACCGTAACCATCTATTTTTAGCAAAACCAAAAAGAACAAATTAAAATACTGCAGCTATCGACACATATGAGACAAATGATAATGGATATATTCAATTTAAGTGAAAGAGAACGCATATCTACCTTTTCTTTTCAATGTGGATTTCACACATGGATTAAGAGTGCCTACTACTATTGGCTTTTAATAAATAATGTGTCAAGTTAAATATTTTTTGCATGTGTTAACTTTATTTCGTGTAAATTTAATTGAAATTTCATGCTTAATATTTTTTATTTGTGGGCTACTTTTGTAATATGGTTGGGATTGAGAGTCCAATATAGTGCTACTGGAACCGAGAACATGCAGGACATAGGCACCCATGAATTTAGCACGTGACACTTTTATAAAAATTCGTTGTACTTTTAGATTTGTGGGATTCTCACCAATTTGCACTTGCAAATTTGTTGAATAGCAAAAAAAATTAATTATTTTAGATCATCTACTGTACTAACCGCTTCCCACTCTAAATACCTATAATTTTCCACGAATTAAACCCTAAGCACACACCTGAGAGTTGAGATAATTGTATCCATTGTTGAGAGAGCTAAATACCGTCAATTGTCTACACTCTTCCATCTCATTATAGCCAAACCTTGAGAGAAGATTATCTCAATCACAATTATGACTATCCATTGAGTGTTGTGAGTGAATTAGATTATCGGGAACCATTAGAGCTTTCCAATTTCAACCATGGTGGCTTGAAGGTGCAACTAGGCTTGGTTGCAGGATCCGGTGCCTCAGTTAGAGAAATGACTCAACGTAGTTGGTTACGAGCAGAAGTTTGGAGGGTTTGAGTACAAGATGGTAGCACTACTTGGAGGGTTGTGTATGTCAATTTGTATTGCAATTGTCTATTCTTAGTGGATTGTTTCAGTGGCTAGCCATGAAAAGGTTTTTCCACCGGTTCTTAGGTTTGCTTCTCTTTACTTATTGCTTTATAAGTTAGTTTTTATGTTTGATATGCTTACCCATGCAATTGTTGGTATCCATGCTTAGTTCAATTGGTTAATCACATACACTTGGGATTAATTATAGATTAGCCTTAATTGATTAAGCTATAATTTAAATTTGGGAGTCTAAAGAATGACCTAAGTTTAATTAGGTAAATTCTCATATATGAAAAAAATTATATTTTGAACCTATAGCTTAGAAATGTGCAGCTTTAAAGGAACAATTTAAACCGTAAGATTTCAAAGATTAATCAATTAAATTGCAACTCATTTAGGTATAATGGAATTGTGTTTGGATTTATAAAAAATAAAAATGAAAAAAATGTGGAGTTTTATTTGTCATTTTTGAAACCATATGGTTTATATGTTAGGTGGCGTTTGGTATGAAGTAATGGTTTAGGATTTTTAGGAATATTAAAAGATTTTCCCATGTTTGGTTACAAATCACACAAGGGAATCAAATGTTAGGGTATCTGGATTCCCACTTAACCTTATTCTTGTAAGAATATGAATTCCCTTTGAAACAGGTGGGTATCTAGATTCTTAGAGTCTGTTTGGATATCGTTTATTACTGAAAACTGAAAATTTATTGCTGAAAACACTATAGCAAAATAATTGTTAAATTATAAATAGTGCCCGTGAGACTAGTTTTAAAGTTATATTTATGTTTTTCCGTACCTGCTGTCTTGTGAATAGTGCACGAGACCCAGGGAAAAACTCAAACGCCAGCTGCGTTTGCTATCCAAACTCACATTTAGGATGAAAAAAAAATTAAATTTGTTATAGATTAACAATTTTTATCCATTTTCCCTTATTGTTTAACCAATGAAGAGAAAACATAAAACAAATCATCAATATCTTAAATTGACAATATTATCCATTTTTCCTTATTATTTAATCAATGAAGTAAAAACATAAAACAAATCATCGATATCTTTTCTATTGTCTTTATCTCTTCCTAACACAGCAACATATCTAGGATAGACAACTTTTACTCTTGTTGTAAATTATAGTTAACTCGGCTAGTAAAATTTATTGTTATCAAATAAGAGATTTGAGGAAAATAATTGATTGGTATCTTAGTCAAATAATAAGAACAATTGTCATGAAGTGGATAGTGTAAATTAAAATCTTACCATATCTATGAAAAAGAGAATATAATTAGTCGTGGACGACAAGTAAAGCAAAGGTTTTTGTTTTTGTTTTATGGGAAGTAAAGCAAAGGTTGTCTCCTCAGTAATCACAACCCCACCCTGCTTTTACTTAGTTTTATTATAGGTAAAGTATGGCCCGCATATCCATCATCCGCGTAACAATGAAATAATAATCTTAGATTTATTGGTTTTCATATTGATATCCAATCTATATATATATATATATATATATATATATATATATATCAATAACCAAAGTTTAAAGAAAATTTAATTAAATTTTAATTGAATTCTCAATTTTGCATCACATGTCTTATTTAATTTTTAATTTTGTGCTAAGTGAATTATTAAGTATAAAAATCGAAAAGTCCAAATCCAATTAGATTCTAAATTGAGTTTTAATTGAAATCTAATTTTATGTCATGTGTTCATCTATGTTTTTAATTTTTGTAGCAAATAAATTATTGGGTACAAAAACCGAAGAATCTAAAACCAATTAAATTCTAAATCATATATATATATAAAGAAAAACCATTGCATATTTTAGGAATGTATGGTTTTAAAAAAGTGTAAACTAATATTATGTATAATTTGAATCTCTTCTAAAAATATATATATATTTTGAATTGTATAATTATAATTATTTTTAATTGTACCTGTGCATATGCACGGGGCTACACACTAATTTTGTATAAGAGAAGAGAAGAGAAGATATGATTTAATCTAGAGACTATTGATGGATAGCAATCCACTAACCAAAGATTTTGTTGAAGATTTTGACAAGAGAACTAGAGGTATCAGATTTAGTTTTGTCCAAACTCGATGCCCATGAATAGTGAGATTAAGGGTTTGTTTAAATACCGTTTATTTGTTGAAAACTGAAAATTTATTGTTAAAAACACTGTAGCAAAATATTAATTAAAAAGTCAGATACTATTTAGTTATTACTGTTCACGTATTTTGTACTTTATCTGGTCCATGAACAGTGTCATGGGACAAGTCAAAACACGCAAAGGCAACAATAATACAAACGTGTTGCTAAACAAACGCACACTAATTAGTACAATAGGCTATTGGTTTTACAAATTTCAATACTACTATTATTTCTTTTATTACTTGCAAATCCCATTTCAAACGATGGATATATATATATATATATATATATATATATATATTTTCTCAAATCTCCACAATTGAGATTCAAATCATGTGCGTTGAGGACTCATTTCTATTCTTGTGGGCTTTTGTTCCTTGGACTCAGATTCTTATCCCAAAGAATTTATTATCAATGTCGTGCTTTTTGGGCGGTGAGACTTGTCTGTTCCGGATTTGATTCTTGCTGTAATTATTGCAATTATAATATTATTATATAGTTCTCTTTAGGTGGAGGGGTCCGACATTTTTTGTCTCCTTCTGCTTTGGTCTCTCGAGTACAAGATGAAGACTAATTTTAGACCAGTTTTCTTCAAAACTTGTTGAAGAATGATGTCTCCTGGGCCGCCAGGCCCATTCACTTGGGCCTGGAATGAGGAATAACGAGTCAGCCATGCATCCAGCCTAAAATCAATCATCCCAAGAAACAGTGATGGAGCCAGAAAAAAAAAAAAAAAAAAAAAAAAAAAACCTTCTTAAAAGGGGGTCAACTATCAAATCAATAACTTTAATGATTTGGTGCCTTTTTTTTTTTTTTTTAATTAGAATGAGATATACTCATAGATTAGGAATTAATAAGTCTATTATAAAACATATTAGCCTTATCTAAGGCTAATAGAGTACCCATCGCAGGCAGTAGTTCAACAAAAACAACAAAAAAGTGCAATTTTCTACACAATACTTTTCCAACTTTTATAATCTGGTACAATTTTTTATGGAAGAAGAGAAAAATATGGAATTATTTGCCACAATGTTGTGGACAATCGACAATATGGTACAAAGAAACCTTCTCCTAATCAATAACAAAGTTTATCACATCTCACAAGTAGTCCCCTCTACTATCCAGACTCTTTAGAATTTCTATCGAACCCTACCTCATCACATGACTAACATGTTATGATCCTAGTGTCCCATATGAATTAAGTGTAAACTTAATCATGTGTATATAATCTAGCAAGTGTTTTTGGACTGTAAAATTTCCACAATAATGTACTTGGGGGTTGGAAAGCAATTCTTAAATTAAGGGATGAAGCAAGAAAGTTTATCAGGTTTGAGGTGTGGGATGGAAAAATTATATTTCTTTGGCATGACCTTTGGCATCCTAGGCCTGCTAGATCTAATGCCCTTATAACTATTCAGAGTCGCAAGTTATTAAATCTGGGAAGTTTACTTATGCTACAACATATGCTGAGATTATAGATAAATCTAGCAAAGTTGAGAGTTAGAAGCTACTTTGGTTCCATTTAACTATCCCGAAGTATTCTTTTATTGGTTGGTTAGTTGTAATCAATAAGTTGTCCACGTGAGATAGAATGGTCAAGTTGGGGTACTTGGGTGATAGCTTGTGTGTGTGTGTGTGTGTGTGTGTGTGTGTGTGTGTGTGTGTGTGTGTTTGTTTTGGTTGTTATGGAAATTGCCTTGAAAGTAGATATCATCTCTTCTTTGAACATTCTTTCACTAGAAGAATTTGGGATGACATGGTGAAGCTATGTCTAGTTTCAAATGCTTAGTTTGTGTGGGAGGACTTGATTGCTTAGGGGGACTAGAGAGTTAAAAGGGAAGGGGCTGAGAGTAATAGCTTCCAAACTTGCTTGGTGGGCATCAATCTACCACATTTGGCTGAAAATGAGTGCTATAGTTCATGAAGAAAGATTTTGGACTGAAAAGTAGCTAAAGAGAAGCATCATTAATGATGTTAAAGCTAGGCTGGGGTTTAAAACCAAGTTCAAGAAGTTAGTTTTGAATTCTACCATCTGTTGTAATTAGGGGAATTGATCCAAGTAGTATTTTAATTTGACCCTAGAAATCATGTCCTGTGTTTTGCTAGAGTGCTATTGTGCTATCTATGTGCTGCTAACTAAAGGTGCTGGTTTGGATGCCTTATCGATGTATTGTTTAGTTGTTAGTGTGTTTTGCTTTGCCATTTGTTTTGTATTTTGGCTGCTGTAGCAGGTTTGTTTTGAGATTTCCCTTTGTAATATGTGTTTGTTAAATGAATAAAATCTGAATTACCAAAAAAAAGAGAGAGAGGAGAAAACTACAAAATAATTTATGAAAAAGTATTATTTTGCTAAGACCCGCATATATATATGGTGGGGTTGAATTAATTAACATTTTCTTGTTTAAGCAATGTACCGCTAGACTGTCGGACCATAAGGGTTTTAATTCTAACTCAAAACTCAAAACCCATAACTCATATCCCATATTTCACAACTCTATCTCTACTATAAATCAAAACTCTCACAATTTCTTGTTTGGTACCAAAACTTGGTTGTGTCGCTCACTCAAAACTAAACCTTTTCACATATTGGTGGAGCCCACAGAGACTGAAACTCCATAGAGCTAGGGGTGTCAATGTTCGACCCAACTCGTGAACACGACACGAACCCGACACTGGTTTTTTCGGGTTAGGGTTGGACCTTAATGGGTTTGGGTCATAAACGGATCGACTCGAAAGCGACACGATAAGAAACGTGTCATAAGCGGGTCAACACGCATAATCCGCAATAGACACGTTTGACAAGCCAATTTATTTGTGTCAACCCGAAATGATCCACTTAACACAACCCGTTTAACTCATTTAACAAATTATATTTATTTTATTTAGATTTGTCAAATACCTTTTATATCGAACATATATTTTAAATTTAAAAATAAAAGTGAGTAATTACAAAAATTTATAAGGGATATAATTGGAAATTGAAACTTTACAGACCTTAGAACTACTAATACTTTTTTTTTCTTTTTTTTTTGGCATAGAACTTGCACAAATAAAATTGGATGAGCTTGTGGAAGATGTTATGAATTTGGACATCAACAAAGAATCTATGGATGATAATCGTGGTCATAGTCAGGATTAGTCTACTGTTTGCTCAAATTCTTTCAATATTGATACTTAGCATTTGACGAGTTCCAAGGATATTATATATTTTTTTTGAACTATGTTATTTTATTTTTGTTAAAATTAGTTATTTTGAATTTGGGTTGAAGTGTATGCACTTCTTTTGGAGTGTAAAGAACTTATTTTCTAGATGAATGTTATATTTTTGTTGAATTATATTATTTTGAATGTGAGTTGAAGACTTGAAGTGTATGCGTTGCTTTTTGGGATGTAAAAAAAATTATTTCTAGATGGATGTTATATTTAATATTATACAGGTTGAAATGAGTTGTGTTACATTCGTATCAACCCAATACGACTCATTTATTAAGCGTGTCAAATGGGTTGGGTCAGGTCAACCCGCCTTATTAACAGTTCGGGTTAGGGTTGAAGGATCATGACACGATTATTAAATGTATCGGGTTAGGGTTGAGTCATTTGGTCAAATACCCCTACCTTGACATGACACGAACCCGACACGCTAACCCGAATTGACACCCCTACATAGAGCCCCCATCTTCTTCCAGTTTTGGCCTCTCCCACCTCTAAACACAGATCAGGTTAGGCCCCACCTAAGGCGACGTGAATTGAACCAAACAACCAAAGATAATATTCCTAATCTCTATCTGTCTCACTTGCTCTGTCTCTAAACAAAAAAAAAAAAAAAAAAAAAGAGAGAGAGAGAGTTTTGATTTGAGTATTAATTAATTTTTTTTCTTCATTCAATTTTTGATTTGTCTCACTTGGGACACTTTTTTCAATCCATTTTTGATTTGGGTATTATTTAATTCTGGGTTTTTCTCAGCAAAAAGAAAAAAAAAATGCCAAAGAAGAAAGATGGGTTTGGTTGCTATGGGTTTTATGTTATCATGGCTTTTGGGTTAGAAGAAATCTAAAGGAAGAAGGAAGGAGATAATGATCTACCTTGTGGAGAACGAGATACTCAACCGATTTGAGCTTTTGGGCCGCTGAGATGACAGAGCACAAAGTAGGGTGTGCACAAAACTGAAAAAACAAAAAAACGACTGAACCATGTCCAAAATTTCGGTTTAGTTTTGGTGCATTTTGGTTTCAGTTTCAGTTCAAATAGTAAAAATTCAAACTGAACCAAAACTGACCGATATGTATTAAATATTATTATGTACAAAATATTTCAAGAAGACTACCACTAGTTTAGTGGTAAAACACATGTGATAGCACTTGGCCCAGGTTCGAACCATGATGATAATAACATTTATTTATTTATTTTTTCTCCTTATAGCACAAAACTATGTCGTCATGGGTATGTTCTTTTTTGTTAAAGTGTGAGTTGTTTGTTTGACTTGGTTTGTTTTTTGGTTTGTTTGTTTGCTGAAAAAGTGAAAATACATGATTGGGTTTTTCTTGGCAATCATGGTTTTTCTACAGGTATTTCTTCTTCTCTTTTTCTTTTTGATTTTTTTTTCTCACATTCCAAATAACGAAACTGACCGAACAAAACCAAACCGATTATAGTCGGTTTGGTTTGGCATTCCTTCCTTACAAATCGGTGTTGGTTTCAAGTATGGCAAAATTGATATCCTCAGTTCGGTGTAAAAACTGCCTTCAAAACCGACAGACCCAAACTGATTACACCCCTAGCACAAAGATGGGAGAACCACGGCTTTTATTAATGGTAGAGGCCAGCTTGGGGAGAGAGGAGGAATAAGGCAAAACAAAAAAGAAAGAAAGAAAAAACCAGAGATCAGGTATGAGAGAGGAGAGAGCCATTGGGGGAGTCAATGGACTGGCCACGGATTAGGTAATACACTGACCGTGGGCCCAGAGCTTGCATGGAGTTACAACTTTGCCACAATCATTTTGTTTTCATTACTTAGAAACACATAAATCTTGTTTTCATTTTCACTCACTCATCACTCATTTTGTCGAGTTTTGAGTGATGAAAATTGAAACTGAAAATATGGCAAAACACACATTTTAGGCATAGGATATTGGAACTCACAAAAAATTGAGTAATGAATGACGAAAATTAGTGAAACCAAATCCCAAGAATCAAACAACAAAGTAAATCTCAAATTCCCAAAACAATGCCAACCAAGCCCACCATATTGGTAGGCTGGTAGCTGCTGTGGCAGTGGAATCTTTAAAAAAAAGAAAGTTAAATCAGATATATAAAAAATCGATTGCTTATTACGGAAAAGAAACATTAAATGCTGATTGAGGATGGTCAATTGCTTCAAGCTACAAGCCTACGAGATGCCAAAATAAATAAATAAAGAAAAGTCAATTGCTTCAACCTAAGCAGTCAATTACTACGATTGGGTTTAGCCGAAATATATCTCAATTATAAGCTTCTAAAGATTTTAGAGAATTTTTATAATGTGTCATTTCCTAGCAGTTTCTATTTTCAACGCAATTCATCAACTTTGCCTACCCAAAGACAACATTTGATAAAGAAATAAAACAAGTTGGCAAAAAATATGGGCCAAGATAGACATCATGGGCATGGTCTTGTAAAGTGAACTCGTGCAAAATCTGTGTTCGAACAATTGGGACAACTTGACAACTTGTGAATTCTTCCATGTGGTCTAAAAAATGGGACTTTTGGCCCGAACCTAGAAACTGTTACTTTCAACTTCAACGTCTGCGCTGATTTGTTAAACGCAATGGTACAATCGTGTGCGACAAACGAATGGGCTTTCCCAATCAACCCAGCTAGGCAAATTCAAATAGAGCAATCTTAAGACTTCAAGACATAAATGAGTAAAGCTTTTTTTGTTTAGTGGTGTAATGCACTAACTAGGATATGAGAGCAACACATGTTCATTTTTGTTTGTTGCGTTTTTTTTTTAATATATATATATATATATATATATTATATATTTTGTTTATTTTGAGTCCAACGCATTGAAATACTTAACGCAAGGCAAATCACTTTACAGTTTATTTTACCATTTTTTTTAAATGAATTTCACAATTTGTTGTAAGTAATAAAGTTGGTGTAATGATCTGCTATCTAACTCGTGCAAAATGCACACGTGTCAAGTGGTCATTTGGTGAAAAATTCAATCTTGACAATTTTTTTATTATTTAAATACAAGTTTGGACAAGTGTCTATCTGAGGTATTGACACATGTACATTTTAGTTTGCAGCAAATCCTTGCTCATAAAGTTGTGAGTAGTGCAATTACTTTTATATGATCCACCATTAATATCATGTTAGTTGTGTGCACTAATTACAACGTATCAACCCAATACAGGGACGGACCCAAGGGGGCCCAGCCCCCTTGCCCAAAGAAAAAAAAATTGTATTGGTTCTATATTTTTATTTCTAGAGTTGCGACTCCCTCTTTCAAAAACTTAGATCTCCTCCCTTTTAATTAGCCTAGCCCAACTAGTAACTACTCAACTAAAAAACTTAAAAAAAGCAAAACTTTAAAATAAAAAATCCTAGTAAGCCTAGTATTAGAGTATTAGCATCAGGTGTTCTAAATGCTAAATATTTAGTATTTAGGACACCAAATAACAAAAATACTATTGTACGAGATATTTCAAATGCTATATTAAAGTAGCAAAAGTAATTTTTGGTATGTGATTTTTATTTTTATTTTTTTTTGTAATAGTTGATGCTTTTAAAAAACAATATTGTAGGTGGGTTGGGCCCAAGAAAATAGGTTGGCCCACCTAAACGAAAGTCTGACGCTAGACCCAAGGCTCATCGAGTGACGTATGTCCGGTACGCCTAAGGGAGGTGACCTCGAAATCCGTCACAATGCACCTAACCACTGGCTGAGTATCGGGAATTAATGCGACCACATCTGAGGGGTCGCCTAGAGGTCGGTAGTCTAAACCAATCACAAAGGGAGTCTGTGTGTAATCTTCTGAGAGGTCGGTCAGCGAGAATTAACGATCCTGAAAGGAATCCACTCCCGAACACTATCTAGCATCAGGAACAAGTTCCGAGAGAATCCTCTAAATTCATGAGGATCCCTTGGGATTTTGGGGACGTGGGAATATGTGAGTGAGTGGGAAAGACATGATGGCCACCCCACTAAAGGAGGGTTATAAAAGGAGGACAAAACCATAGGAGAGAGAGAGAGAAGAAAAACAGCAAAGTGTTGGAAAACCAGAGGGAAGTGAGGAAGAGGGTGAGAGGCCAGACTATGGCAAGAGCATATCAGACTAAGGTTGGAGCCCCATTAGTAGGATTAAGAGAACGCCCACATATAAATAAATTGAGGGCCCAAGTACAAGTACGTAAGTAGTGTCTGGTGCCTATAAATATTATTTTGTGTTTTTTTGTCGTTGTTGGTAGATGATTTAATCTTAATGTATTAAGAAACAATAATTTTATGTATTTATCTTGGTTGATAGTTTGTTAATACCATATTAATACCTATTTGGTTGAAATCCTAGGTCCGCCCTTAACCCAATACTTAAGAAAAGAGTAATGTTACATTAACAACTATGGGGATAAATTAGATGAGTAGGAATATTGGGTTGTGGGCCTTGTCCAAGTATGTAGGATAACCCGAAGAGGATTGAACATTAAGATAAGCTTGTATAACAAAGGGACGAGGACAAGGACAAGTAATAATGAACAAAGGTTATCTCTCGAGGATCCAAACTTCCTCACGAAACGTTGTGGGGGATCGGAGCCCAGTTGCCTAGAAGATACCGTGCAAGAGGGCACCGTACTTCTAGGGGTAAGCTTTAGATTAAAGAATTCACAGTGAACCAGGAAATATCTGAGAAGAAAGCTGCTACCACCACATTAAATGTTTTGTACCTAACCAACTGGCCACATTTATGTAGAAATGATGTCTGAACAGTGATGTTGAGCCTTACAGCTATATACAAAGGTTCTAGGAGGGCTATGATGGGATAAGCATCCATAAGATCACTTACACAATCAACATATAGAAGATTGGGATTGAAAGGGAGTAAGACTATATAAAGAAAAGACCCCTGTGAAAACTAAGGTATGTAATCACTGAGAAAGAAAATCAAACAATAGAAAGAGAGAGAAAACATCTTGTACTTAGAGAAGTTTGAGTGAATATAAGAACACTTGATCCTCAGACTTGACCGAGGAACATTTTTCCCTTTAAACTGTGTTTTCTTATCTTTTTGGCGTGAATCCAATCTCTTGTGGCCCACATATGATTTGCTAAGTCTTACTTGTAAGATCTACTCTCTAACAAATATATTGTTTTCGATTTATTGGGCCATCACACATTTCTAGTGGGAGAAGGGTCCAAATCTAGTCCTTACAACAACATTTTCATAACAAATTTTAGATGGTAAATGGTTATTGATGAATAAAAATTTGATATCAATGATAGTCCTAAATAAAAACAAATATCAAATTACCACTTAAAATATATTATAAAAATATTTTTAAAATTGTTATGTACATAACATTGCTCTTTAAGAGAAGGAAAAAAGAAAAAAGAAAAAAACAACGATTGTGCCTCTAGACTATTGATTCAAATGATATTAGTGAGTGATAACAATAAGCCTAAAATCATACCATTTTCAAAATACTTTTCACAATTTTCAACCTGCAATTTTATTAATACACATGATAATAATAAAAAAAAAAAAACTATTATTTCCCGATTGAAATTTTTTGTTGTAATAAACTCAAAATTATTGTAATAAACACTTATTATAATAAATTTAAAAAAAAAAAAATTCGGTTCCCATTGTAATAAACTCGTGGCACACGACTCATCGCACCCATGAAAACGTCATGCTTTCTTTAGCTAGGCGAGGGACCCATAATAAGATTTCTGTTTAACTTGACACCAAAACTAGATAAGATGAAATAATAAATTCCTTTCAGTTGGTGACAGTCCACCATATCCATTCAATCATTCAGTTCCACTTGTATCTTTTTAAGCACGTTGGATATTTATATTTTCTTTCTTTCCTTTAATTAATTATTTAAAAGGTTCCTCCAAAAAAAAAAAATCATTTAAGAAGGAAAAGAATGGGTCTTCATGATGTTTGTGTAAAGTGAAAACGACACTCCCAGTTTCCTCCCTAACTTCCTTCAGTTATTTCCAACTGTAACATACGACCAAAGTTCACAAAATGGATTCCAAAGTGGGACCCTCAGATAAAACAAACACAAAATCCAACTAACCAAAATAGAGGTTTCTAGATTAATTAAATTATTACTAAGAAAAATGTAGTGGGGATCCACTGACAGTTTCATTTTCCATACGCGGTTACGCGGCAAAAACATCTTTGTCTGTCTGTTTTTAATGAAACCAACTGATACGTTAACATATGTGACGGTTATATAGTACGTTACTAACTGTCAACCGTGTTTTGGGAACTATGTGACGTTATCTCAAAAAAAAGGTGTCTGTACATTTGTCTGTTGTTTCGATGCGCCACGTCAGCCTTGCTGTTGCCCCACTGTTTCTCACACACTTCCTCGTAGCTTCCAAGAACGTTCCACAGCTTTCAATTACTCGCCGATTTTTTTTTTTTCAATTCTCCCCCGTGTTAAAAAGCCATTTGGGAATCTATCGTACTATGAAGAATATTCTTGTCCTTTTTTTTCCTAACATTTTAGAAGATATTTCTTTAACAAAAAGTTATCAAAAACAATTGTCCAAAAAAAAAAGAAAAAAAAAAGAGAAGAAGTTATCAAAAACACTTTCACATTTGATTATTATCAGAGTTTAGATAAAGCTGCCAAGATCAGTAGCAAGAGCAAGGTAGAAGCTAACAACATAAAGGGGCATAGCACTGTTTGTAGAGCAGTTGAATCTATATCAGAGCATAAATGACAGAGAAGCATAATTGAAATAGAATGACTATATGGCCTGTAGTTTAGTGTGATTAGATGCTTACTTAAGTATTAACATGTGAGAAGGTTAGTTAGTCCTGTAGTTAGCACGTGTGATAGGTTGTTAGGTCTAGTAGTTGGTTATTTCGTGTTCACACGTGCACAGACTTGTATATATATGATTTCTGTAATCATTTTGCTTATTAATGAAATATACAGTTTTTCAATCCTTGATTTTGTGATAATTATGGGGTGTTTGATTGTGTTATTTAAGCAACTGTTTTTGTTGTTTAAACAACACAACACATATTTTTAAATAATTTTTCACCCACACGTATTTCTATAATACTTAAACAATGTTACTAGAACAACGTTGTTAAACGGGCCCATGCAAGACTAATTACTCTTAAAATTTTTACATATTGTTACATACTTACAATATCATCTAATTATAAATGATTACTATAGCAACATATAATATAAAATGGAAAAATTGCCACGAGATCATTGAAATTTTATTTTAATCAATTTACTTCCAAAACTTTACACATGTCAAATTGATACTTTGTTAGGCTGCTGTTAAAGTTCACTAACAGTGCTTATTAGTCACTACGCAACTCAATCTAAGATATTCTTCTCTTTCTCACTTTTTTTATTTATTATTTTTTACTTTCTTTCCACTTTCCATTATAACTTTCTCAAATTTTTTTTAGGGTGAATTTGGATACCGTTTATTTTGCTGAAAACTAAAAACAATAAAAAAATAATTTCCGAGATATTTTTTACACCAAAAATACTATTCATTTACCTATTTGCACTGTTCATATCTCATGAACAGTGCAATAGACGCTGGTTTTAAAAAAACAAATAAATAAAAAACCTCATGTAATGCAAAACCTCCACTTATCCAAACGTTGACTGAGTGAGTGTTTGGATTCATGTTTTTCCTTCGCGTTTGCATTTTTTGAATTTTTTTTCCAGCGCGTATGAACAGTAGTATCACTGTTCATGCACATGGATTTATTGTACAAGAGACAAAGTGCACTGTTCATGGATCCCACAGTATTATTCACACATTCAAAAATTATTTTGCTATATTGTTTTCGGTTTTTAGTAAAATAAATTGTATCCAAACAGACCCTAAAATTACTGAAATTGTTAAAAATCTCACCTCCTATTCCAATCGCAATACAAATTCTTAAACCCGAAGCACGATTACCATTTCACAAACACTCTACCAAACCAAAAATTATCTAACTTTATTCTTTGACCCTTCTGTTCAAATCGACATGAAGCTTTGGCCTTTTAAAATTATTCATAGTCCCAATGACAAGCTCATAATTGTTGTTAGGTACAAAGGTGAAGAGAAAAAATTCTCAACCAGAGAAATAAGGTCAATGGAGTTGACGAGGAAACTATTGGCCTTTTGGTTAAACTGCAATAGTTGTTGCAGTCCAGATCGACGACTCTTTCTCTCTCCCTTTATGAGTCCACATGCGTTTCACATGAGTATTGTTAGATAATTGTCACAGCAGTTAAGCAAAAGTATCAATTTGGCACGTGTAGAATTTATGGAGTAAATTGGTAAAAATAAAAGTTCATACCCTTTAAGAGGTGTAATGACCACTACCTAAAAGTTTAGAGGATCTCTTAGCATTTTTCCTATATAAAATTAAAAAAACTTATTTTATTCCACCTGGTGTTAATTATTTATATAAAAAAAATGAATGTGAAAAACAAATAATAAAGAAAGTGTACAAAGAGAACAAAGATAGAATAAAAATTAATATCTTAATAGAGTGGGTAAGAGAGTAGAGAATGAGGTGTAAGGTATATTTTAAAGTGATCATATAATGCATGATCGGATGTGAATGCTCTTATGGGATAAAATGACTAATGAGAGAAAAAATAAGACTTGAACGAAATAATTAGGAAAAAGAGAGAGAATAAGTTGTCATTGCAAAATAGAATACATTGCCTTTTTTGTTGGTAAAATCAAAATATAATTTACACGGTTTAGAATTTTTTATTTTATTGTTATAGGTAATTTCTAAAGGTCAATTGTTAATATAAATAAATGAAAATTTACAACAACAAAAATGATGTAAAATAAAGTAATTCATCTAAAGATAAGTAATAGATCTAGTTGATGAATAAAGAGAGAGAATCACATGAAATAATTTGATCAAATTTAAAAGAGAGAATTTTTTTTTTAAAAAAGACAACTTGATTAAAATTAAGAGAAATAATGGACTAATTGTGTGTTAAACATTTGTTTATTTAGTTTTTGTTAAAAATGTGTCAAAGTATTCTTGTTCTTTAAAGAAGTAATAAAAAATAAGGGTTTAAAAAATTGTACGTCTAAGTTAAAAGCTAAAAAAATAACCAAAAAAAAAAAAAAACTAGACTCAAATGAACTCTAACCGTGTGTTTGGAAATGCTATAGGAGAAAGGAAGAGAAGAGAAATGAGAAGAATAATAGTCTTTTCTCAGTTTGGTTACCATGGAAGAAAATAAAGGGGTAGAAACCATTTCTCTCTTAAGCCCATAGATTTGCAATTCACCTAATTTAGGCAGCTTTGAAGGGAGACAATGGTTTAAAAAAAAAAATAGGGTTTACATAAATAACATAATATGAAATAAAGTTACATATTTGCTTATAACTTTTATATATCTTTCACATTTATATGGCCATAAAAGTAAAAAACATATATTATTCTTCTTCAAAGGAAAGTGAAATGTATTATTCTTTTTTCTTTTCCCCTTCTCTCCCCATTTCCAAACAAACAAGAGAGAATTTATTTCTATTCTTTTCTTTCTAGTTTCCTTTCTATCATTAATTTATTTTCTCTTCTTTTCCCTCATTTTGTAACCAAACAAAGTCTAAGAATATAAAATCAAATAAAGCTGTAGGCATTAAAAATAATAGTAGGTGGAAAATATTAGTAAAAAATGAAAATCGGCGAGTAATTTGCCTCCTCGTACTGGTGCAGATGTTGAAAGTATCTTTTTTAATTGTTGGAGGAATCAAAGTAGATAATATCTTTTTTTTTTTTTTTTTGAGTTAAAAGTAGATAATATCTTTTGACAATGCATGATCAGCATTGACAGTGAAAAAGACGGACCGTCCCTTGATTCTGAGTCTGACACCTATACCACCAATATTCATTCACTACTCCCTAGAAAGACCACACATGCTACTTTTTAAGCAAAGTAAGCAAAACTACAAGGCCTAATCACTTTCAGTCAAAATCATGAACTGGTCAAATTCCCCACGTGTCCTTCCATAATCCACTTGCTTAAAAACCCAGCTGGTTCCAAACTCATCCCCCACCATTTTTAATTTTAATTTAATTCATAATTATCAATGGATCTTTCCATTCCAAATGTTAAAACCGTGGGGAGCAACCCCCCATCCCCCACTTCACAGCCTGGATCCTTATCACACTCACTCCGTGTTGAACACCCTTAGCCCTTTCTATAATCCTAACGTATATATACTATCTCTCCCTCTTATTCTTACTTTCAACACCAACCTTACTTATACAATAGAGCTAGCTAACTAGAGTACACTGAGTGAGGAAAAAAAGAGAGCTGTAGCTAATTAAGACCCTTTTGAGAGTTAGGTTTGTTTTGGAAATATGGATATTTTTAAGCAATTTCCAGATCCACAGTATTTAGTAGGGTCTGATATTTGGTCCTCTGAGTCAGAGAGTGGCAGTACTCGCATGGTAAACTTGTCAGACGAGGAGGTCATGTTAGCTTCGAGGAATCCTAAGAAACGAGCTGGGAGAAAGAAGTTTAAGGAGACAAGACACCCAGTGTACCGTGGAGTTAGAAGAAGGAACTCTGGAAAATGGGTTAGTGAAGTTCGCGAGCCCAATAAGAAGTCAAGGATTTGGCTTGGGACTTTCCCCATTGCAGAAATGGCAGCGCGTGCACATGACGTAGCGGCAATTGCGCTCCGAGGCAAGTCTGCGTGTCTCAATTTTGCTGACTCGGCGTGGCGGCTACCAGTGCCTGTGTCGACAGAGGCGAAGGATATTCAACGAACGGCAGCCGAGGCGGCTGAGGCATTTCGGCCTGCGGAGTCAGACGTGGTATCTGAGAATGAAATGAGGCTAATGAGGAAAAATACAGTGTCGTCTGCGACAACAGAGATGGAGGCAGAAGGTGTGTTTTTTATGGATAATGAGGCAATTTTCGGCATGCCAGAGGGGATGTTGTTGACAAATATGGCAGAGGGGATGTTGTTGCCTCCACCTCGTTACTATGGTGAAAATGACATGGAAACTGATATTGACGTGTCATTATGGAGTCACTCAATTTGATTTTTATTAGTAATATGTTATTATAGCTTAATAGTATTGAGTTTAGTCTAGCGTATAGATTATAGAATGGTTGGTTATTAGGAAGATACAGTTATTTTTATTTTCCGTGCTTATTGTTTTTTATTAAGTGCGGTGTTATAGGGAAACTATCGAGGGGGAAAACAAGTACTACTAGGGAAATATCATATTTGGGGCAAATGCCATACACAAGTACGAGTTAGTGTTCAATTGAAGTAGCCCCATAAAAAATGGGTCAGTGTAAGTGTGCAAGTTATATTAGTGTAAGTGTGAGTGAAAGTTAGAGATGGCAAAGCAATGTTGTAAAAAAGAATATATTGTAGTCCATTTGACGTAATGTATGTACAATAATGGAAAATTTAGTCTACCCATTTAGGGTAGTTGTATCTATAAATCTATTTCTATTTACTACTATATTGAAAAAGCAAGCAAGAGGGGTTTAGCGTAGTTTTGAGTTTTGGACTCATTTGTGGTGGTGAGACCAAACTCTCCCACCCACCCACGAACTCACGCACAGAGATCGCAAAGGGTGTCGGTGAAATGAAGATAAGGAGATAAGATGACAGAAAATCAAATGACTGGAGCTTTGAGGGATTTTACCTTGCACTCTTTGTGGGTATCTTTCTCTCTCTCTCTCTCTCTCTCTCTCTTGATTTTGATTTTGCCCAAATCCTTCTTGCTGGTTTATTTTGCTCACAAGTCACAAGGAATTGGTGCAATATATGTATGGTTCTCAAGGTTTCTAATCAAGCTTTAACTACTGCTTCTTGTAAATGGGTTTGAGTTCAACACAAGGGTTTTCATTTTAAAAACAAAATTGGGACTTGGGAACTCTGATGGTGTGTATATTTGTGTGACATTTATATATACGGCAAAGTTATTGAATTATAGGAGAAATATTTCATTTTGAAAAAAAAAAAAAAAAAATCAGATTGAGATTATGTTGGATAGATGAAGCTATTTTTCCAGACAGGCCAGCCCCATCACCATGAATTGGTCCCTTCCTTCAAAATCTGTCTCTGCGTGTGTTTATTTGGCTTCTCTTAATTCACTGGTCATCCTCATCATCTCCAGGTGATTTTTTATATCTTAATTATATTATTCTATTTGGTAATCTATCTTTGCAACCAAAATATATTTAAGTGAATCATGAATTTTGAGCATGTATTAACTGACACTCAGGGTCTCAAAACATACAGAGGCTTCCATATGTTATTCAAAATCCAATTTCTATCAACAAATTCACCAGTTTTCTTGCTCTCTCTCTCTCGTTTTTGCTGGCATAGTGGTTGAAAGAATGAAATAAGAATTGGTGTCCTTTGTGAAAATAGGCCAACCCCATCACCCCAAGTGTTTGACAAAATGTCTCAGTGAGATTAGAATCAATGAAGATTAAAGGCTTGGTGAAATTTTTATGTCTTTTGTGAAAATCCTCCCCATCACTCTTAAGTGCTTGACAAAATGTCTCAGTGAAATTAGACTCAATGAAGATTTAGGCTTGGTTACAAATTTTATGTCTGTTTTGTGAAAATCCACTATTGTTGTTTGAATTATTTATTGTTTCTTTTCATGCCAACACAGTGTGAGATTTGTTTTGCAGATATGAATTGATGGTTTTTGTTGATTATGCCTGCTTGGTTTGAATGAAGTAAGATGACATGACACCAGTTTCTTTAATTGTTTTTTATATTGACTTTCATAATTATTAGAATTTGATGGGTGCAATGTTGTGATGATTTCTGCTGATTATTCCCTCTTATTTCAGGTCTATTCCATATTATAAACAGCGGTTCCTCATTGTTCTCTCAAGTCCCAGCCAGATGAAGCATAAGCTTCAGTTGCTCTGAATTTTGCTAATTTTTTTATTGTGTTAAAGCTATTGAAGCTGCATGTTTGAGACTTATTAAGTTATGTCACAAGGTAAATATTTTATATCAATTTCTATTAGTTAGTATGTGTTTGATAATTTTAGGATACAAACAATTTTAAGGTTAAATGGGTAAGCCAACTATAATTTGTTATTTTTTGTTTTCCAAATTACAAGTTGTGATTTGTCATGTTAAATTGGTAGTTTATTTGTATGTTAATCTGCTACAACATTGCAGTGTTATTCTATCTTTCTAATTTAAGAAATCAAACCCTAACCCAACATAGACTTTGTAACCAGGGAATTCTTCTTCATCTCCACTCCCATCTGAGTCACAATCTTCCCTGG
The DNA here is from genome assembly GCF_001633185.2 of Quercus lobata. Taxonomy (NCBI): domain Eukaryota; kingdom Viridiplantae; phylum Streptophyta; class Magnoliopsida; order Fagales; family Fagaceae; genus Quercus; species Quercus lobata. Next base: position 15,667,690 of record NC_044912.1, on the reverse strand, counting down.
TGATTTGAATCAACCATGGTTATCCGGTTCAAATTTAAGAGCTCCTCTGGTGTCAAATTTTATCTTCCAGTGCAGGTAAAAATTGAGTCAACTTTGTGCTCTCACTAATTGTAAATATGTAGGTTTTGTACATTCTCATTGCTTTGTATATCGACTTTTTAGCATGAAAATTTTCATGAAAAGAGAGCTCAAGAGCCATTATATCTAAAAGAGTTGGTTGACATTCTATATAGTGTTAATGTTATATGTTCAATCTTCTTTGAGTACTTGGTATTATTCAGTTTGGAGAGATGGGTGTAAAATAGTCTTAATGTTATATGTTATAGCAATCTAAACTGAGCATCTTGAATCCCATTTGATGTTCTTTATAAATTTAACTACCACAATGGAAATTAGGATAAGCCTACTAGCCAAAAAAACAAAAATAAATATAGAAGTTCATCTTTCTTAGCATCAATCTAGAGATTGTGTCTGTGTAATGTGTAATGGGCATTGATTTTAATGTGTGTTTGCAGCATCCTACATGTTTTACAAAATGTCTTATTTGTTATTGTGGTCATGCTTTTTGTGTTCCTAAACGTGAGACAATGCTTGGTCTCTGCAGTAGGAATGTCACTTTGCTCAAAAGTTGGTAGGTTAGACTACTTAAATTTTGTGCAAATGTGATTTTTACTCAAAGTTACTGGCTGAAAACTTTCTCACTTAAAACTCTAGGAGGATGCTTGGGACAAGACTGTTAGTTCAAATGACCTCATTTAATTTTTATTTTTGGACATAAGTGCGAAAGTGCCTTTGCCAATTGGAGTATTGGTACAATGGTGGATTTGATAATTTATTTAGCAAAACAAGTATAGCTTGTGCATACTGAAGTTCAAATTCGGATAGCCTTTTTTAGTGTGCGATGCTGGCTTGCTTATTTATTTTTTTGGTTGTTATGCAATAGTTAAGGACTTTTTTTTTCATCGATTTTATCTATATAAAGATCATTGGACCATGAGTATGAAAATAAAATTGGAATACATATAATGGTCTACTTGATTATTTATGCTGAAAAATGTTAATTGAACACATACTTATGTTAAATATTTTGTTGTGTATTTGTTATTTTGTGATGATGGTTTGCCTTTTGGCTTATTATAAACGGTGAGGAACTTCAAAGTTAGTGTTTCAAAAATTGAAACGATAAAGCCATTTTTCTAGCATGAGTTGATAAGTAGATGTAATTTTTATTTAATTTTTCTGTGCATCGCATAGGTTGGTAACTAGTAAATATAAGAAAGAAAGCTATTATATTATAAAATCTATTTCAAATGTATTTTTTTGACATTTATTTTTGGCTAAAATAAAAAACTGACCCTTTAAGTTTTAATTTTTATCATTTTAGTCCTTTAAGTTTTAGATTTGTCATTTCAGTTCTCTAAGTTTCAAATTTTGTCAATTCAGTCCTCCGTTACCTTTTAGTTAAAGTCCTGCCGTTAACTAAATCAAAACGTTGCCGAAGATTGCCCCGGAAGATTCACACTGTGGAGGAGTTCTTGCAGGTTGCGTTTGGGTATGTGGGTTTGAATCGGAAAGTTCATGTTGTGATTGGCAAGAGGTATTTTAGGCCTACTGAGGTTGATAACCTTAAGGGAGATGCAAGCAGAGCTAAAAAAGTTCTTGATTGGAAGCCATGATTGGCTTGGGTCTTTCCAATTTTTGCTTCAGATCTGCAACAATGGGGTTTGGAAATGATTCTATATAAGGGGTTCTTAGAGCTGATATAGTTTTCAATTCAGTAATTTGAAATGATTCTGATTCTGTTTAAGGGGTTCTTAAGAGCTGATATAGTTTTCAATTCAGTAATTCATATCGATGGTGTTTTAAGATGTTGTTGTTATCATGTTATGCATTGTTTGAATATCTGTAATTCCATTAATTTGATTCTAGCAAGTCCCATACTTATTCGTCTTCTTATTTTTCTTCTTGGAGTCACAATGTGGATGGGATGGATAAGATCATATTTTGTACTGGGAAGTTCGAGATCTTGCAATTTTGAAGACTGGAGCCTTTTTGGGGATGCTGGATCTGATCCCTTTCAATTTACAGGAGATTAGTTTTTATTTTTTTTTGTTGGTAATTAACGTATTTCATTAAAATTAAGTAAAAAAAAAAAAAAAACCAAAACGGTGTCGTTTTGGTTTAGTTAATGGTAGGACTTAACTGACGGGTAACAGATGAATGAATTGACAAAATTTGAAACTTAGAGGACTAAAATGATAAAGGTTGAAATTTAGAGGATCAGTTTTGGATTATAGCATTTTTTTTTTTTTTTAATATATATTCTTTCTTCCAATGTTCCAAGAAATAAAATTTTAAAAACAAACATTTTTGTCTTGTGAACAGGTTCAGCTGAAGAGGGAAGTCATCGATCAAAAGAAGATCACAGGCCCGCAAAACACCCAATTTATTGAGAGAGAGGAAAAATTATAGATTCTTTCTGTAATAAATTGAGAGAGAAGAGGTCTTGTACATCCTGAACCCAGATTATAGGCAAGTTGGCAATATCCCAACCATATTTCATTTTTCCTTATGAATTGAGCTAGAATTATACATAGAAATTGGACTGAACCATGCACTGATTGTAATGTATATACAATGCAGTGTACTGGACTAATAAATACCTAATCAAAGGGTTTAGAATCCAGAATCTACTGGTATAGGTATACCTTGATCAGAGGTAATACAAATTCAGTTTGGTAGATGCTTATGAATAAGTTTACTCAACAGCCGTACGCAAAATTAATGAGTTACTCATACACAATATACATAAGCCAACTAATTTTGCCATATTTCTTTTTTGCATTTGCTTTTGTTATTTTTGTTTTTTGTTTTAAAATTTTTTTGGCTAATGTAGAATTTTGCCTTTATTTGATACTAAATACAACAGCAACAAGCCTTTTGTTTGATAATCTTTTGTTTAATGTTTGGGTAAATTATGTGTTTGGTTCTTAACGTTTGCAATATGTGTCAAAATAGTCCTTAGCGTTTCAAATGTGTTAGTTTGGTTCTTAGTATTTTGATATTGTGTTAAAATAGTCATTATCATTAAATGATGGATGAAAAAGCTGACGTGAATAATGTGATATAAAGATTTATTTTTTACGCCACCTAAAGCAATCACATGGTCTGCCACATATCTTTAGTTAATAAAATAAGTTTACTTGGGGCAAATTTGAAATTTTCTTCTCTCATTGTCTTTCCCTTTGCTTTCTTGGGATCCAAATGGGGTTAAAAAACCAGATTTCAATACTCAATTTCCTTCATTTTTCCCAAATTTTCCCAGTAACCAAACCAGGAAAAAAAAAAAAAAAAAAACTCTTCCTTTGATCGGCTGAATACAAAAATAAAATTCCAAATAAGGTACGCAGTCAACCCTAAATTCCTTGCTATTCCAAACCACCACAAATTGCTTCAATTAATTTACCTGCATGCAAAACTGAACAAAGATCAAGAGCTGGAACAAGGGCTAGCATGAGCACGAGCTTCGATTTGAAGTGTCGCAGCGTCAAAGTGCAATTTCATTGCAACATTCCTCAACGCTGATGATTACGTCCTCCAAAAATGCTCGGCATCCATCTAATTTATTCGTTGCTTTTACTCTTGCCATTTCGTTTTGTGAGAGAGAGAGAGAGAGAGGGAAATTGGGAGAGAGAACTAACGAGGAGTGGTGTTTGAAGTTTGATATTTTATTTGGGGAAGAAAAAGATTGACTGTTGACGTTATGAGTGGCTTGAGGAATAATATTCTTTTTGTTTTTCTAATTATAATAGGAATTTTTTACTATTTGCAATTTTGGAGAAGGGACTAAAACACTTTTTTTTTTTTTTTAATACCAAATAAAGGGAGAAATACAGAGTTTATCATAGATACAAAATAGCTGGATTAACCCAGCTTTGGTGTATTGGCAGAACAACTTTGGGGACTAATAACAGATTAGAGCTCAGTCCATTTGGTACAAAATTTTTAGATCAGCAACCATAGTCTTCTCTCGCCAACCTGGGTTCTTCTTCTTGTTGATGACTTGGACTAGATTCCTACTGTTAGATAAAAACAAAATCCGATGATACCCATGACTTCTGGCTTTGATAGCTTCCTCCACCAGTACAGCCCCATAAGTTGAAATTGCTGTGCTGCTAGCCACAAAACATGATAACTCCCTGTAAATTCTTAGCTTCATATGCCCACGCACTACTTTTTGCTTTCCTCCTCCTAACCCCTGCAATCTTGATGATCAGTTGCCATTGTCCTGCAGCTGTGTTGAGTTTTGGTTCTGTTCTTCTGCACTTGCTGTTTGAAACTGATTGACTGGAAAAAGGCTTCTTTGTACCTGCAAGACAGATTTTGGGCAGTCAGAACTACTTCCATGGGATTTGGCTCTTTTCCTTCATGGATCACCATGTTTCAGTGAGTCCATATGGTCCATAGAGTGGTGAAGATGGTCTGCATATATCCCATAGAATCAGCCTCTCTTATATTGTGTGAAACTAGCATATTCTCTATCCATTGCTGCACTGTGGTATTAAGTCAGTTGTATGGACAGCTAGGAGAGAACCATGAAGGGACTAAAACACTAAACAAACGGACCTCCAATCTAATAAGTGTTAACAGAAACCTTTGAATGGCAAAGCAACAAAGCTTTTCATGAACTTTAAAACAAGGTAGTTAATAACTTGTAACCCAATTCTAAATATCAAATCTATATATTAATGATATAGAGATTAGAGAGTCCTTGCAGATCTCACAAAAATCAATAAACTATCTCCATGCGAAGCTAGAGGCCAGAAAACTTCGCCATAATTCCATATAATTGGTACCAAACCACTTTTCAGTTTGAATTTTTGAGTTTTAAATTCTGGGATTTTAAGTTTTGTTTGGTTCCCAAGAAAACAAAACAAAAGAAAATGAAATAAAGAAAGAAAGAAAAAAAATTTAGTTTGAAAATAAACTAATTTCAAATATTTATTTTATTTTTTGAACTAAAGACATGTAGCAGCTAGCCTTTAGGAATTAAATGCGTAATTTACTCTTAATATTTTGAAGTGCTTCATGCCTTTTTCCACAAAAAGTGTTTAAAATTATTTCCTCAAACAATGCCCGATAACAAAATTCATATAAATAAATGAAAATATATAAGAAAAAAAGATGTCAAATAAAGAAATTAGACTAAAAGTAAGAATAGATCTAATTTATGAATAAAGAGGGAAGGATTAGAAATAATTTTTTTTTGAGAAAATTTCAACTTATAACATTTATTTTTTATGGTAGATTTTTATCATTAGATTAAGATACTAATCGGTTTTGAATGTAGGCGGGAGAACAAACTTCAAATCTTCTATCCAGCAATCAAAAATTAATACGCTAATTAAAAAATAACTAAATTCAAATGGAGAGAAAGAAGAGACAAAGAACATGAAATCAAATAAAGTTGCAAATTAGTCAAGAAGATGGGCGACTATCCTCGTACCGGTGCAACAGTTGAAAATATCTTCTTGACCATGCATCATCAGCAGTGACGGTGAATTTGACACCTGTACTATACAACCAATATTTTGATTTCGCTAGATAGAGTGGAAAGACCCACGCACCACACAAATACTATTTTTTACTTGTTAGCGTTGTAGTAGCTATAACATGGAAAATCCTGAACAAAGTCAAATTCTCCACGTGTCAGCCATACAAAAGCCCACAATCCACTTGGTTCAAAATAAAATACCCAGCTGATACCAATCCTACAAATATCTTCCCATTTCCAAATTGTTGAAAGCGTGACCGTGAGTGAGGAACAACACTTCACAGCCTGGCTACTTATTGTCAATTTATCACGCTCCATGTTCCTTCCTTTATGCTACGTCTATATATATCCCCAACTCACTCTCCTTATTCCTCCAACAAACAAAAACACAAACACCACTTACTTAACTTCTACTACTCACTCTTCTTACTCCTTCAACAAACACAAACACCACTTACTACTATCTTTTTTAGTGTATTTCATTGATATAAATTAGGCCATTTTGAGATTTATCTTTATTTTAGACACATGGATATTTTTAAGCATTTCTCATACCCACAATATCTAGTGGGGTATGATATTTGGTCATCTGAGTCAGAGAGTGACAGTACTCGCATGATGAAGTTGTCGAATGAGGAGGTTATGTTGGCTTCCAAGACTCCTAAGAAACAAGCTGGAAGAAAAAAGTTCAAGGAGACAAGACACCCAGTATACCGTGGAGTGAGGAGGAAAAACTCAAAGAAATGGGTTTGTGAAGTGCGTGAGCCTAATAAGAAGTCAAGGATTTGGCTTGGGACTTTCCCTACGGTTGAAATGGCAGCACGTGCACATGATGTGGCGGCAATGGCCCTTCGTGGCCACTCTGCATGTCTTAATTTTGCCGATTCAACGTGGAGGTTGCCAATGCCAGCATCAGCGGAGGCAAAGGATATTCAGCGGGCTGCAGTTGAGGCGGCCGAGATGTTTAGGCCGACGGAGCTAGACAAGGCATCCGGGGATGAATTGAGGCCAATGGGGAAAAATGCGATGTCGATCGCAACTACAGCAGAAGCGACGGAGACAGAGGCGAAAGGTGTGTTTTTTATCGATGAGGAGGCGGTTTTTGGCATGCCGAGGTTGTTGGCAAATATGGCAGAAGGGATGTTGTTGCCTCCACCTCATTATTATGGTGGAGATGACATGGAAATTGATACTGACGTGTCATTATGGAGTTACTCAATTTGATTGTTTGAGTTTGCTTTAGCATATTGATTATAGAAGAGTCTAAATTTGACAAGGACGTGGTGTAAATCATATCTTACCACATTAATTTTTTTTACTTAAAATTCAATACATGTTACTACAAACAATAACAATCTATTATATCATATTTCACAAATCGAATAGGATATTAAATGGGTTGTTATAATGTGAAAATTATATTCAATTTTTTTGTAAATGATGATGTGACATTCTCTTATTGGTGAATGTAAACCAAGGATTTACAACACATCCTTGTAGAATTTAAATTGATTATAGAATGGTTGCTTATTAGGAAGAGCGTTTTTATTTTCCATGCTTATTGTTTTTGATTAAGTCCGGTGCATAGGGAAATTATTTGAGGGGGAAAAGGTACTACTATGGAAACCATATTTGGGGCAAATGTCATGCACAAGTATGAGTAGCGTTGAATTGAAGGATGCAGTATTAGTGTGTAAACTATATATGTTGGATGTGAGTATAATTTGGAGATGGCAAAGCCATATTGTACCACAAAAAAATAAAAAATAAAAAATAAAATGAAATTAGAGTACGTTTTCCATAATATATTATAATGGAAAATTTAGTCTACCCATTTCGGGTATTTACATAAATATTAGAAAGAAAGCTATTCTATTCTAAATTCTATTTCAAACATTTTTCCATCATCCTTTTTTTTTAATTCTTTCTTCCAACGGTCCAAGAAATAAAAAACTTAAAACCAAATATTTTTGTCTTGCAAACAAGTTCAGCTGAAGAGGCAAGTCATCAAGCACAAGAATCCCACAAAACACCCAATTCGTTGAGACAGAGGAAGAAAATTTATAAATTCTTGTTGTAATATATAGGGAGAGGAGGTGTATCAAGGAAAAGGGGAAGTAAAAAAAATAATTCAAAGCTCAAATTTGAGCTCAACCGAGATAATGAACAAAAAATTCTCACCTTTTAGTAAAGGATGGAGGAGACTGGAGAAGCACCAGTGTCAAGTTCAAGGCTAGATTAAGCAAAGATTTGAAAATGAAAATAAAAATAAAAATGGAATTTGGATAGAGTATAACAAACTGAGAGAGGAGTTAGAGTGAAATAAAAGAAGTTGATCCGTGGTGAAAGGTTGGTTTGAGAGTGGAGAGGGACGAGAGAGTGAAAGAAAGAGCTAAGAGAGAAGTGAGAGATTGACAAAAGAAGTAAAAAAGGAGAGTGAGAAATCTAATAAAAAATAAGTTTTAATTTTAGCATTCTAGTTCCAGCCTTCTACCATATGCTAAATTTTTTTTAAGCATTTGATACATTCAATTTGTTTTTTTTAGTGATTTGTGTGCTAAATGCTAAAAATTTAGTATTTAACACATCCATTGCTAGTGTTCTTACAACTTATTTCACAATTCGTTCAACAATCAAGTTATGAGTAGTGCAAAATTACTTTTATAGTTTTATATGGCCTCACCACTAATATCATGTTAGTTCAACACTAATTACAACATATCAACCCAGTAATTAAGAAAAGGGTAATGTTATGTCAATAACGTTTTCAAAACAATTTCATAATAAATCTTAAGTAACAAATTATTACTAATGAATAAAAAAGTAAATTCAGTAATGTTCCCAAATAATAACCAACAAAGCTTACTACCTAGGCCTAGGATACGATGCAAAAATATTGTGAAAAAGTTGCGCATGTAATGTTACTCTTAACTCTAGATTATTGATTCAAATGATATACATGAATGAGAGCAATTAATCTAGAAACTACCGTTCGTTTGGTACATATGTTTAAACACATGTTTTCAGTTTATAAACAATATTACACGTATTTCCATATACTTATTCACCCACATATATTTTTAAAAAATACAAACAACATTATTAGTTACCAAACAAATTATTTTCAAAATATTTTTCACAACTTTTAACCTACAGTTTTTTAAAATCATAATCAATTTTTTTTTAAACTAAAATCATAATCAATTTTACCCTTATTTCACAATTATTTTAATATAGCTGACTGTGAGCAGTGGGTCATGGTGAACACGACTCCCATTGCAACCATGAAACGTCATGCCTTCTCAGCTAGGTGAGGGACCCATATGTCAGTCAAGATTTCGGTCCAACTTGGAGAGTGGAGAGTGGAGAGAGAGGAGAAGACAGCGGTGATTAAAAATGATGGTGGGCGGTTGGGCTCCACAATAGCTGGGTTGTGGTTGCCGGTTATCCTTCCTGGAGAGAGAGAAGTTAACGTATGGATAGAGAGAGTGCAAAGGGGAAAGAGTTGAACAACGTTGGGTATAAAATCAGAAGAATTTTTTTTTTTTTTAATTAAAACAATGCATACATGGAAACTTTTGAGGCCTCCAAATCTAATGTGACACAACTTAACTTAAGGAAGTCAACCAATGGTTAAACGTCTTTGGTTATATAGTATTTACAAATTAGTCACTAACCTGTGCAATGCACAGACAAAAAATTTATGAAAGTATAGTTTATACATAAAAGCTTTCTAATTGTATATGAACTATCATAATTGTAATAATAATTGTAAAAAAAAAATAATAATGAAAGAAAATCTAAATCAAATAATCATTCATAAGAACAACTGCAAACAACCATATGACAATTTCATAACTGCAATTTGGTTATTCCCTGCTTTTTTTGCATGCATAGCTCCTATACATTGGCTTCCACTATCACGAACTACCCCCAAACCATACCATATTATGTTCTACAATTTCCTTTTTTTGATAGGCATTGTTCTGTAATTCCTTGACAGTCAAATTTACCTTATAATACATACCTACATGAGGTCTCTATCTACACTTTTCAACAACCACTCTTATCTGATTAGTTTTCTAGAAATTACTATAATGCATTTTGTTATGGTGCATTTAGCAAACATATCAACCCAAGCCTTAGTCAATCTTTTTCTAAATTATGTTATGTTGCGTTTTATATTCTCGCATATGCAGATATGCCTGGCAACAAATATCTGCATATGAAATGAATTGAAAAGGAAGGTTTAACATTGTCAAATCATTTGTTTTCCTTCTTTTCAATCTTTTGTTTGTCCAATGGGTTAGTTAGATTTTTACTAACTCTCCCCCATTTTAAACCACAAATAAAATGATAAAATGACGACTCAAAGAGCAGCATAGAAACGTTAAAGATAAAGTTTGTTATGGTCTTATCATGGCAATGTGCATTGAGTTTACAAAAATTTATGAAAAAAATTTAGTTAAGAAATTTATTTTAGAACCTTAGCTTAATGGTACTCCCTAATATATCAATATTCAATAGACATGTTCAAGGTTTAATCCCCTTCCTCAATTATCAAATTATTAAAAACAAAAAAATTAAGACATTTTTTATCAAATTCAACACTTTCCTCTTATTCGCAAGTAGGTAAGCATGGAAATATTTGCACTTTGAATGAAATTGATATACGAAAAGAAGGAGCTTAAAACTAATGATCTCATTTTATAATCGTTCCATAAATTTAATTGTTTGAAGATCAAATTAAAGTCAACTATGTTTGTTGTTATGTCAATATAAATAATGTTTTTTAAATAATGTTTGTTATTATGGATTTTATAGAAATGTGTATTTAGTCACAGACATTTATTTTAAATTTATTTCTTAAATCAAATACAAGAATTTAAGATTAGAGTTTATCTTATCCCAATGACATTTTATTTAAAGGCTTATACTACTCGAATTGATGCATGATAGTGAAAATACGTAATAATTACCAATAACCTTGTATCTCTACTATAGTTTGGTCTTGAGCAAACTATATATGTTTCTCAACAGAGATTTATTCTGTTGTGTTTGGTGTAGAGAGGGAAAATTCCCGACCTATCACAAGCTGACACGTCACATTATCAAGTCCACAAAATACAGCCAATTACAGAGTACCATGTATTGCTGCTAGGTTTTGCTATCACTATTCAGAAGCCAATAGAAATTTGCCAAGTGTCATGCAAGAACCAATCATGCTTCAGCGCATGTGTAAGCGATGACTCAAGCAGCTTCGCATGTGTAAGCGATGACTCAAGCAATCCAGTACGTGTAAGCGATAACACAAGCGAACCAATCAGGCTGTGACATGTGTCACCAATCAAGTTCCGCCACGTGTCGCTCACCCACCCCAAAACTCCTATAAATAGAAGCCTTCCTGAGACATTTAGGAGGACCAGGATTCAGAAGTGAAAAAGCTCTGCTGGAATCAAGCCCTGAAGCCTCCAGGAACTTCAAGAACTTCAACCCCAAAACCGAAGAACATTCGAAGCAGAATCATTCAGATCATCTGCCTAGATCCTAAAGTTTGCGGGAATCAAGCTCAAAGGTCCGAAAACATCAACAACCACAAATCAGTGAAGCTCCACGGATTCAAGCCTCTAAAGCCCCGAAGAACTTCCACCACAAATCTTCAAATACAAAGAACATTCGAAGCAGAATCATCCAAACTATCTGCCTAGATCTAAAAGTTCACTGGAATCAAGCTCAAAAGCCTCCAGAAACCTCAAACAACCACAAATCAGCGAAGCTCCACGGATTCAAGCCTCTAAAGCACCGAAGAACTTCCACCACAAACCTTCGAAGACGAAGAACACACGAAGAACACAAAGAACACGAAGAACAAAGAATTTCTAACAAGCTCATAGCCAGAGATTCATTGTAATTCTGTTCCAAAGATCTTCGATCCATTCCTCAACCAAATTGAAGGATATCTTGTGTTCAAAACAAAATCACATCATCACAAATCCAATCAACAAATCTTTTAAGGAGATCGAATCAGAGGATAACTCTTTTGTAATCACAGAGAATTGTACCACACAATCATAAATACAAATTCGCATTTGTGAAACTATTTTACTTGTTTGATTTATTTCAAACTAGAAATTTAGTCGCTTACAAATTATGGCACGCCCGGTGGGACATCTCTACCTCTCATCTCATTCTCCTTCAAAGAAAGAAATTAACATCATCTTGCTGCCTACTTCAATGGCTTCTAGTAAGAACATTCAAGCTTCAACAATAGCTGCTTCAACTAAACTTGGTATGGCTACCACCAACAACTGCATTGGTGCAATCAATTGTAGCCAACCTAAAGCAAACATTCAATGTCAATCTCAATCAACCAAGGAAGCCAAGGTCCAGACAATTATCTCCTTAGACCCTCTTACAAGAAACAAGGTCATCAACAAGGACGTCTCCACCTTGGAACACCTCAAGTATGGGGGCAAATCCCCTTCTTCCTACACAAGAAGTTGGTCGCACGATTTCTCTCCCATCAAAGGGAACCCAAAAGATGAGATTTCACATGCTCACTTCAATTCACTTCCTTCTCCATCATCTTGGGAAGTTGTGTCAGTCATGACGACTAACACCTCTACCATGGAAGAAAAGATGGCCGAAATGGAGCAAAGGGTTGTCCTTCTCACAAAAGCACTTGAAGATAAGGACCTCCAAATTGCAACTTTGATGAACAAACTCGAAGTGCAAGATCTTGGTGAATCAAGCCATGGTCATAAATTCACATCTACAAAGGATGACGAAGGGAGAGAAATTGAAAACACTCCCCGACGAGAACAATCTACTTCGGTTGCTTCGTTGTTAGTCCAACAATTACAAGACATGATAACAAATACCATCCGAGCATAATATGGAGGTTCTTCTACAAGTTCTCTCACATATTCAAAACCCTACACAAAGCGCATCGACAACATGAGAATGCCAAATGGGTATCAACCCCCCAAGTTCTTATAGTTTGATGGCAAAGGAAATCCTAAGCAACACATTGCTCACTTTGTAGAAACTTGTGAGAATGCAGGGACTCAAGGAAGCCTCCTTGTAAAGCAATTTGTTCGTTCACTCAAAGGAAATGCCTTTGATTGGTATACAGACTTAGAACCTGAGTCAATTAACAGTTGGGAGCAACTCGAAAGAGAGTTTCTCAACCGATTCTACAGCACACGGCGTACGGTAGGCATGATGGAGCTTACCAATACTAAACAGTGGCAGGATGAGCCCGTCATTGATTATATCAATCGGTGGCGTTCTTTGAGTCTAGATTGCAAAGATAGACTTACTGAAATATCTGCTATAGAGATGTGCATCCAAGGCATGCATTGGGGACTTCTTTACATCCTTCAAGGGATAAAGCCCCGAACATTTGAAGAGTTAGCAACTCGTGCCCATGACATGGAGTTGAGCATTGCTAGCCGCGGAAGTACAAACCCTCCCATACTTGAGGAAAGCATAAAGGAAGTAAAGAGGAATGACAAGAATGCAAAAGTCAGCCTCAAAGACCTAATGGTTGTTAGCACTGCCGAAATCAAGGTTCCAAGAAGAGGAGCAAAGGCAAATGAAGAACAGCTTGAAGGGTGGCAAAAGAATGAAGTGCGTCGCCTGACCTTTAAGGAACGTGAGCAAAAAGTATATCCGTTCCCCGATGAAGATGTGCCAAACATCTTAGAACAACTATTGCAATTGAAGCTAATTGAATTGCCAGAATGCAGGCGACCAGAAGACATGGGGAAAGTTGATGACCCTAACTACTGCAAATATCATCGCATCACTGGCCACCCAATACAAAAATGCTTCGTCTTCAAAGAACAAATCATGAAGCTTGCCAAAGAAAACAAGATTGATCTAAACTTCAATGAAGTTGTTGGGTCAAACCATGTGACCGTTGCTTGTGATGTACTTCCAACTCTCAGGCAGGGGGCAAACACCATTGGAGCTCACAAGTTGATCGACAATGATGATGGCATAAGGATCGGCCCCATCAATGGGAAGTTCCTTAAACACTTCTACACTTGAAAATCAAGAATTGCTCCTCGGTAAGAGCTTAAACTACCCACTATAATGCTGCAAGGGTACATGATGTCTTCCCATTACCTTTGAAAGCGTACAAATAAAGAAAATTGAATCCCACTCAATGGGAAGTTCCTTAAACACTTCTACACTTGAAAATCAAGAATTGCTCCTCGGTAAGAGCTTAAACTACCCACTATAACGCTGCAAGGGTACATGATGTCTTCCCATTACCTTTGAAAGCGTACAAATAAAGAAAATTGAATCCCACTCTATGTCACCATTTGCGAGTGTGGCGTAGTGGTTGGATGCCTATGTCGCCCTTGAGGCCAAGGTCTCGGGTTCGATTAGTGGTGATACCCACTATGTGCAATTGGTACCCATGAAATACCGTGGGGCGTGGGGCGAGGATTACACACGTGAGCCCTCCTTTTTTGCCAAAAAAAACAAGATTGATCTAGACTTCAATGAAGTTGCCGGGTCAAACCACATGACCGTTGCTTGTGATGTACTTCCAACTCTCAAGCAGGGGGTAAACACTAACCAAGCTCACCAGTTGTTCAGCAATGATGATGCAAGGATCGGCCCCATCAATGGGAAGTTCCTCAAATGCTTCTATGCTTGAAAATCAAGAATTGCTCCTTGGCAAGAGCTTAAACTACCCGCTATAGCGCTGCAAGAGTACATGATGTCTTCCCATTACCCTTCAAAGCGTACCAATAAGGAGAAATTAATCCCACTCCATGTCAACAATTGCGAGTGTGGCGTAGCGGTTGGACGCCGTGTCACCCTTGAGGCCATCTCGGGTTCGATCAGTGGTGATACCCACTATTACACACTGCGCTCCCCTTTTTGCAAAAAAACAACGACAAAACAAAAAAAAATTATCAAAAAAAAAAATCTTTTGAACTACGTGATGACTTGATCCCTCTCAAGGGTACGTAGGCAACTTAGTACATTTTGCTAAGTTTAGTCACGCACTAAAAAAAAAATTATTAAACAAAAATAACCAAAAAAAAAAAAAAATCTGTTGAACTACGTGATGACTTGATCCCTCTCCGAGGTACGTAGGCAGCTTAGTACTTGTCACTAAGTTCAGTCACATAAAAAGAAGAAGAATTGTCTGTCTAGCTTGAAGAGTTTCTCCACAGGCCATCAACGTGCTTTTAAAAACCCTTTGATTGGCAAGGCGTCACTTAAGATCAGTCAATTGCTCACTACATGATGCTCAAAGATCATTATGGTAGAAAATGACAGCTGCAAAGAATTGTTGTTACTCAGCTTTCCTTGAACTAATGATAAACATAAGTTGGTTCTTGGTTGTGGAGTAAAATAAAATTTTCAACCTCTTTTTGCAAAGAATGAAGTCTACATGGCATTGCTCATCTTCTATCGACATCCTCCTATATCTCTGAAGTATACTTTGCATCATTTATCTCCTGGGGGCATTTTTTTGTACCTTACAAGTCTAAGCTACATCGTCTCCCTTTTGAATGGTGTAATTTCATATCATGTCTTCAAAAGTTGGACAATATCACCTTCCTCCAGCATCTGAAGTTGGTGTTGCATCATCTCTCTTCCAAGGGCATGTCCATGCAATGTCAAAGTCTTGGCGGCATTCTTCTTGAAACTTCAAGGTTTCGTTGGCATTTTCGAAATCTTAATTAGAAGTTCTTGCATCTTCAAAGTCTTGGCGGCATTTTTTTTTGAAACTTCAAGGTTTCGTTGGCATTTTCGAAATCTTAATGAGAAGTCCTTGCATCTTCAAAGTCTTGATAGGGACGTCTTGCATTTTCAACATCTTGTTGGCATCTCTGAAATCTTGATGTCTGGCTACAGTGCTATACGCCCTTGATGTCTGAGCAATGTTGCCTCTGAAAATTGCTTTATAGCTTCATGAATGTTGTCATGGCTTCGGCAAAAATAAAGTGTTGACATGGCTTCATGACTTCGGTGAATGAAGTGTTGATATTGCTCCACGGCTTCAATGTAAATGATGGTGCAACTTCAAGTGCTAATGTGGAGTGTTGTCGTGGCTTCATGACGAAGATAAGTGTTGACACGACTTCAAGCCGAATGAAGTGTTGACGTGGATTCATGGCTTCGGTGCAAATATTGCTTCATGACAAAGATGAACATTGGCATGGCTTCAATGCAAATAATTGCTTCATGACAAAGATGAACGTTAGCACAGCTTCGGCAAAGATGAAATGTTGTTGTGGCTTCGTAACAAAAATGAACGTTGGCATGACTTCGGTGCAAATATTGCTTCATGGCAAAAATGAATGTTGGCATGGTTTCAGTACAAGGACAGATGCTGGCACAACTTCGTTGCAAAAAACTCTTGATGCGGCTTTGAGGCAAAGACTCTTGACGCGGGTTTGCAAAGATTATTGAGATGGCTGTGTTGAAAAGACAAGTGTTGGTACAGCTTAATTGCCAAGGAAAGCGTGCTACATAACAAAAACAAGTAACAACAAAGAGCTTGTTAGAAGAAAATCTCATGGTACGTCTGACCAAAAAAAAAAAAAAAAAATCAACAAAGAGAGAGAACTCCATTTTTAATCACTAGCCTGTTCAAAAAGGAAAAAGGTTAGTAGAAAAAAAAAAGGGGCATAATTTTACTGCATAATTTCTCTACATTTAGAGTATTATGCTACCCACCAGAGATGCTGCTTGTGCAACTCAATGCATACCCCACTGGCTTTATATAGAAAATTTTTGAGATAAAAGACAAAAAAATAAAAGTTGCCACCAAAATGTTTAAAGTCAGACTTTGCAAATGCACTCGAAATCAAAGAAAGCTGCACCGAATGTTGAAATGCAAGATGACATATAACATACTGTAGTTCACCAGCTACCTCATGACCTACAAGTCCAAGCTCAGCTGCTACCCTGTCAGAGCCGCCCACAAAAAAAGGACCAGAAAAGTCATCATAGACAAACTGTCACCCACGGCCTTCCCTTTAAGATTTGTGAAAATCCAGACCTTATTTCACAAAACGGACACCACAGGGACCTTAAACGGACTTCAATTGACAAAACCCTGAAAAATCAAGGTCACCGGAGCTAACACGCGCTTCCACGCGCCACCAAAAGCTTCAGAGGATCGCGGCCTAGTCCTTCGTATTCGTACAAATCCAGACTTCATTTCAAGGAAATGGCATTACCGCTCGATCCAGCAGCCCTCGAAGTGCAAAACCCAGAAAGATCATCCTCCAATAAGTTTCCACGCGCCCCCACGCGCGGTCACGAGCTCACGAGGATCCGTGGCTTAATCCTCCACTTCTGCTCAAATCGGGCCACCATTTCAAAAAAACAGAAACTTCCACTAGATCCAGCGTGCCCCGATCTACAAAACCCCAAAATTACAGGCCTAAAAGATGATCCACGGGCCGCCAGAAATTCCGATTGTCACAGCGCCAGGATCACGCGCTCAACGCGCCGGCGATCTCTCACGCGTACACGCTGACACACGCGCCAGCGCAGTGACGTCACCAATGACGTCATCCTCCACTGGTCTGACCCGTTTGTCGGATCCGACCCGGATCCGAACTGGATTAAAAAAAAAAAAAAAAGAAGAAAAAAGAAAATACCTTGACAAAAAAAAATCAAAAATTTCAAAATGGACCTGTCCCACTCAATTTTTCGAGTACATTCCGATTTTGGGACCCATTTCTTCATTCGAGGCTCGAAAATTGTGCAAACGTCCAATTTCCAAAAAGTTGACTTTTGTGCAAATGTTGACCAAACGTCAAAATTTTTAAGATGGGCCTATCTTGCTCAATTTTTCACGTACATTCCAATTTTGGAGTCCGTTTCATCATTTGAGATTCGAAAATTGCACAAATGGCTCAAATTCCAAGACAGTTGACTTTCATGTTGAAATCAACCTAAAGTCAAAATTTTCAAGCCACACTTGCCTTACTTAATTTTTCGTGTACATTCCAAATTTGGAGTCTATTTCTTCATTTGAGAATCCAAAATTGCTCAAATGATGTGATTCTACAACTGTTGGCTTCGAAGTGAACTTTGACCAAGAATCAAGACGTTCGAGCAAAGCTTGTCCTATTCGGACTTTCACAAAGATTCTAATTTTGAAATCCACTTATTTGTCTTGGACTTGGTGATCACAAATCAAACCCACATCTTTGAAGTATTGACAGTGTCCAAAACTTAAGGCCCTCAAGATCAAAATTTGAGATTCATCCATTTAATTGGGATCCCCGCAGGGTTATTCTCCAGACTTCATCAAGACTGCTTTTTCAAAGTACAAATGAACTCTCACAAGTGTGTTGGAACTTTAAATTACACTGGGTCATTAGCTCAACCTGCTGTTCCCATTCGGTGCCTACCAGTCTCCAACTTACCATTCCCGTTCGGTGCCTACCATTCCTACCTACCGTTCCTACCTACCATTCCCACCTACCATTCCCACCTAACATTCTCACCAAAAATTCTCAACTACCATTCTTAACTACCTACCTACCATTCTTCATCTCTCTACTATAAATAGGAGGGCCAAGTTCATCAAAAACTCATCCAAAAAAAAAGAAAAAAAAAAAAAGAAAAACACTGAATCATGAAATGAAGATTTGCCTCTTTCAGATTTTCAAATCCTCCTTTTCACAACCATTTCTCACTATGA
Source organism: Quercus lobata (assembly GCF_001633185.2). Lineage (NCBI taxonomy): Eukaryota > Viridiplantae > Streptophyta > Magnoliopsida > Fagales > Fagaceae > Quercus > Quercus lobata. The sequence continues at coordinate 15,649,439 of NC_044912.1, read as the reverse complement.
CCTCATCATTCTCAACACCTAGCAACCGATTTTGCTTCATAATCGGTTTGAGATCAACCCTCCCATGGTTCAGTCGAAACCCTATTTACAACATCATTGCAGTTTTGAGATCCAAACAATCTTTGTTTCTCCACTTAACAACCACCTTTGTCCATAAAATTACTCGTAACAAGGTCTGCATCGACCTCCCATGCTTCCGTGGACTTGGTTGGTCAGGAAATCCAAGTCCAGCAGAAGCACCTGTTCCTAACCTCAGGGCTCCTGTAGTCTCTTTCCAATTGCTTGGTCTTCCAGCAGAAGCAGTGGTTCGGAACAAACAGCAACTTGACTGGTTTCCAAGACCAGAATCACAAGTTAGCTCCATCTTTCATTTTTCTGTGCTTTTCCAACAAGTGGCAGTAAGTGAAGATGGTAAAAAAGTGTTGGGGTATCCTACAAATTGTTTTCCATCAACACTTAAAACAGCCCCCAAGGTGCCAGCTCATCAGAATTCAGCCTTTGGTACCGATAAATGGTTATCAAAGCCTTATTCCATGTCCCCACTACTACGGGATCCAAAGGTCATCGTTGCTGGTACCTCAAAACTCATTTTCTGGAATTACTCCAACTTAAAATCAGCTTGAAGAATTTCAGAAAGTACTCTTCTGAAATTACTTCAACTTAACGTCCGTCGGCATGGTCCCATTACACAGGCACATTCTATGACTCACCGCCAGACCCCATGCAACACACAGTCAGTCCCATATTCAAAGGTGTACTTCCCATAAACATCTACACCAGAAGGGTCCCAGCATACAGGGCCAGCACCATGGTAGTGTATGCTTTTCCCGTATGCTTTGCTTCATCTCCGTCTTCTTTGTGATCTTCTGAAATAACTTCACCAGAAGTTCTTAAGAACACGAGGCTAGCACCATGACCCTGCATGCTGTACCCAGCCACCATTCTCTCATCTTCCCCATCTTCAACATCTTGTGATTGCCACCAACGATCCAAAATACTCTCCTGAAAGTACTTCAACTTAATCTTTGCTAAGAAGGCTCCATCACGCAAGTACGTTCAAATACTTGCAGACCCTTTTTCAGTCTCATTAAAGCCTTTCATATGAGTGGGTCTACTCTTTGGAAATTATTTCATCCTTCTGAAAGCTCCACCACCTTCAACAGCTCCACCACCTTCAACTACTTCACTTAAAGAGTCAAGTACCAAAAATCCATTTTTTCGAAACTCATTCCCACACCACACTTCGAGACTGTGTGCGTGAACGAGTCTCGAGGGGGCATTTGTAGAGAGGGAAAATTCCCGACCTATCACAAGCTGACACGTCACATTATCAAGTCCACAAAATACAGCCAATTACAGAGTACCATGTATTGCTGCTAGGTTTTGCTATCACTATTCAGAAGCCAATAGAAATTTGCCAAGTGTCATGCAAGAACCAATCATGCTTCAGCGCATGTGTAAGCGATGACTCAAGCAGCTTCGCATGTGTAAGCGATGACTCAAGCAATCCAGTACGTGTAAGCGATGACACAAGCGAACCAATCAGGCTGTGACATGTGTCACCAATCAAGTTCCGCCACGTGTCGCTCACCCACCCCAAAACTCCTATAAATAGAAGCCTTCCTGAGACATTTAGGAGGACCAGGATTCAGAAGTGAAAAAGCTCTGCTGGAATCAAGCCCTGAAGCCTCCAGGAACTTCAAGAACTTCAACCCCAAAACCGAAGAACATTCGAAGCAGAATCATTCAGATCATCTGCCTAGATCCTAAAGTTTGCGGGAATCAAGCTCAAAGGTCCGAAAACATCAACAACCACAAATCAGTGAAGCTCCACGGATTCAAGCCTCTAAAGCCCCGAAGAACTTCCACCACAAATCTTCAAATACAAAGAACATTCGAAGCAGAATCATCCAAACTATCTGCCTAGATCTAAAAGTTCACTGGAATCAAGCTCAAAAGCCTCCAGAAACCTCAAACAACCACAAATCAGCGAAGCTCCACGGATTCAAGCCTCTAAAGCACCGAAGAACTTCCACCACAAACCTTCGAAGACGAAGAACACACGAAGAACACAAAGAACACGAAGAACAAAGAATTTCTAACAAGCTCATAGCCAGAGATTCATTGTAATTCTGTTCCAAAGATCTTCGATCCATTCCTCAACCAAATTGAAGGATATCTTGTGTTCAAAACAAAATCACATCATCACAAATCCAATCAACAAATCTTTTAAGGAGATCGAATCAGAGGATAACTCTTTTGTAATCACAGAGAATTGTACCACACAATCATAAATACAAATTCGCATTTGTGAAACTATTTTACTTGTTTGATTTATTTCAAACTAGAAATTTAGTCGCTTACATTTGGATGTGCTTCAAGATCTTGGTCGATTGATTGCTCCTTTTGTACTAGTATTAGGATAATAATCCTTTGCACTAGGCACAAGGATTAAACACCCAAGTCAATGCTTAGGTTACTTAGAAATTTCCTCCTGGGACCCCCCCAGAAAAAGAGAGTACTGAGTGCTCACTGCCCCTCCTTCCTAACAAGAAATCTACACCATTCTTATAATTTGATTGCTTACTTTTTTATTCTTTCTTATAATTTGATTTTTTAAAAACAAATATCACTGTGAATTGGACTTGGAGTATCAATTTTATATATACTTAGACTTTTCATTTTTAATAATTAAATTAAATTTTATCAATAAATAATTAACTATTAGACATTAAGTTTATGACAAGATTTATTGTAAAAATGTTAGGGACATAGTTTTCAGCGTGAAAAAATTATTAAAAAAAAAAAAAATTGGTTCAATTATTAATTTTTTTAAAAAAATATAGTAGATATAAGCCCACACGAATTTTGGTTAATTTGCATTTTTGCTGATAAGAGTATATATAGATAATTTGTCCACGTGAAAATCGTTGGAGGACACCATTGTCTGTCTCTTTTGACGGACGCCTCCCGCTGTTTCTTTGTGCGATTGTGTCTCCTGAATTATTCTCTTTTCATATCTCCTTTTTTCTTTTTTCTTATTTTTTTTACCGTGCCTTCCTCTCTTGTCCAAACTTTTTAAAAACCTCTCATACTTTAGAAAAGTCCACTTTGAGGGTTGTGTGGAAAAGACAGGTTGACTGGCTGGAAGGGTCTCCCCCTCGTTAATTATTAGATTTTTCATGATACACACATTCATTAGTTTTCTCTCAAATAATAAATTTTCTGTTTGAAGTTGGTTGGATAGTGGGTACACACGCTCAAACTCACAGCTAACAAAAAGAGGGAAAGTAGAGAATGAATCGAATCAATGTGTTGATGCATTGGCTAAGTTTAGAGCCACTCTATCTTCTAACTATGTTAATATATGGTGGAGGATTTGCTGACTTTTGATAAAGCCGAGCTTTTTTGTAATAGACTTATTTGTAGTTAATTTATATTAGTGTTGGTTTACCAAAAAAAAAAAAAAAAATTACACTTCCCTATTTTATTTATCTTCTTACAGTAGAGGTTTTACATTGGTGGATGCACATAGTATATATATCTACTCAAGTTTGGCTTATCTCCAATATATATATATATATATATATTAATTGGAATCTCTTATTGTTTTAATGAGAAACGATCACATCATATACTAACTAAATAAAATGTAGAGATTAAAATACACTACCACTTGTCAGTGTATACTTAAAACAAAAAGAGATATCAAGTTGAAAATGCACTAGAGGTAAGCCAAACCCTATCTATTCTACATGCAACTATAATTTCCCTTTTAGTAATTAGGGGCTATTTGGTTGGATATTTCTAGTATCGTTGTTTAAAATGAAGTGAAAACTGTATTTAAAAAAAGTATTGTGAAAACACGTGTTTACAATATTCATAAAGAACAAAAATGTGTTTCTTACCATGTTTCAAATAACATATTTCAGTGTGAAAAAACATAATTGTGTGTTTGGTATATGTGTGTGTGTGTGTTTTTTTTTTAAAGCTGACAAGTCGGCCCTCTGGTTGGAATTGAAGAAGGAAGCTTTATGTGTTGTCTAATCAAGTGGGCTCCATGTTTTTCAAAATATTTACAATGTGCCATTGAGTAACATTGTTTGAAATCTAAAAACTGATAAGATGAGTCATAAGTTTTTAAAATTCAGTGTTTAAACATCCTAAAATGAGCAATATAACTCAAACACTCCTAAAAAAACACCTTTACCAATTGTGTTGTTTTTTTTTAGAATCACATTTTTCAGTATTTAAACACTAAAAACTGTTATTTTGAATCACATACCAAACATAACTTATTATAGATAACATCATAATAGATTTTTACTTTATTTTTTAGAAAAAAAATAAATCACTCCATAAACTTTCCACATTTATTACAAAATTCATGTTTTATTCTAGAGTAATTTTACGGTACCCCAAAAAAAAGGGGGGGGGGTATGGTACTCATTAATAAATAGCCTTCTACACCAGGTTACTTTTTCCTCACATTTAACAGTTCTATCCTCACATTGTCCAATATCACATGTGACAGTTATTTTTTCACATTTGATGGTTTCCTTACTTTTTTCTCACATTTGACGGTTCCATTTTCACATTGTGAAATTCCAACATCACATGTGACAGTTTTTTTCTCACATTTAGTGGTTCCCTTACTCTTTTTTTTTTTTTTTTTTCTCCTAACATTTGACAGTTTCATCCTCATATTGTGCAGTTCCAACATTACATATGACAGTTCTTTTGTCATATTGAGTGGTTCCCTAACGTTTTTCTCACACTTGATGGTTCCATCCTCAGCTTACTTGAAGGCAATTAGGGGTGCAGAACAATAATCATGGCTTTTGGCGATTAGAGTTGCAGGACTGGTTGAGTTTAAATGGGAAGTTGAGTAAGAGTATCATTGATGGGCAACCTCCCTGGAAGTTGTTGTATTCCTTTGCTGTTTGGCATATCTGGAAGAGCAGGAACAATTATGTTTTCAATGGGAAACCAACAAATCCAAAGCTGGCTACTGAGATAACCAACCAAGCAATGGAATTCATGTATTGCTTTCTTCTACTAAAGCTCCTAATGGCAGTACAAGCAAGCTGGTACGATGGGAGAAGCCACCAAGCGGCTGGACTAAATTGAACACGAATAGGGCTTCTTTGGGCAATCCAGATATAGTAGGTTGTGGTGTTATTGTTCGAGATGAAAGAGGCAACTGGGTGGCTGGGTTTGCAAGGAGGATCAGGATTACCAACAGCTTCGAGGCAGAGTTATGGGGACTGTGGGATGGGCTTACCTTGTGCAGCAATTTAAATATCTCTCCTCTTATAGTTGAATTAGATGCTAAAGTGATTGTTGATATTTTTCACAATGTTAACTATGAGAATAATATTCTTTCTCCCATTTTGGACAACTGCAGGCAACTCATGTCCAGGTTTGATCAAGTCCAAATTAAGCACATTTATCGCTAAGCTAACTGCTGTGCAGACACTCTTGCAAGGATGGGTGCTGAGCAGGATAGTAGTTTTTTTATCTTTTCCTTGTCCGCCTGTGGACATTAGAAGTAGTTTGGAATTTGATGTTTCTGGTTTGTACTCGGTTAGACTTGGCTCTGATCTGAACTTTGTTTCCTAGTTTTAATGAATTCGTCGTTTAACCAAAAAATTTCTTTGCTGTATGAATAATTGTTTTATTTTAGCATATCTGCTGTCCTTGTTGAGCCTAGTGTTTGACCTAGTGCATGCAACATGTGTATCTCTTTTACTATTTGAGTAGGTGAAATAATTATATCGCTATCTTCTTCTTGTAATTATGAGTCTAATCGTCTCCTCATAGTTAACTATTCATAATGTTTCCTAATGAAGGCTTTGACATCAAAATGATTTCTTAAACTAAGCTTTGTTTTTGCTTCTCTTTCTTCCCCTTTCAATTTTTTTTCATGAACTTAAATCATTAAAATAAAGTTACTTTTATGATGAGAGCAAGGTTTGCCTAAAGGGTTGTTATATAAAGATCAGTACTCTACTTTGAAACATTCAAGCCATAGAATGTTGGGACTTGGGAGTATTACACAATTATAACAAAGATAAAATAATCCCATTATTGATCACCTGGCAAAAGACTGGTAGATGAAAAATTGACTAAGTAGCTTCAAGCACAAGATTTTTTAATCCGTTCTGTCCCATTGCTAACATAGGACTCTTAGGGGCTGTTTGGATTCATTTTTTTGGTCACTCAATTTCCATCACTTGTCACTCATCACTCATCACTCTAAAATACCATGTTTGTTTGGCACCATCACTCACTTCCCATCACTCAATATTTTTTACAGTATTTGTGGGCCCCATACTTGTCACCAGTGCAGCTTTTTCATTTTTTTTTTTTTAAATACACAAACTCACTGAACCCAGTGAAAAAAAAAAAAAAAAAAAAAAAAAAAAAAAAAAAAAAAAAAAAAAAAAAAAACCAGAACAAACCGAACCAGTGACAAAAGAAAAGAAAAAAAGAACCGAACAGCCAACCCAGGAAAAAATATTCAGTAGACCCTAATGCCTCTACTCTCCCGCTATACCATCAACACCCGTTTGGGAGATTGGAACTTGAAGGTTTCCACTTCCAACTTCCAACTCCAATTTCTTGAATTCTTCCTTAATATCTTCATCCTCAACATCAGTGTATGACGGAGTTGACTCTATAACATCCACAGCCACAGAGACCCAATTTAAGTAAAAATCTAAGTAACAAAATTGCCTAAGTACCCAACTGTTTTGCACTAGCTACAACATAAAAAGACTTAAACCCAAAACTGATCTTATTTTCCTTCATTGCTTTGGCTCCAATCTTGATAGCTTTTGATGCCTGCCAATGAGAGAGATAACTCAAGAGTTGAGGAATTGAAAGGCAGGTCTCTTTTATCAAGAGCTGAGGAATTGAAAGGCAGCAGTGATGAGAGGCCTACTCTATTTAGTGGCAACCCCTTTGAGTCAACAATGATTGCATTAGCTAGTGGTTCAAAAACAGGTCTTCAGAATCAACCAGATGCAGAGTCAAGTTGTCGGTCATCTAATTCCTAAACTCAACCATCATTTCATATTTGCTCAGTACCTTGAAACAACCAATACTCAAACAGCCTAGCCTTGCAGTTGGTACCCAATAGGTTCCACAGTAATGCTGGTTTCTCCATTATCATCCTACAGATTGCCCATTCAAGAGTGGTTGCTCTCCATCTGCTTTGAAGCAAAAACAAAATAGATGCACATATTCACATTCACAAGAACAAGGAAAGAAATAACAAAGAAAGATGGGGGTCTAAAGCCCTTCAAATGTATGCCATGGGAATATAATATATATGCATCTTAGCATCCTCACCAATCAAACAACAAAAATTGATATCTAAAAACATGCAGTGCAACTCACATAAACAAGGGTAGTGCAACTCATGAAATTCAATCTCCCTTTCAATTAAAAATAAAATTCACTAAATTGCAACATTTTCCAAAAAATTCAATTTTCAAATTATACAAATCAATGTCATTCCAGTGACCGAAAAATATCTTTTAGTGGAGTATTTCTAGCATTTTTTTTTTTTTTGAGAAACCAGTCTGTGAGACAGACCAATACTTTATTAAAACATAAGAAAACTAATCAAACAGAGCAAGGGAGATAATGTCCCCAGGTAAGTCTTCAACCCAAACCTGACGTTCTAGTTCTAGCCCAACCCGAGATTTCTTTGCCAAAGCATCGGCAACCTTATTACAATTTTGTTTCACATGGCAGTAGTGATCCAAGCAATCAATGGTGGACTGCCAAGCCCTTTAGTGTAAAGATTAATTTGTCAAATATATAAGAACCGAAACTCAAACAAAACAATAATATTATAAACCCTCAAAGTTTAGAGAAATAATATAAACCCATATCAGCGTTAATCATATGTAAAGAGAGAACTTGAAGATTGTGGGTGGCGCCACCGATTTAGAATGGAAGAGAGGAAGCGCTGCCAAGTTGTATGGGAAGAGATGAAGCACCGCCGAGTTGGATTAGATATGAGTGCACCGCTGATTTGAATATGGATTGGAAGAGAATAAGCTAGAGAGCGGCGCCAACAAGTTAGATTGGATGAGAAGAAGCGCCTCCGATTTGAGGTTGTGGGTGCGCCGGGCTCTGAGGGTTTTGTGGGTGCACCGCAGATGTGGTATCAACTGTCTGATTTGAGGGTTTCGTTTAGAGAGGCAAACAGAGCAATGAGCAAATGAAGTAGAGAGGTAGAGAAGCAAACGTGAGACAAGAGAAAAGGCTGACAAGCATGATGAATGTTTTAATATTTTGTTTATATATAAAACCTGTTTAACCGATAACCAAAAATCTTTAAAATTACATCAACGGTCAAGATTTTCTTTTTTCTTTTTTATTGTACATTAAGATTCTAGTTTTAGAAATTCTTATCATTTTTTGAGAGAGTTTTAACTTATAGCATCTGTTCTTGATAATAACTCTTTATCATCAAATTAAGATACTAATCGATTTTTAGTGTAAGCGGGGATTGAAACCCCCAGATCTCTTATTTAAACATTAAAGAGTTTATCATTATAAATTCTTATCCTTGATATGAAACATTAAATTACTAAATATAAAATATTAATCAAACTTAAATTAAAATTAAACTTAGGATTCTGATCCTTAACATCCTCAATTTTCCAATAAATATATGAAAGACAAATTTAAAGAACAACTCGATCAATATTTCTAATAAATTGGAAGACAACTTTAAAGTATTTTGTATTTTCTTCCTTTGTTCCTTTGTTGGTGTGAGTTGTACATTGCATTCAACACTAATTTTTTTGAAACTTCGTAGAATCACCATCTTGTTCACAGGTTCCTATTAAGTTCAAGTATCACTAATATAACTCTATCAATAGAACAAGTTTGAGAAATAATTTACGACATGTAAAAGTTAAATATCAAATTTGTAATTTTGCTACATTAAAAAATGCGCACTTTTGTTATTTTAAAGTCAAAAACTTTCTTGAGGGTGTAGAACTCCCATCTATACTAATCTCCAAATAAAATAATATAGGGTTTCTAATTCTAATTCCTAATCAAATTTGGGGTTGGAATATAATGGGCTGGATTGGGCATGACTTGAAAACATGGGAAATAATTTGTTTGGGTCGATGGCTTGTTGATTTCAATTTTTGGGTTGGGCTACGTTGACTTGGGGCTTCATAAATGTATGCGTGTGTATTAAGGTGAAGTGGTTTGGACTCTGTACTTTTCGGAGTGGGCCATTTATTGAGCTGGGTTCGGATTGGGATAAGGCTTTTGGAAAACTGGGTTGGGATTCAAAATGAAGTGGGCTTAAGTGAACCAGGTCAATTCTTCAGTGGATCGGACTGACCCACCCAACAAATAAATCAGCAACATATTCTTATATCTTTCTCTCAATCTCACCCTCACTCTCTAAATCAGCAACATATTCTGGACACATCATAAAGGAAGGTTTCAAAATACCTATAAGCTCTTTCAGCAATCACCAAATTGCTTCCACTTCAACCTTAAAAGTCCTTCAGCAATTAAGCTTTCTTTGCCATTACCCTCAATACAAAGCAACAAACAAATCGATACCTTTTTTCTCTTAACTTCCAAACTATGCACTTTGCTATTATTGGGATTTGCAGACAACTTCTAAACTCGTCCTTCGCTGGGCATGGCAGCAAGTAGAAATAAAATTCTGTAGTAGCTAGTAGCAAGCCTACGTTTTTTCTATCCATGAATCTTAGCTTCCATGGTTATACCAAATTTACCATCACGAAAAAATAAAATTCGCAGATAGATGGCAAGGCCAAGGTTAATGAAGGAGGAAACTCTGCCATGGCCAGGGCCGGGGCGGTGGTAGACTTGGCTTGGCAGTGTGCTGAGTGGCTGTAGTGAGACTAAGGGGTTTGTTTTCTGCGTCTAGGTCTGGAAGTATTCAGAGACCATCGGGTTCATGTATATGGTATGGTTCATGCCAAAAATATCTGCATATGAAATGAATTGAAAAGGTACGTTTAACAATGTTTCCTTCTTTTCGATCTTTTGTTTGTCAAGCGGGTTGGTTAGATTTTTACTAACTCTTCCCCATTTTAAACCATAAATAAAATGATAAAATGACATCGACTCAAGGAACTGCATAAAAATTAATGTCAAAGATAAAATTTGTTGTGGTCTTATCATGGTAATGTACATTGAGTTTACAAAGATTTATGAAAATTTTTTAATTAAGAAATTTCATTTCAGAGCCTTTAGCTTAACGGTACTTTCTAATATATTAATATTTAATAGAGATGTTCAAGGTTTAATCTCCTTCCTCAATTATCAAATTTTTTTATAAAAAAAAAAAAAGATATTTTCTATCAAATTCACGCCTTCCTCTTATTTGCAAGTAGGTAAGCATGGAAATATTTGCACTTTGAATGAAATTGATATACGAAAAGAAGGAGCTTAAAACTAATGATCTCATTTTATAATCGTTCCATAAATTTAATCGTTTTAAGATCAAATTATAGTCAAATATGTTTGTTGTTATGTCAATATAAAATAATGTTTGTTATTAGGGATTTTATAGAAATATGTATGTAGTCACATATATTTATTTTAAATTTATTTCTTAAATTAAATACAAGAATTTAAGATTAGAGTTTATCTTATCCCGATGACATTTTATTTAAAGGCTTATACTACTCAAATTAATGCATAATAGTGGGATCAATATGTAATAATTGCCAAGAACCTTATATCTCTATTAATTGACACATTTTGGTGTTTTTAATGAAAACATCCAAGATTCAAAATCAACCATTCCCAACTATTGAATTGAAAAAATTGTAATAATGTATACAATATATATAATAATGAAGGATTAAAGATGAATCTTTCAAATTAAGATGCTTTAGTGCATTAGATCATATATTTCATATTTGTTTGAAGATAATTTTTGAGAAACGATTATTGTGTTTTTGATCCAAATACTAGGCACATCCAAGAAACTTGAACAAGCCAACTTCCTAAAAAAAATGATTTTAGACTAATATGTTCTTCCCTTTGCTGAGATGACATTGTTGATGCCTTCTGGAGTACAAAAACTTCTAATTTTCATTCCATGATCCTTCGTAATTTTTAATACTGTTCTTAATTTCAATATCAGCCATTGTCAAACTAAAAAGAAATTGTACTTATCGTGATTGTTCATGCTTTGAGGCTTCTTAGTTCATTTTACTTTTGTTAATTGTACATTTGGAGCTGACATTTTGAGAAATGAACATCATGCTTTGAATGTGTATAAAAGTCTTTATTAAGGTTGGGTTAATTGGGTATGCAGAATTTGAACGTGGTAGTTTGGTCCATGAGGTTTTAGAAGATTGTGGGCTGGGTATTTGAGGTCCATATGCAGTAGGAGGCGTGGATTGGGGGGGTGATGGAGGAATATGGGCTTTGGGCTAACCATTTGAGGCTGAACCCCATGGGACGGATCAGGTTGGTCATTTGCTACTGATTTGTTATGCGACAAATAATTTTCAAATGAGGAGTTGACCGAATTAGATTTGGAAAGCAATTAACGTATCCAATTTCCTTATCCAAAGCATGAACAATCACGATAAGTACAATTTGTTTTTGAGTTTGACATTGGCTGATATTGAAATTTAAAAAATATATATTAGAAGTTATGAAGGATCATCTATATCATATTATATATAATAAAAGTTGGGCTTAGAAACCGTGGTTGCGTCATGTGGCTTCACCAAATTGCAGAAATTTTAATAAATTTTTAGATTTTAAGAATAGATATATACATATTTTTTGGATAAATATAACAAATCAAGTAATGAAATAAAGTAGTATTTCATTTACAACTATAACAGTTGTGGTTATCTAAAATGTTATCAACAAAGCCTAAAATCAATAGAATAGAATTACCTAAGGATAGAATTTAAATAAAAAAGAGAGAAAAAAAAAACGTAAAAGAAAAAAAAAGAACATATTTGCATTTTTTTTTCCTACTCACCAAATTGCAGAAATTTTAATAGATTTTTGAAAAATACATATAATTTTTTTTTTATGTTCTTATCTTTTTCTCCTATAATTTCTAAGTTGATAAATTTTTTAATTTGAAATCACTTCTTTAGATAAAGTTTGATAGACACAAAAACTCAATAATTTAATATCAACTTAAACTTCTTCTCATCCATTAAAGAAAAAAAAAATTATTCTTAAGCTTCACACTTTCATAAATTTTTATAGATATATATATATATATATATATATATTGTTCTTATCTTCTTAAATTGCAGGAATTTTTTTTTAATGATTTTTTTAAAAAAATAGATATAAATTTTTTGTTCTTATCTTCTTCCCCTATAATTTCTATTTTTTTTTAAAAAAAAAATTCAGCTTCACACTTTCATAAATTCTTACTACACGTAAAAAAAAATTGAAGAATTTTGATTAGATTTTAAATATTTCAATATTTTTGATAAAGTAGAAGTTTAGTTATTATTATCAACTTAAACTCTAATACTTAATCAATTTTTAGGATGTACACAAAATCTTAATCAATCATTGAATGTTTATCAATTTTATTTAAATCACCATTCATTTGTAGTTTTGTACTTTAATTCATTAAAAAAAAAAAAAAAAAAAAATTTATCCTTATTAGTACTTTGTTTCTTTATACTAATATGAAATTCTATCCATATTTATCCAATAAAAAATGATCAAAGGAGATTTAGTTTAAGTATAAATCATCTAAATTCAAACTCTATCGAATTAAGAAGTTACCTCCTTATAAAAAAAAAATAAATCTTATCTCACTCTAAAATACAATACATGTATTATTTTGCTTAGCCGTGTTTGTCTCTTTACTTTACTTTTCTTTTCTTTTCTTTTTTGGCCTGGCCACATGTAAATAGTGTTACATCTAACAATGTTGGTGCAATAATGCTTTTCATGAGTACTTATTTTTGATGTTGCAGCTTTCATAATAGAAAAGTGTTATGGTTCTCCTCTCTGCCCTATCTACAACCTTGCAGGTAATTTTTTTTTTTTTTTTTTTCATCAAATTGAATAGATTTTGTGTATTTGTTGCCTTTTTATTATAGATAATATGATTTTTATGAACAAGTTTTATAGATAGGCTGAAATTCTATATTTGATCACAGTTTTTAGTGTTTGTTTTAGAAGTCAATATAGCAAGCAATATATTTGTATTTTTTTAATTTCTTATTACATGATTATTTGTTGTTAACATCCATATTTTATAATGGATTTAATTTGTTATAGCTTTTGTTTGGTATTTGTTCCATTTAATCTATATTCTTTAATTACAAGCAAAATTTGTTGTCAAACATGAAATTGGATAAGAGAGAATCCATCTATACTTAACTCCGTTTTTTTTTTTTTTTTTTTTTTTAAGCTCAAAATTTTGGATATTTTTTCATTAATAAATTGAGGTTTTGCTTAATTTTGTTTTCAACCGTTTCAATTATTGAATTCATTATTTTTTATGATTAAAAAAAATAATATATGTGTTCTTAAAGGCTAAAACACAATACAATTACAAGCATTACTTTAAGTTAGGGTGTTATATTTATTTATTAGTACGTTAGAATGTTACATTAAGTTAGAGTATTATATTTTTATTTATTATTAATTTAGAATGTTACATATGGATACATATGCTGGTTTAGGGTTGATATAACTTATAACCATTTGAATGAAATCAACACTAAAACAAATTATTTAAATATCAAAATAATAAATAAAAATTAAATTTCTTTTAAGTGTACAAGTACAATTTATTTTTTAATCTTAAATTTTAAATTAATTATTTTTTTCATTTTATTTGTTATTAAATTTAATTATATTATCAAAAATTTAAGCCGTGCATCGCACGGGCATATCATGCTGGCAGTTACATATAAACCGAAGCTTTTGGAGCTCTCACAAATTTCCACATCAGCATAATATAAAAAAAACAAAAAAAAAAAAAAAAAAAAACCGTAATAAAAGTTTTCTAAAACCCGATGCTCTGCCTTTCCCTTGCGCGAACCCGACTTTTTTTTGTCCAACGTCTCTTATGCTCTTTCATAAATTCTTAACTTTTCGACAACTTCAGAAGCCAGAAATACTTCCTTAGAATTATCCCAAATCTGCCAATCTGATGCTTCTCTTTTTGTGTCATGGTCTCTTCTCTTCTTCTACTTTGTTTCTTGTGAGCTTTGCAATACAATTTTTTCATTGTGGTCTCTGCGTGTTCCTCTACTCTCGGTCTTCTTCGTTTTTTCTATCAGATCTTTCTCTGTTGGTTACCGCTTCTCTCTATTGGTTTTTGAGTTTTGCTTTGGGCTATCAAGTTATGAATGAAATAGGGAAGTTAATCAAAGAGCGGACAATGGAGCTGAAAGTGAAAGAGAATGAATTTGAGTCTATTGATGGTTGCATTAAAGAGAGTTGAGAAAAAAATTAAGTCAAAAAAGAAGATATTAGATTTGATAGAGAAGAAATTGATAGACCAGTCTAAAGAAGTTCAGTCTAAGGAGAAGCAACTTGATTCAGTCGAAGAATTGTATAGAAAATTTTGTGAAGATTTTGAGCTAAAACAGAGGGAGTATAATGCAATCTGAAGATCTATTAAAGAACTCAATGAGGAACTTGAATTTAAAGGAAATCAACTGAATTCTAGACAGAATTTGATTAAAGAGTGTGACAAGGAGTTCAAATCAAAACAGGAAGAGCTTAGATCAATTCAGAAAGCAATTGTGGAATGCTTTAAGGAACAAAAATCAAAGGAGAAGGAACTTTATTTGGTAGAAAAGTCCATCAAAGAGTGCACTGATTCTCTTGAATCAAAGGAGAAGCATCTGAAATTTGTCCAAGAAACAGTGAATGGTGGGTTTGTAAATTTTGAAACGTAAGTACATATTGGAAGAGAACATGTGGAGGAGATAATATGAAGATTAAGAAAATAAATAAAACCTAAAAGCAACAAAGAATGAGTGGAAGTGAAAAAACGTTAGTTAAAAAAAAAAAAAAAAAGGCTGTCAAATGTTAGGTGCTGCGGTACTTTCATATATATATATATATATATATTTTTTTTTTTATGTTAGGTACTGCAGTACTTGAGATGAGATACGTGTAACAAAAAAAAATTGTCAGGGATATTACAAATTGGGTTTTACTAAAATATACTTTTAGGATATATATTAGTAAACCATTTTAGAAAATTTTTTTAGTGAAAAATTAAGTAGCTTAAAGAAGTTGAGAAGAGCTTAAGAAAGGGAGGAAATACATTCTTGAAAAGCATTGAATAAAGCTTGAAGATGTAAGCACAATTGTATATTTATTCTATTTACTAGGTCTTTTGTAATACTTATTAAACCAAATGTAAGAGCACATTATGATTATAGCAATATATTACTTCATAATATTACATGTTTCATCTTATATTAGAGCCAATTTAGCTTTCAATAATTGAAATTTGAGAAATGATTAAACCTGAACATGTTAACGTTTGATTTAATTTAAAATAATCTCGTGCATCGCACGGGTTAGTGACTAGTGGAATGAAAATTAGAAACTTTTGTACTGAAAAAAAGCACCAACAATGTCAGGCCAAAGTTAATGGGAAATTTATCTCTCACAAAAAAAAAAAAAAAAAAAAAAAATCCTTTGGTATCTAATCCAAGCAACCAAATCTAAAACTCATCAAGGATCCACGAATCCACATAATCTCAAAACCACACAAATTAATTCATATCAATATAATCTAATGCATTCAAGAGTATCTTCTTCTTCTTCTTCTCTTTTATTTTTTTTATTTTTTTTTATTTTTTTATTTATACAATATAGAAATTCTACTCTAACCTAATCTAAATGTATATATGTGTGAAGCTCCCTCTTGAAGACTTGAACCCCAACCCTTGCCTCCCACATAAGGGTCGTCAATGGGCCGGGTCAGGCCGGCCCGACCCATTTTTACTTGGTCCATGGACACAATGGGCTGGGCATAATAGGCTATTAACTAGTTAACGGGTCGGGTCGGGCTGGGTCGAAAGAGAAAACCTTAGCCCATGACCCTGCCCATGGGCAATGCCCATTTTGTTTTTAGCAAGGTGGACTATTAGGCTGGGCCTAATGGGTTACTTATGGGCTTGTGTTAGCATATTATTTTATTATTTTTATAAGGAAATAATCAATTTTTTATAAGGAAATAATCAATCTGCTTTTTTAAAGGAAAGAATTAAAAATTTTAATACTTAATTAAAATTTTTTTTACAGTCAAATCTATTTAATTTTTTGTTTTGTTGATGGAAACCTATTTAATTTTTTTTATTAAGGCTTTAAATAGTTTTTTATTTTTATCTTTAATAAAAAAAAAATGTCAAATGGTTAATTCAAATTTGCTAGACTACTAGAAAAATATATATTTAGTAAACTAAGTTTAGCACAATTACTTTGAGTATCTCAGTGGTTGAGGGAGTGCTCTTAAGAAATTCCTCTATAATATCTCAGGATCAATCTTTCATACACTTCCTATATATTTTTGCTATGAATTATGAGTTATTGGGTTAGGCTAACGGGTTAGGCCAATGGGCTAGGCAACGGGTTGGGCTACTAGGCTAGCCCACCGGGTACCTATGGGCATAAAAACTAACCCATGGCCTAACCTACTGGGCTAGTGGGCTACCCATGGACCTCAATAACAACGGGTCGGGCTGCCCATTAGCCCGGTGGGCTGTCGGGTTGTGGGCTGTGGGCTATTTGATGACCCTTACTCCCACACCCCACGAATCCATATAATCTCAAAACCACACAAATTAATTCATATCAATATAATCTAATGCATTCAAATGCATTCAAAAGTATCTCTCTCTCTCTCCCTTTTTTTTTTTTTTACAATATAAAAATTCTACTCTAACCTAATTTAAATGTATATGTGTGTGAAGCTCCCTCCTAGAGACTTGAACCCCAACCCTTACCTCTCACACCCCACAAACACTTATATTTATGGAGTGACCATTGCACCAAGGATATATGATGGTGCATTCAAAATTATCGTTAAATGTATAATTTAATGCATTTTTCTATTAATAGGATTTCACTATGATTTTTAGCTATTTGCCTTGCAAATAAAGGGACATTACAAGTTTTGTTGACAAAAAAATTAAAAATAAATAATAAAGGAAAGTTTCCATATATGGCACGGGTTATAGATATGTTAAATTAGAAAGCTAAAGAGTTGGTTGTAAAGAGGACTAAAGGGAAAATCTGGATGGTTCTAAAGAGAGGGACAAGTGGGAAAATTTGGATGGTTGTAAGTGGTAGATATATTAACAAATTTCCATACCTTCTTTATATGTATAATCAGTCAGTCCTTTACATTGTAACTCTGGTATTCTTTTTTGGTAATACACCATAATATATGTAGGCTATTTCCTATACAAAGAGGGTTTTTTTTTTTTTTTTTTTTCAATAACTAAATTGAAAGACAGATTAGGGGCAAATTACACTTTTTCACCTTAAGCTATACACCAAATTACACTTTACACCCTAAACCATTCGAATACTCATTTTGCACCCTAAACTATCACACTTATTACACTTTACACCCCAATGTTAGTTAGACTGTTAAGTTAGACAAAAATTAATAGCACATGATTTACACATGATTTTTACTTAGGTGACACATTGTTTAAAGACAAAAAAACCCATTTGTAAAGTGGTGGGCTGTGCTAGCGGTGTTGGGCTGCTTCCTGCGGCACTAGGCCCAAGTTTTCTGGATAAAGGAGTTGAGACCGGCCCAACTATAACTCAAGTTGGTCTGGCTTGTGCGCAAACTAGGCCAAGTTTGCCAGGACCATGCTTGCGGCAGGTAGAGCTATTTCAAACAAGTTATGACAGACAAACATAATAATAATAAAATAATAAAATATCTGGCCACTCAATGGGAAATGACCAAACAACCCTCAAACACGACTACAGCAATACTAATCACTTTTATAGAAGGAAAAGAACATAACAAAAAATAAACAAGTATTAATATGTATGGGTCAATCAGAATGTTAGGAAATCAACTAAAATTTGGTCCGTAGGTGCAAAGCCAGAGAGGAAAGAACGTTCCTTCTCAACGCAATTAATCTCTCAGGAAAAAGTCCTGCCGTGGAGATTAATTTCCCTGAGAGAAATTGACCTGAATGGTTTATGCATAGAGGCTCCTTATAATTTTCACAAAGAGCAGGACTTCGTGAGGGAGAGAAGGAATCGATCTACCGGTGTATGACTGCCGTTCTAATTCTCACTTTATTTTCTTTCTGGTTATTTTCTTTCTTTCATTCCCACTCGTTTCTTTTTCTATTTCTTGGTTTTTCTCTTCAAATTCCTATTTCTTAGTTAAGGTTCCCGTTGTTGCTCTGTTTTTCTGTTTACGGCAAGATCCTCTTTTTATAGTGTCTGTCATGACCGGATTTTACTGTTTTAACCCTTAACCTCCTTTGTCTGATCTGGGTGTACTGGCCAACCATCATTGTTTCGTCTGTGTGCCACCCCCCATCACCAGACAAAGAAGGGTATTTTGTTTGCTTGTCTGCCATGGCACCCTTTCCTGCTACGGTCTGGGTTCTTTCTCTCTCCCTATCTCTCATGACATGCACCTAGTGGTTCCAACTCAGCTTGCTTCTTTTGGGTAGTAAGTCATCCTAGCAAGACACCTCCCCGAAAGAGCCTGAGCCGGAACCTCAAGAATAGATTTTTTCCCCTCTCCCCACCACCAAACCATGCCCTCTTAATCTCTAACCCCAGACCTCACCATGCTCTGTATTGGCTGGTACAGGCTAGTGGTGTCTGGGCCTTGCGCGTGCCTTCCTTCCATATGTGTCCAAAATTTGTCTGCTGCCCATTCGTCTGCTGTGGTCTAGAGGCTTGCCTGCATAGCCTACCGTCCGTTTTCTTTAACCTTTTATGTGGGTTGCTTTTTGATTTCCCGCTCCTCTTAAAAGCTGAGCTTTATTTGATAATGGACCTTATATTTCTTTGGCTCACTTCTTGATTTCCCTCATTTCCTTCCATATTGTTTTGTTATTCCTGCTGTAATGACTCAATCCTGCTGGGCCTCTTTAGGCCAGCTGTTTACTCTTTCCTCTAGTGGCTTGGTATAACCACTAGTTTTTCCTACTTATGGGCTCCTGTGTCCCTTTTGTCTTTCTCTTGGACATCCTTAGCCCACTTGCTTTCTTTGGGCTTCCTTGACCCTTTTACTAACTCTGCATTCCCATGGGTTTTTACTAACTTCATTGGGTTTCCTTGGCCCAATTACCTCATTCTCATCCTTGGGGTTCGTGGGCCTACCATAAACCCCTTACTTTCTTAGTTTGCATTACTTTGGGCCTACGGCGACCCTTTCTCACTTTTCTACATCATATACTGCCCATGGGTATGTTATTTCTCTCTTTCCGGGCTTCTTTAAGCCCATTTGCCTCTTCAAGGCCCATTTGTTTATTTCATGGGTCTGTGATCCATTATTCCTGCCGCTTGGGCATAATGGTTTTGCTATCTGCTTGCCAATTCTTTGTTACCCTTATTATTGGGCTTTTCTTCTTTATACCTGGATTCTCACAAATGGCCCTCAACACCCTTCACAAACAATTGAAAACAAAAGCTTATTTCATTTTTATTTTTATTTGGGTTGAAGATTCCCCACACCCCACAATGGAAGCTTTGTATTACTCAAAAAGGAACAACGGTAAAAAGCTGCAATTATAGAGTGACTTTTTGTTATCCGAGTATGAGTATCTGTATGATTTTATCAAACCGATTTGAGTTTGCACCTGGTATATGATGTAGTCTCCACCATTTTGTATGTGATGCAGTCACCATTTTGAAGTTATTATGTTAAAAAATATTTGCTTTCCATCAATGATGTGTGAGGGAGAGAGAGCTGGAGGAAAAAAAGGGAAAAGTTTTTGTTTTAATTGATTGTGAAGATGGGTGTTTTTGTCTTTTAATTTTGTTATATTTAATTTAAGAAAAAAGTCATGTGCTATTACTTTCCATCTAATTTAACAGTGAAACTAATGTCAGGATGTAAAGTATAACAAGTGTAATAGTTTAGGGTGCAAAGTGTAATCTGGTATATAGTTTAGGGTAGTAAAGTGCAATTTCACTGACAGATTAGTTTTAGATGAAAGCATATCATTTCTAAGACAAAAATCCCAAAACCATATAAAATGCCATAATTTTTGTTAAAACTGTCCACGTAGCAAATTTTGAGTGGTGAAAAAAAATAGTAAGTCTATATAAAAGTGACTGATAGTAAATCATAATCTGACATATAGGATACACTACAACAAAAAAATTTTATTGCAAGGAAAAAAAATTGTTGCAATAACATTTGAATCATTGCAATAGTTTACGTGAAGTGTTGCAATAAAATTTGAGGTAATAAGTTTGTGCTACAAAAAATTTTGTTGCCATAAACCTTAAATATTTTAATGACAATTTTGATATAATAATATATTTGTTGTTGCAATAAACAATTTACTACTTCGAATATCTTGTAGCAATAGGTTATTATTTCACGAATTTTATTGCAATAAATTGCAAAGAATTGACAAAAATAATTTGGGTCAAATTATTGCAATGATATCTATATTGTATTAGATAATTGTTTCATATTTTTTTTATTACAATAGATTATAAAATAAGTATAAGATCATTGTAATAATATATTCATTGCAATTTTATGTTTGTCATTGCAATAAATTGTAAAATAATTGATATTTAGTTATTGCAATGATATATTTGTTGTAATAAGCTGTCTCTTTGAAATTTCTATTGTAATATATTGCAAAATAATTGGTATCAAGTTATTACAATGGTTTCTTCAATTTAAGTTATTGCAAAGAAATTTTAATTTCTTCAAGAGTAACATGGAAATTGTCAATGTCAAAACAAATCCCATACATTTAGCTCTCCGAGGTAAAGGAACACTAAGCCATCCTAGTGGTCCACTGATCACTGCATATCCACCCACATAGAAAAACATGTAAACAGAAATGGCAATAGGAACATCCACTTCGAAGTACACCACACCAAGTCATTCAATCGCAATAGACCAAATATCATAAATAATGTGAAGGCCATCATAGATGCAAAAGATCACAATACTACCCGTCTTTTGTATCAACCAACTAACATAACCCCCAAAATTACCATAATGAAATCTGTATACCCAACTGCCATAGATGAAATATAAGTAGAGGCAGACACACCAATAGAAGTTAAAAATACTGGGGCGAAGAAGTTTATGGCAAAAATTCCTGTCATTTGCATAAACATCTCTAGTACACATGCAATAAATAGATATGGCATATACTGGAGGTTAAAGGGATGAAACAAGGAACTATAAACTCCCTTACTCTCTGCTACCAATTTGTCAAATTTAGTAACTATTAGTCTTCCTCTAGTCCTTTTAAAAGCATTTTCAGCTCTTTCAAAGTCTTTCATCTCAATAAAATAATGTGGACTTTCAGGAGCAGTAGCAAATGCCATCAAGGATGCAAGAGCTAAGGCTCCTGAAAGACCAAAAAACCACCTCCACCCTAACTTGGTCTTTGCCACTAAATAATTTATAGTTGATGCCACAACGAATCCCCCCAAATTAAAACCATAAACATATTTAGTAGCTAAGGAGTCTGCATACTCAGTTGGAGCAGATTCTGAAATATAGACAGGAAGAACTTACAATAGAATGTAATAGTTTACATACATCACATTGTCAACAATCATGAAAAAAATCATTTTCTTATAATCATACACAAACATTATATACGTTAATTTTTAAAATTCTAAAATAAAAAGTAATACCTGTAGAATACATCCTACTCCAAAGCCACAAATGATTCGACCAATGAACAAGGTAGGATGGTTCTTTACTGTTGAGAGTTTGGATCTCACCAACATGAGTCCGAAGCCAATAACAACCAATAGCCTTCTACCATAGAGCTTCAAACATACAAATGCAAGGAGGATTGACATAGCAGCAACAAAGTAAAGGCATGCAACCAAACCATTAATTTTATTGTCATCAAATGAACAATAATTGGTTGTCTTTGTAAATTGCATTTCTCAGTAAACACCAAAAAGTGTGAGTGATTCTTTCATGTTAACAACACCTCCTAGAATCAAAATAGCAAATATTAAACCCATATTCAAATATATATTTCATTTCTTTTGGTGTAAAATATTTTTCTTAACATTATTTTCCTATATTTCACTACACCAAAATAAGTCTATTACACCAGGTTTTAATACAACAAAATTAGTATAGTGGTATTAGACGTAATATCACATCTAAAAATTAAAGTCGTTGCAATGGTAACTCAAAAGTAGTAAATTATTACATTAATAATAATTAGTTGTAATAATTTATAATTTTTAGTTGCAATAGAGGCTTTAATACTAAATTGAATTTAGAAAATTTTTTGCAATAACTTAAATTGAAGAAATCAAAATTTTTTTTTGCAATAACATGAAGTTGCAATAAATATATTATTACAATGATCTAATTCCAATTATTTTATAATTTATTGTAATAAAAAATATGAAACAATTATCTATTACAATAAAGATACCGTTGCAATAATTTGACCCAAATTATTTTTTTCAATTCTTTACAATCTATTGCAATAAAATTCGTGAAATAATAGCCTATTGCTACAAGATATCCAAAGTAGTAAATTTTTTATTGCAACAGCAAATATATTATTACACCAAAATTGTCATTAAAATATTTAACATTTATTGCAACGAAATATCTTTATAGCACAAACCTATTACCTCAAATTTTATTGCAATACTTCACAAAAACTAGTGCAATGATTCTGATGTTATTGCAACGATTTTTTTTTGTTGTAATAAACATTTTTTTGTTGTAGTGATTTATATATGCTAGTTTTACTTTTTCTCGAGCTCTTCTTTTGTATAAATAGTTTGGTTCTTCTAATATTATAAGACTACTCTCTTCTATTTTATGTAAACAGTATTTTCTTCTAATTTTGAACTTTAGAAAATCTCTATTTTTTTTTTAAGCTTTTAACATTGTAGTCGGTAGTCTCACATTCCTCATATGCTGCTATATTCTTTATATATGCCATGAACTATTACTCACAATAATTTAGATCCCCCATGTAAGGAACTGAGGGCCACAGTTAACATTTTCTTTAAATTTGTTGAACTTACACATTTGCACTTTATAAAAAAAAACTAGTACAAAGTATTTTAGCAATAGTTGACAATCCACTAATCCAGGCATAAAATAAAATAAAATTCATCTGTAATAAAAGAAGATTAACTTTTTTTTTTAAACAATTTGATGTTCATTGGATGCAAAATAACCCAGCTACTCAAAAAATGTCTAGATCAAAAAGACCTCCTTTAATTTTTTTTTTTTTTTTAAAAAAAAAAAAAAAAAAAGGGCCTCCTTTAATTCCCACCAAAAGTTTTGCATTATTGTGTCTACACCATATCTCCTTTAACAAAGAAGAATTGTACTAGTAAAAGAAAAGCAGTAGAAACGAGATCAAATATATCAAAGAAAAAACAACGAAGCTGTAGTATAACACATAGATATTCTTCTTTTGTGACCCCTTTGCTTTATTAGAGAGGAAAATGAAAAGGAAACTATGAGAGGGATGTGTGAATCCACAGTTGCCCCATACAAAAAAATACACCTAGTTTGTGTGGCAATCATAGAAGAGATAAGTGACCAAGTCGTACTATGCTCTTGACAACCAATCACTAATATACCATCAAACTATGCATTTTTCTTTTTCATTAAGCTTAGATCATTCTAAAAACACTTTCTGACCGACATGTAAAAGTTCCAATCAGATCAACCCCTCACTCAATTTCTACTACATCAAACTTAAAAATTAAAAAAAAAAAAATAAATAAATAAAAAAAAGAAAAAAAGACAAATTACACGTACCGCCTTATTGTATACCCTACAAACATGAATTTACCTTGTGATTTATTATGTGACACTTACCTAGTGGTTTGTTTACGAGGAGTTTCTGCTATCCATAACAGAATTTGATTATGTGTCAAGTGCCAACATCACATTTAGAGAAAGAAATGAAGAAAAAGATTATAGGTTCCTTACATTTCTAGTTCTCTCTCTAAATTCTCCTTCAATCATCATTTTAGTTTGTATGTTTACAAGGCGTAAGCTTTAAGGCAGAACAGTCTTTTTCTTTGTTTCTTTTTCTCGTTTCTTTTCCAATGGGTGTTGTTGGCATTAAAATTTGCAAATACTTCGTAAACAAACTGCAAGGGAGGTCTAAAAGAGACTACAAGAGAAGACAAGGTAAAACATATGGTAGCTCCACGTCTTAAATATAATATTCATATCTATCTCCAGCTGAGCCTACACAAACACAGAAGCGTTGGGCATGCATATTTGTTCTTCATTAAACAAAAGATATTCTAAAAGAACATTATAAACAATGCTCTTTTCTCATGGTAAAGGTTCCAATCAGACAGACCACATGTATCTCACTCAATTTTCTATAAGCTCAAAGGTTTCTTGCCAAGCTTATTCATATCTTGAGGCATCTAAAGCGGAAGTCTGGCACTTTGAGCAACTGGAGTTCTTATTTGATCCTAACCAGAAAAATATGATTTAAAACAGAAAATTCTTACAAAATAAAAAAGTGATCAGGATTAGATAGGCATGAGCTAATAGTTTTATAATATTCCTTCATCGATGCATTTATTGTAATTAAACCCCCCCCCCCCCCCCCAAAAAAAAAAAAAAAAAATCCAGATTGAGATAAGTATCCTAATTTTATTAAAAAAAAGAAAGCTACAATTAGAGGAGAGCTTTTTTGAAAATCCATGCCAAAGTATAAGATATCAATTTCAGCAACTGATTGCCTTAAGAAGTAATGTACATGTTATTCAATACAACGGTCACATATGTTAGAACTAGTTGTGGAGACATGCTCTGGCTTTGCTTTCTGCATCTTTGGTAGATCATGCTCAAGAACATCACTCAGTGCCTTTGAGGCTTCTTGGAGCTCATCCAAACTGAAAATATACAGGTAATGTAAGTCATACAATTATAAAAAATACAGTCATTCATTCTAGTGTAATATCTATTTTGTGTATGATGCCTGAAAGTCCCCTCACTTGCCAACCTTGTTTCCCAGTCACTAATATGTCAACTATGTGAAAGAAAAAGCACTATGAAAACAACCTGAAAGTTTCAATGACATGAAAATCTTGAACATGCACCAAGCATGTTTCCTTACCTTATTGAGAGTGGGGGAGTTAATCGGATGATAGTATCATGGGTGGGCTTAGCAAGAACTCTCTCCTTTAACTGTAGGCAGATATCATATGCAGAAATAGGGCACAGATTTTTGCTGTTGAGCTCCACAGCATTGAACAAACCTCTACCTCGAACTTCTCATTTGTAGTTTGGGTATTGCCGCTGAATCTTAAGTAGATGGTGCCTTAACTCCTGTCCCAGTTGGGCAGATCTATAGAATTGAGAAATATCAAGAGACATTTTATGCATCAAATGGGGATAAAAAATCAAAGAAAAAAAATAATGAAGGCAGCCATAGATATACATGATGAATCTGGGAGAAAAAAGCATAGTTATTTCAAAGCCTAAATTTATGTAAACTCTATTTATGAAAACCCCAACTTGTAATCCAATTGAATTGAAAGATAGAAGCTCTACTAAAATCTTTGGGCTTTAGTTTTAAAAGGAAATTTCAGAGAAGGTATTGCATAAAGTACAACCAAGTATTATTTTCCAAACCATAATACAGATGAAATAGTTGTTCCACCACATTTTACATAGGCTTTTTGAGAGCCTTGTGAAAGCTCTCTGCAGCTGACTACTGCTTTCTCCTTTCCTTTCTCTTTCTGTGGTTCTCAGATAAACAACAAATGCAAGTTAGTCAGATACTTTAAAATGTCAGGATGAATATAATCCTTAGAAGTGAGAAATGGATAAAACTCCATTAATCATCAAATGCATCATTCTTGTATAAATATATTAGCACAACAATCCTTTCTGCTAAATAGAAAATCAAGTATTAAATATTATAGTAAGAAATTTTAATACTGTCTGAATCTCCAGATAATTAAGCCACTAAAGAAAACAAAAATTATATCATGGAATAACAACGTCACTGTTATTGTCCTACTTGTCTATATCATCTAATGATACAACATTAGGCAGTGGATTTGATACCTCTCAAGTCTCAACAAGTCTCTCATCTTTGATGATATCTAGTGAGGAGATGGCAACTGCACTGGCCAATGGATTTCCCCCAAAGGTACTGAGAGTAATAAACAATAAGAGAACTGTGAGCTCTCATATAATATATCCCAACAGAAACACCAAGAAAATGGCATACTTAAAATGAAAGAAAAAAATATTGAAGCTGGGAAAAAGTAAATTAATGAAAACCAGTAAACAACTTTAGGAGAAAATTTTTAGATTCAGCTGAATAGAAACAGCAATTTCAAGAAAATGTTTTGTTTTTTCCTTTTTTGGGAAACAGAGAAAACATTTTAATATTATAAAAAATGGCATAATCATGCAGCATGATTTTGTTTTTTATTGGTAATTTACACTGTTATATTTCAGCTTTCAGGTAATGTGGATTGAATTGGATAAGTGTGTTGTGCGAGCATGTGTTGAGTCTTGCATGAGTGTACAAGGTCGAACTAGGCTATACAAGTGATTAAGAGTAGCCTCAATTATAATTTGACTAGTCCTTTTGTAGTATAGTGCAAATATAGCTAGAGCTTCCTTATGATGTGACAAATGGTATCAAGGCCTACCTGGTAATGCCATATGGCTCAAGGGCACTACAACACAACGTGGGTCCAGACAAGGATGCCAAGAATTTAAGCGGGAGAGATTGTGATACCCCACATTACATGGAATGGATAGGATAAGAGTAATTGTGCAAGCGTTTGCTAAACCCCACATTGGGTTTACTAGATCAAACTAGTCCTTTGGGGTATAGTACAAATATGGCTAGCTCTTCTTGGGTCGTGGCATGCACAACTACTTTGACTTAGTGGGCTTTGAACTCACAACCTAGCCCTCCACTCACATTTTTGAGAGGAGAATGTCCATTTGAGTCAAGGCTCATTGGCTGCAGCATAGAAGTTTTTAAACGGCAAAATGAAAAGACAAATAAAAAAAAATTTAACTGACAGAAAAAGGCTAAAAAAATTGATGTGTGAAAGGTGCTCAGTGTGACATGATTTTCCAAAGAAATAATCCACGGTCATTGCTCCTCACTATGCTATTTTATCAGCCATCTTTTCAGCACTTCTATATAACTAAAGAAGAAAACACTTGAAACACTTGTGACAAATCAATCATTCCCATGGAAATTAAAAGTCTCCCAAGATCCCTATCTCCTTTGCAACAAAAGAATATCAGCAGAGTTATTACTTCCACAATGATATTAAGAAACTCAGATCTAAATGCTCTAGGATTTTTCACTCACTACAGCTTCAATAGAATCCTTTTATTTGAATGAAAGATTTAAAGACAGAAAAATTTGCACAACCTATATGGTTTATTATTAAGCCCCATTAGACACGAGGGAACAACCATATAACAACTTTGATTTTGTCACTTGGCAAAGGAAACCACACCCTTCCAAGAGAAATGAGTAAAGGTAGATCTATCAACTTCTAAGCAAACCCTCAAAATGAATTTAGGAGGAAGGCATCTTATAACAAGACAGAATCCCAATCCGAGAACGTGAAATGTATTTTTCTATGTTGAAATTTAACCGTATCAAACTTGTCTTACAAATTGTACAATTCCTTGCTACAAATATGTATCAAATGGATAAATTAAGGAATCTTTCCAGAATGACCAATCGATAGACTCCAAAACATGGTAACAGAAGCTTAACTTGGAAAGAACTAAAAGTTCCTGCCGCATTTCAGAAAAAATAAATGGTTCCAAATGTGGCTAGGCTTGATGAAAGTAGAATTCAACTTCACTGATACACATGCATCATTTCACTCAGAAAAAACTAAGTATATAGGTACATCATGTCCAATATCTGTTATGGTGTTTCTTCCAGAAGGTACTTTTTTCTACAGAACACTATTTGTCTATGTACAATTTGCATACATTTGCATGTTATTTGCAGAACTAGAATTAACTGGCCAACCATCCAACTCATAGAAGGATATATATTGCCACAAGGTGAGGTGCATTACTGTTGAACCATTAAAACCTGACTGCATCATTATCCTGTTTGGCTATTTTTGTGTTTGGGTTGACTCTGTTCTTATTTGGTTGTTATGCCATATCACTTGAAGTGAATTGACTCACTATGCGTAAATCAAACCTGGCCATTTCTACTTGTATGCACTATTAAATAAAATCCTTAAAAAACTAGAGCCACGTGTCTGGGTAACATTTTCTAAATCAGATAATATAAATGGGTGTTGTAATGTGTCCAGGCAAAATCTTTTAGATCAAGATGGACAAGAGTTAGAAATTAAAGGCTGATGAAATAAAGTAGTAAGCAGCCTAAGCAGGTTAAGAAATAAATCATTTATGAAATACAAAGTACTTATAAATGCAAACCTTCCATGCTCTCCAGGTTGGATACAAAGCATTACATCTTTGTCTGCAAGCACTGCACTTACAGGTATCACTCCACCACCCAAAGCTTTTCCAAGTATCTGGAAAAGAAAATTAAAACGTTATTATACGTATTGTATCACATTGGAGCAGTCAATAAGATTGTTAAGTTAGTTTAAACAAAAAAGGCCTCCCAAGCATAAGAAAGAGTAATGAAGATACAGTGCAAATTGCAGCTTGCAATTTGCATTTCACATCTCTCAAACTTAGCCTCTATGGCTCTATGACAAGATATTCAGACATGACATATCTTTTTCATCATGCAAGACACATTAGGAATACAGTGCAAAGAGGCAAGAATTTTCTCAGGCAGGGAAAACAAAGAATACAAATGTTAGGTTAACTTCAAAAAAGTATATACTCCATTCTATTGCGAATCCTGTTAAAACTTAAAAGTATGTTTTTCTTGTTTCAAGTACAAGTCCATAGATATTTTCAAAAAAAAAGTACGTCCATAGTTCTGGAAAGAATTAAGTCCCAAAATTTTAAAACTTCACTTTCAGAGCTGGAATCTCATGATAAGATATTGGTTATCGGTGGATAGGAAGAAGTTTATCAGAATTTATAAGTTCGTTCTTTTGTTTTTTTATTGATAAGTTATGCTTGCACTTAGTGGGCATTGAACCTGCAACCTTACCCTCCATCCCATTATTATGGGAGGATTAAGTGTTATTTGATCTAGAGTTCATTGGCTTTAGTAGTTCATATAGCTATAACAGAGAACAATTTGAAGGTAGTTCTGCATATAGACAAGGAATAGTCAAAGTCAGCTTTCAATTACAAGTCCAATAGATAGCAATTATGGCCTTCTGAAAACAACCAAGTTCCTAAGGATTTAAAACTTTCTTCCAGCGTCTTCTTATGTGGTATTGTCTGATCAAATTGGGTGGATAAACATAATTCCATTACAAATTCATAGCTATGATAAATGACAAAATGGTGGTATAAAAATCTTCTACAAACAGACAATGCAATTATCAGAGTTTTGAATAGAGAGTGAAACCTTCATAGTCAAAGTTCGCTTTCAAGTACAAGTCCAATAGATGCAAATTTTGGCCTTCTAAAAACAACCAAGTTCCTAAGGTTTTAAAACATTTCTTTCAAAGACTTCGTGTGTGGTCTTGTATGAAACCTTCATGGTCCCGCACGCACACAGAGAGCCATCATTTCATAAGGTGTAGGCCTCCCATTTCAACCCCTAAAGATGTAACTGGAGACTTAAATTTAAATATTTGATATGGATACTGAATTGTGGGCAATACATTAATACTTAGATACCCAGCTTTGTACAGATATTTGAACATCATCATCCAAAATGTTTCTACGTTCACATCCAAGACTTAGTAAAAGTCATTAAAATTATAAAGAATCTGGAGAGAGATTTTGGAGGGGATGGGGGGTGCTCACCACTACATCTGGGCGCACTTCATCCCTGATCGTGCTAAGCTAGATTGCACCTCATCTGCAATCATTAAAACATTATATTTTGAGCACAGATCTCTGACAGATTTTAAATAAAAATCTGGAGAAATTACAACCTACCAATAAATAAAGAAATTTTTTTCTCAGGAAAACAAAGAATTCAGAATTTGGAGGGATGGAATCTTGATTCCCCTCAAAAAAGAGGAGGAAAAACATATTAAGAAAAGGATCAGATTCAGTACATACAGCTTAGACAAAAAATCAACGTTTGAGGCCTGACAGGCGATCAACATTAGGAGACATACGTTCAAATTGGAGAGCTGAGGTTTCAGCACTTAGGTCTCAGACCCCAAAGACTATTAAACCAGATAGCACGCACCAAAGGGCAGTTTGTAAAGAGGTGGAGGTCATTTGCTGCTATACTCCATAAATGCAATTTTAAACTTCGTCTTCCATATAAGACCCCGAATAGAATCTTGGCTGTGAAATACTTTGGAGGCAGTATTCCACAAATCCGTTTTAAGGCTGTGTTCCGATAATTATTTTGTTAAAAATAAAAAATAATGTAGCAAAATAATTTTTAAATTATAAATAGTATCATGAGATATATTTAAAAAAAAAAAATTTGTGAGTTCTGTGAATAGTAAACGAATCCATTAAACAGTGCATAATCTCACTTGTGACGCTCTTCTAAAAAAAAAGTAAAACACAAAACATTGAGTTTTCATCCACATCCAAATAGATACTAATTATGCGTTTGGATTGGCATCCTCGGTGATGCGTTTGCGTTTTCCTCTTCATTTTTTTTTAATTGAGCATTTCACATGGGAGTGTCTATCAGTGGGTCTTGTGCACTGTGCACGGGACCCATCACCTCTTTAACAATCCAAATTTTCACTGAAATGGCACTGTTCAATGGGTCTCGTGTAATGTTCACGGAACCCACAAACTTCTTTATTCAACAACTTTTTCATTAAAAATTAGTCCAATAGCACTATTTACATATTT
Source organism: Quercus lobata (assembly GCF_001633185.2). Classification (NCBI taxonomy): domain Eukaryota; kingdom Viridiplantae; phylum Streptophyta; class Magnoliopsida; order Fagales; family Fagaceae; genus Quercus; species Quercus lobata. The sequence continues at coordinate 15,618,289 of NC_044912.1, read as the reverse complement.
AAAAATTATTTTGCTACAGTGTTTTCAATTTTCAGCAAAATAAGCGGTATCTAAATGGACCCTAAGTGAATTAGTGAATTATACGGCTATTTCATATTAGTTGGAAAATTCAATTAGATTTTAATTGGATTATCAATTTTGCGCCATATGTCTTATTTAATTTTTAATTTTGTGCTAAATGAATTGTTGAGTATAAAAATCGAAATCCAACCTTTTCAACTAGAGAAGCTGGTACCAACCCTTGACGATTGCAAACAACCATCCCAAACTTGCTTCACTAGTTTCCCTAAACACTTAAGTTAGCAAAAATAAAATAAGATAAAATAAATGCGACATGCTCACCCACACACATGGAGTTTCTGCATATGTGTTATGTTCTTTTTTCTTTGTCACTCATTAGTTTCTGCATCTATGTTATATTCTTTGTACATGTTAATTACATGAAATCTACTTATATCTCCCCCATAACCTCAATCACATAGTGTTCATAAATGTGACATGCTTAGGGGTGTGCATGGGTCGGGTTGGATCAAGTTAAGGGGATTTTTTGACTCAACTCACCATGGTGGGTCAAAAAAAAATTCAACCCAACCCAACCCATCACATAAGTCCAACCCAACCTAACCCAACCCACATGGGTTGGACAAATTTTATTATTATTATTATTAATAAATTGAGTAGAAAAAATATAAATATAAATATATTAAAAAAACCCAAAGATTAGTATCAATGTGACTCCTTAAAGGCAAACAACACTAATGATTAAACAACAATAGTAATTTACTAGGATTTGTGTAAACTAATTGGTTTTTATATAAGATGGGAAGAACTAGTTATTTTAAAAAATTTATTAATTATATAATATATTTTAAATATATATTAAATATATGGGCGGGTCGGGTTGAGTTTGATGGATTTGGAATTTTATGACCCAAATCCGACCCAGTCCACTATCAAAAAAAAAAAAAAATTTGTAACCCAATCCAACCCACAAAATCCTAAAAACCGATCCAACTCGATGGGTTAGGTTGGGTTGGATCAGTTTTGACAAGTTGGTGGATTAGCTATACACCCCAAACATGCTCACCCACACACGCACACGCACGCACAGACTAATTCAATTTCAAACACAGTCACAAATATACTCACACATTTTGGTAACCCCAAGCAAATTACAAATTCGTTAATCACAGCTGCCTTGTTTACAAATACAAGCAAGCAACCAACCACAATGTTTCGGAATTGATGACACACATGCGGCCTAGTCCTAGGTCTGACCCATTGAACCCACCCAACTCTCTCAAGCCCAAAATTATCACTCTCATAAACACACGCCTTTCAAGCCAGTCTTAATCAGTAACAAGCCCAGGTCCAAACCCAACCTTGAAATCCAACACTTCCTTTACAATCAGACCAGCCCATATTTTAAGCTCATACCAAAGCCCCATTTGAAATAAATAAATTATCAGCCCACGCCAAATTCAAGCCCAACAGAAACCTCCATTTACATAAAAACCTAGCAAGCCCACACCTAACCTAACCCAACTGAAACCTCTCAAACTTAGAGCCCAAGTCGAAAATTGAGAGACAGAGAGATCCGAGAGGGAGATAGAGAGGGGCTGATTTTATGTAAACTGGCTTCATCAATACTCTGATATAATATTAGTCAATAGGGTTCTCCAAAAAATTATACACCCATCATTAATTCCTTATAGTTTTAAAATACTAAAATTATAACTAATTTTTATTATAACTAATTTTATAATAAAAAAAGTTTATAAATTAATGTGATGATAAATGTGATTTTTTTTTAATCAACAATGTAATAAACGAAAACTATATTTTCATTTTATGTTTAAATATTAACACCGTGAGGTTTGTATAATACTAAAATTTATAATAGTGTAGCATGACTCTTATAAGTCACAAATGTGGCTTCATGTCCAAAACAAAATAATTAGATGACAACTTGGCTCTTCTTGATAGAGCATGAGCTATTATTAGTTGTTTAAGTATGTGTTTTTGACGTAAAACATATAACACATGCCTGAAGACACAAGGGTGCTGGAAGTCATGGCGCATGATCAAAGGGTGCTAGTAGAGGCCATTGCGATGATAGTATTGAAATTGCATGAAATTTGACAAACTGATGAGAATCAGCATTCTAATCCAAACTCGATATTATCTCGAGTGATGCCTAAATTTAGGCAAATTCCTTCGTTAAGGCCCCAAAAACAATGTTTTTCCTATTTATAGTAATATTTGTTTTTTCCTTAATAACTTTTAGTTTAAAAGTCAGAATAAGGTCTTGTTTGTTTTGAGATATCTTTTAGAGACAATATTTTCAATTCCTGCAATTATTTTCAATATTGCTATTTTTGGTAAAAACTACTATTTTAACACCTAATTATGTGATTAGCGTGAATTAGGGTTTTTGGGTGTTTTCCTAGCCACTATATGTTTTCTTTTGCTATTTAAACATATTGTAGCATCTAAGGCAATTTAGTTTTCAGATTTTGTAAAAAAATACAAACTTTGTCTATTTCTTTCTGGTGGATTCCAAAACTCTATCACCTTGTGAATTCAAGGAACCTCTCGTGGATTCAAGGTTTTCATTCAAAAGCTAACATGTTTAGTTTCTTTTCCATTCAGAAAGCAATGTGTTTATTTTCTTGTAGCTTACGTGACATCAGTTTCACATGTAATTTTTATTAAAACACGTCTATCAGTGATAAGTTAGAGATCAAAATTGGGTTGTAACTGTTCCTAACTGCTAGAATTTAGTTTATGGGGTTAAAGCATTCATACCAGGTTGTTTATATCTAATTTTGGTGTTAAGAAAGAGATAGAGATTGTTTGGTATTAAGAAACAAAACAAACAATTAGGATTTTGTATCTTCAATTCACGATTTCGATTCAAATTCACCTATGTATGGACTTGAGTGCAAAATGGTGTGCATAATTAACACTACCCTCTATGCTTCTAAACCCCAACGTGCATGATTCAATTAAAAGAGTTATGTTTTATGACTACCATGGCCATTTTTGGGCAAAATGGTACCTCATTTTGCCATGAGGACCGGGGGTATCAGATTACCATAGCCATTGTTAGGCAAAAGTGGTGGCCCTAAGATATTAAGTATGACATCATGTGGTGGCCCAAGATATTAAGTATGATAATAGGAATTATGATTTAGGATAAATACACACATATACTATCAGTGCAAAAATGATGTGTGCATTTGTTTATGTGCGTTAAGTGGTGTGTAATAAACACCACTCAAAAGAATATTTATGGACAAACATGACCAAAACCCCACCCTCAAAGCTTGATGTAAGACCAAACAAGTACATGTTTCATATTATTTACAAACATGATCAAAACCTGTCCTTATAAGATGTTCCATACACAATGAGGTAAGGTACAGTTCAAACAACAATGTCGATTGTTATTGCAAAGTTAACACCTGATGATACTCCTGTCCCTGCAATACAATGAAGAACCAATAGCATTCAAAACTTTGATCTTGGCTTCTAGCATCTTTATTATATTTTAGATTGAATAACTAATTTGTTCCTCTAATTATTGGGTGAAGTTCAATTTAATCCCTCAACTATAAATTGTAATAACTTAACCTCTATATATATATTATTCTAGTAGAAATAAGGTTCGTGGAATATGAATTTTCTTAAGGTTCAAAAATAAGGTTCGTGAAATAGGACCTCATTGTTCTCTCTCTCTCTCTCTCTCTCTCTCCATTTCTTTTAATTTATTTATGCAGTTGTGTTTAGTCGGAGAAACTGTGGTACAATACCTAGGGAAATGTACCTAAGTTTTTCTCTTTTCCCCTTTACTTTCTCCCATTCTTTATCCTTCCAAATGCTGAACGAGTTACTGAAGATTATATCACAAAAGGCAATGCACCTTTGAAGTGAACAAACAAGTGGCTCAAGAAAACATGTGCATGATGTTCATTTATCAAAATGTCAGGTCAAAGGTGCAATTAAGAGAAGAAAAATTAACTAAGAAGCATCTCTTCACCTTTGTGAGTAAAAGTTGCAGTATTGACTCCGATAACATGGCCATATGAATCAATTAATGGCCCTCATGAATTACCTGTACAGATTCCACGCAACAAAGTATGAAGGATCATGGAATGAAAATTAGCATTGGTAAGAATAGCAATTCATTTAACTATAAAATTAGCATTGGTAAGAACTCAGTTCCACTTTGTCATATAAAAAACAATAATTCTAATCTATTCAAGATTGTGGAAAGCAAATCCTAAACTATAAAACCACCCTCAATGCAGATAAAAAGAAAATGACTCAATCAAAGTACAAATTATATCCAAATAATTCAATTGATCATAAGGTTACTTCATTGAGGAAAAATTAAAATGAAATTAAGGGACACTTCAATACAAAGTTACATTTTACTTGAATAAAAACTCTATACCTGATATCTTATATCAGTGGGTGTAATAATCAGATAAATATCCAAAACTATTCTGAAAATTTGAACAAACCATAACTTCATAAAATCTTAGAAATTTTTTGTGAAGACAACTGCCCTCACTCAAATGTCTACGGTTCCGCCAGTGCACTAGGTAATGCCTCATTGTTTGCTGTGTAGGTAATTATAGTAGTATGATCTTATATCACTCGACAACGACAGAGTAATGGTTGCATATTTGCAATATACAAAACTGAGTAAATCTTCAACAATAAAGAATTTAGATATAATAGGATGGATTGAATAAATACAATCTTTACTGAAGTAAGAGAAAGAGTGATGATTATCAAGGAATTTCAAATATTTAAAAGCAAAATGAAATTTACCTGCATTAATGTCAGCATCTGTTTGAATTGCTCCTCGAATGGCCCTTCCATTTGGCGAGGGTATCTCCCTACCTAATCCACTGACTACCTGCACAACTCAAAGTAACAAATACATGGATGTTAAGACTCTTTTACCAAAGACGGCCCCATGCCAATGAGAAAAGAACACTCTCAATTGACTGCTCAAAGCCTCAAAGTACTCCAAAACAAAGTACAATAGACTTAAAATAGATTATGACCTCAGTTGTGAAATTTCATAGTTCACACTTGGTATTAAAACTTTTTTTTTTTTTTTTTTTTGTTTCTTTTTTTTTGGTTGGTTATATAGCAGACAGTTTAGAGAAATTACCCCTGTTGTCAGTGTTCTCATATCCGTAAGGATTTCCAATGACAAAGCAGCTTTGACCCACATGTAAATTCTGAGATGTGCCAACAGCAACAGGCTTTAATTCCATCCCTTCAACATTAACCTGCCAATCATATTATGTTTGAATAATTTTACATAGAGATGACCTAATGCAAAACACCCACAAGTAGACAAAAATGACATCATGTGGAAGGGAATGAATAAGGAAATTGGTCCTTAGAAGTGACTCTTCGAAACCTCTCTTGTTTATGCAGATAATGAATGAAGTACACATTGTAAATTAGTTTTATATGTTCTTTGCAAAGGTGAAAAGGGAAAATCCATGGATACTTCCATCTCATGTGCATTTCATGCTGCAGGTCATACTTGAAAGGCCTTCTATCTTGTCTTTGACCGGTACTTTTATATTGAGTAAATATGATTCCAAGAAAGCTGGTTACCCATCATACATGAGCTGAGGTCAAAACAAAGACTTCATAGCTGGGAGATATTAATACATCTCTTGGAATGTAAAATCTCACTTCATTACATAACATTACAAATTTTTAGTTCAGTTTGCTAGAATAATTGCATGGTAATCAACAAATGATAGAGTTTCTATGTTTTTGTCCAGCTCATGGAAGGTATATTAGGAAGAGCTACATAGAAAATGATATCTCATTGTTTTTTGTTAATGGAAGGAGTCAAATAGGTGAAATTTTTGCTGGGAAGCATTTGATTCCCTCCCAAGCCCCAAAATTGACTCTAAAGAGCATGGAGCATTCCTATTTAGGCCTTGAAGCTATGCTTGCCAAAGGTCTCCTCTGCCTCCACTTACCACCACCCCCCGCCATTATCCTTCTCTATTCTATGAATTTGCATTAGCTAAAAGAAGATGTTCCCATATTGCTTTAATTTTTTTTAGAATAATTGCAAGGTTTTAGGGATTACATCAATATGGAAAATATCTAATTAAATCCCATAAAACCCTCAACATTAAAATCAATATTCAAAATTCTAAAAAAAAAAAATTCAAAAAAAAAATAAAATCTTAATGATTTTGGAGCTCCTTGCATCAAACTTTTCCTCCAATTAGAAAGGTCAACTTTTGTTTCTCTTACCAAATACATTTTCTAGACTTTTTGCTACCGTATATAGGAGTTAACCATGGCATGTCAAATCAAACATGATCAAAAACTAAGCTTTGTAATAGCATATATCCAATCCTAAAATCTTCAACTTGATGAATGAAACTCTATTCAACAATGAAAATATAAAGAGAATAAAATTATATAAGTTTTCATATAAGATAGTATACAAGGCAAACCACATCGAGCAATAGGTCACGAAAGCTAAGATTTAAATTTAATTATCCCAAGCAGTATTTGTCTTTGTTTTGTTTATCTCAAGACTCAAGAGTGATCACCAAGAAGCCTCTAGTTGAGCCAACCATAAGTTGAGACCAAGTAGTAGCTGGGAATATTAAAAGCACTAGTAAGCCTATTAAAACATACATCGTTCAGCTCGAGCTTGGCTTTAAAGTAAACATGCATTTACCTGAAAATAAACAAATCTTAATAGCTTGCCTCTTTCATCTCACCATAATCTCTAATGAGACGTTTGCAAGCCAATCAAAAGCCAATATTATAGCTTGATTCACATCACAACCCTGCTCCCAGTGTCATCTCACACAAAGATAAATTAGTAAAAAAAAACTTTAATGATTGCTTTATCATCACAATTGTGCTGAAGACCTCACAATCAAATCCTAGGGCATGCATGAGTTAGTGGTTTTGATGATGCAGATTCAGGGGTGGTGCAGGGGCTGCTTCTTGGTTATGTGAGGGCTGCCACTCTGTAGTGCATTATTATCTTTTAAGAAAAGGATAACATAAAATTCCATTTATTAAATACTCACAAAATTTATCTTTCAATTGATTTCAGATGCAATGAATTCATCATTACCATGTTGATGCTTAATTTGCACCTCTGCTTCTAACTTGACTATAAAACTTACCTCCACACCTCAATCCTAAATGTGAAATCCATTGTCAATCCATCATTATTCTCTGTATCATTAATTTTCTTAATGTCTTTTCCAACCACAATGGGCTAGTTGATTTAGAATGGACAGGACAGACTTTCCTTCTATAGAGAGAATGTCAAAAGTCAACACGTAAGAAATTTAGGAGTAGAAAAGTACTAATAAAAATCATCCAAGCCAAAAACAAAATTATGGTGAAATTTGATGACTAGAAGGGAATCATGGTGAGGATCAAAACTCATCGCCTTATGACCATGACCTACACCGCTTTTTGGGAAAATTCCTTTAATTAGTACTTTTGCTAGTTATGATAGATTTTCTTTATGTTATAACTTTCAATTTAAAATTCAAAATAAAGTCTAGTTTGTTTTGAGACGTCTCCTAAAGACTATAGCATTTGATTTGTTATATTCTAAATTTTTTTCTTTTTGGTAATTTTTCCTATTTTTGAGCCTAATTCTGTGCTTAACAAAAATTAGGGAGTTTAGGTGTCTCCTATCCACCCTAGGAGTACTTTTGTTTAGGGTTTTCTAAGGGTCTCCTTGCAGCCTTATCTTTTCCTATTTATGTACATTGTAACCTCCAAGGCAATTTTGTTTTTCGTTAATAGAAAAAATTTGAGAGTTTTCTCCTATAATTTTCTAGTGGATTCCAGAATTCACCTTATGGATTCAAGGATTATCGTCTTAAAACAAACGTGTTTGATTTCTTATGGCTTTTTGTCTGCATCACTTGTGGAATTGATAGCATAAACAGTTCCATTGAGATAAGTTTATGTCATCTAGTATTAACCATATCTCCTAATTATTTTTCAAGTATGAAATTTTCTCCACCTCTTCCCCTTATATGATGTTTGTATACCAATTTTTACATCATATATGATCTGGTGTTGAAGTGAACAACATTTAGTAACAATGCAAAACTTTTGAGTCCAAGGACAATTGTATAAGTTAAGAGGAAATAGATAGATGTATATGCATTTTAAAGTGCAACATCTAAATGTAAAAATAATTAACAAGTGCCATTTCATCCCAACCACAAATCATCCGTTGATTCTTCAAAATTATTCAGTTTAGACCTCCACTTAGTTTCACCCAAGCTTCATCCTAGTCTGGGTAGATCACCAAGGTTTGGGTCTATAAGTAATAAACCCTCCAAGCCTAATCTACCCAGTGCACCTAAGCCCTCCAAGTTTCTTGCTCCAACAGGGTTACGCCAAACTTTGTCTTCTCTAGCTTACCAGATCTCGCAACAAGCTCCATGTTGCATCCGCCATCCTTGGCATCTTCCAATGCTTCCCAAATCTCCAAAAACACTCTTAACACTTTGAATAGGTGTGGGTAGTGTTTGAGTACAAATCTCCTCTCAATGGTATAACAATGGGAGAGGGAATGAGAAGAGACTATAAAGATTTTTCTCTAAGAATGGGTAATTCTCTCTAATAAGGTGGGTGTGTTGTAGAAACCTCTTTTAGGGTTTTTCTTTCTGAATAGCCACACTACATTTCGTGGGTATAGAGGTATTTATAGTAGTGTATGAGATGGAATGTGAAAAGTCAGTTTTCATCCAAACAAGGCATTATGGTGACTTGGCGTCATGACTGGAATGAGTCGCAAGTTTGAGTCACGAAATAATTTCCAGGCTAGATTGTACTTTTTGTCCTGTAGTGCTCTAGCTGTCGTGACCCTTCAGCTCCCTACATACTTCACACGTGTGGCGACTTGCCAGTCGCGAGTTAGTCACGAGATCCAGTCACAAGACTCCTCTTAAATGCACACAACTTGAGTTTCTTCACACTCTCTCATACACAACCCTTACATTATTCCCACCTAAATACAGGGTTTCTACATGCTGAATTACAAGCAAATTTGACACAAAATAAAGTCAATACATGGTTGAATAAATTCAACCTTACAAAATCTCGCTTTGATAGACTCCATAAAATTTTAACATTTACTACAAGAATGTTTAATACTATACAAACTCATATTAATGGTCTATTTATCACTTTTACCTTGATTGTAAAATTGGCTTGTGTTGATATGGGTATTGATTTTTACATGCAGTGCTCAAGTGAAACTTTAAATTTAGAAAGATGTCTTGGCAAGCTTTAAAATGATGCTTTCCAAGAGGAAGGGGGGACTAATCATATATGGGCTTGTTAGTATTGAGGGATTTATCACACATGGCCATATAGGTTTGGCCTTCAGGTTTCATATACAAATGAAGGCATCAAGATCTGTGATAGTGCTGAGGGAGAAATGTTATATTGACAGTTAAGCATTTATTGTTTTCCAATATCAGGATTATCTTTTGTTACTCTGCTTCGACCATATATTTACATTGTAGATGCTATAATACAAGATACACATAGGGTTGAGTTGTTGGCAGCAAAGGTTGAAAGATTGAAGGTATAAATACTTATTTCTAGGATAATAATTACTGTTTTCTTGAAAATTCTCTTGTAAATATACTTTTTTCCTTCTCTATAGGACATTAAAAAGTGTTAGGGTTGCTTCATTAAGAAGAGGCAATATATTCTGTCAAGTTGAATTTTGAATTCAAAATGCCATGCGGAGTATGTGAAACCTTTAGAAGTAAAATACACGTTCTTACACTTCGTTTCTGGTATAATCTAGAACAGATTTGATATTAATACATTAATTTGTAAACAGATTCAGCAGCATGAAATGCTTGTTTTTATGATCATTGCATCTTTATTCATAATAGATCAGTTTTAGTACTGCTACATATATGAATGTATGATGTAAGACAGATCTTACATACAGAAGTTGGGAGATATCTACAATTGCTCTATGTGGGCTAATTCTTCAGTTTTAGGTTTTGAGAAGCATAAGGTAGGTGGGCTACAATCCCTTTCTCTCCATAACAATATTCTACCCCAATATTAATGCTTAGTAGATATTTTGAATAAAAAAATTCTCTAAACTCTAGACAATTCACTGGACTCCTTCATCTTTCATGATCAAAATCCCCTTGATATATATATATATATATATATGCACTTGAGTTTTGGGGGGGGGGGGGGGGGAGGGACTTGCATAAGATATATGCACTATATACACATCATGTGAATGTATAATATTAGAAATACTAGGACTTATGTGGAAGGTGATGATGCCGAAAATATCACCAATAGGTCACATAGCACTCGTGACTCAAAATAGACCCCCGGAGAGCACCGGTGTGGTGCCAGTCAAATACCCTCCGAAGGTTAAGTTAAAATTATTCTCACAACTCTAGAGTGCTAGAGAGGGTAAATTATGCGTACCTTGATTTGTGAGGGTATTGGGGCTTTTATAGTAGAAGGAGGTTGGCCTCTTTTCTTTGACCTAGAAGTCTTTTCCTTATAGGACTCTTCTTGAGTAATCCCAAACATAATGGGCAAACATTTCCTTGTAAAGTGGATTTTTCATTAAGTGCGTATCTTTTAGAATTATCCTTGCACTAATATTCTGATTTCCTTCAAGATCCTCTCGGATTCCAAATGTGTGCCCTAAGTATTTTAAGTCATGTCAGGCCCTGGACTCTTCCTTATTTCCGGCCCACGGGCTTGGATCCGTCAGGCCCAATGTGATGCTATTTTTTACCCCTTCAGAAGGCATGCTAGTGGAGGACTTGTGGTTACTTATTAGTTTATTTAGGTAGAGTTTATACTCTGTTTCAAGACTAAAGAAACAGAGTGCAGTTTTATTTGGCTAAATTATCATTAAGTGTGAGTGAATAGAGTTATTGATTAGATGAAATTCTTCACAGAATAAGAAAGATAATTCAAATTTATGTATTACTTTGATCTAAATTTCTATTTCTATCAAAAGAAAAAATTAGATAGGGATTTTTAATAAGTATTAACGATAAACTAAGAGGTTTTTTTTGGGTGGGCCAGGGGGGTAGCTCCCCCTTGCTCTGCCCCTATATATATTAATTAAAGACCAGTGATAGCAAACAAAAATAAGATGATAAAAACATATATCTGGAAAAAAATAAAAAGATAATAGTTTAGCATGCATTATATATTTACTTAAATATTAATAGTAAGATGGCTTTAGAACCACTTGGAGACTCAATGTAAAGCCGCATGATGAAAACGGTGTTGTAGCAGCAATAAACTAAATCAATATCAGCAACAGACCCATAAACGGTGTCGTAGCCAATTTGATCAAACGGTGTCGCATCATGATCAGTACTAGCCTTGCATGTTTTCTCTCTTAATTAATAGAAGAACGGCACCGTATGATAAACGATCTTGTTTTGACCTAACAGAATTTTGTTAGTTAGTTGTACAGCTAGCTCCTTTGACCAATAGACGCAAGATTACAATAATTCTGATCAGTATAATACATAATAATGGCTAAAGTCCAAAAGCTGTTCCAATGGCAACCGTACGTTGCTCCTCACTCCTCTCTTTACTGAAAGATTGAAAAAATCGAAAACATCCACATTACCAAATACCCCTTTTTTTTAATACAATTTTTTGCTGGGAATCCTTCACTTTAATACTAAACAAAAATACACGCTAAACAATGATTATATATATATATATATATATATAAAACTGAAGCCTTTGCTGGCACCACAATTTTCCACTTCAGCATAAAAAATAAAAAATAAATAAAAATTATAACTCCTCTGTTAGAGATATATTAGCCCATTAGTATAGGCCCAAGCCTAATTCTACTTTGTGTGCAAGCCAAATCTCCTACTTGTACTAGAAGTCTATTAGTCTAGGGTTTAGTCTACTATATATACACATGTTATGATTCATTGTAATGCAGGATTTGTACTACACTCTAATATATTATTGATGTAGCCCTTTAGAGTTTCCTCCGTGGATATAGACCGTTAGGCTGAACCACGTAACTCTCGTGTGTTACTATGTTCTATACTTTATGCTTTCACTTCCGCATCCATACTAGCATATTCAACATGGTGTATCAATGCTAATATTTAACATGGTATCTGAGCCACCTTCCTGTGGCCATGATTTTCTGTCCTTACGGTATATTTAAGAACAATCTTTGTCTTCCTCGGCGTTTTTCTTCGCTGCGTTTATTTTCTTTGGCTTCCTACTACTGTTGTCAAAACTCTCCGGTATAGTCAAGCCATTGTTGGAAGTCGCATTAACATTGCAAGACTATTGCCTTCCTTAAACTACCGTCACAGAGCCAAACTTCATTCAAGGGATCTTTTTAACCTTATCAAATCTCAAGATTTCATCAAGCTTCCATCTTGAGTTTGAGAGGGGGTGTTAGAGATATATTAGCCCATTAGTATAGGTCCAAGCTTAATTCTACTTTGTGTGCAAGCCAAGTCTCCTACTTGTACTAAAAGTCTATTAGTCTAGGGTTTAGTCTACTATATATACACATGTTATGATTCAATGTAATGCAGGATTTGTACTACACTCTAATATATTATTAATGTAGCCCTTTAGAGTTTCCTCCGTGGATGTAGACCGTTAGGCTGAACCACGTAACTCTCGTGTATTACTATGTTCTATACTTTATGCTTTCATTTCCGCATCTATACTAGCATATTTAACATGGTGTATCAATGCTAACATTTAACATCCTCAAAACCCTAGCAACCTTACCCCTCTCTCAAATTAAGAAATATAAAACCACGATTTCTGCAAACTCTCTCTTTCTCTAGACGTAGGAAGCCCTAAAGCATTCAAGATCTACAAAACCCTAGCAACCTTACCCCTCTCTCAAGTTAAGAAATATAAAGCCACGGTTTCTGCAAACTTTCTCTCTCCAAGCGTAGGAAGCCCTAAAGCATTCAAGATCTACAATGCACGGTATAGATTTTAGCTTATAAAGTTCAGCTTTTGTAAGGTTAGTTTGTTTATATATTTAGTCCTTATATTTAGGTTTAGGTTTTAAGAGATTTATATATTACTACTATGTGGCTGAATTTCCCGTGACATCAGTTTTATGTTTTTTTTTTTTTTTTTTTTTTTTTTAATTTGTTTTATGTAAGGTTAGTTTGTTTACATCAGTTCTTTATCTCAAAGATAAGATTTTTATTTCTACCGCAAGAACTATTTAGATATGTATCCTTTGCAAGCACACATGAATTTAAATTGTCTTTTAATATATGCATGCTTTATTATTTTCTAATAGTTTTCCAGTGCATCGCACGGGTTAGCGACTAGTATTATTATAAAATGAAGACCTAATAGACATTTTAACAATAATATGGCCGGAAAGATTAATGAGAAAGAACAAATCGGGAGAATGATATATATATATATATATATATATACACACACACACATCACTAATATTATGCCCGTATGATGCATGACTTAATAAAAAAATTATATATAAATTTTACAAAATATATTATTTGATAATATAATCAAATCTAATAACAAATAAAATAGTAAAAATATTTTTAAAAATTAAGTTACATTGAAAATGTATATTATGTAATTTTTTTTTTTTTTTTTTTGCAAAAAAGTATATTATAAAAAATTAGGGCAAGTTTTAAATTTCTAAAAGTTTTTTAGTAGTAAAATTGTAATTTAATTATATATATATTTTAAAATATTCTATAAATATTGCTGCAATTTAAGATGTATTAGATATTTTGATTTAATGCAGTATATGTTGCTACAATTTAAGATGCATTAAACCTCTTTTTTTAGTGTAATATACAGTTGCTGCAATTTAAGATGCATTAGACCTTTTGATTTAGTGTAGTATAAGTTGTTACAATTTAAAATACATTAGACCTCTTTTTTTAGTGTAGTATATGATTACTGCAATTTAAGATACATTAGACTGGTTGATTTAGTGTAGTATATGGTTATTGCAATTTAAGATGCATTAAACGTTTTGAAGTGTAGTATATGTTGCTGCAATTTAAGATACATTAGACCTCTTTTTTTTTCATATAGTATACGGTTGCTGCAATTTAAGATGCATTAAATTTTTCTTTTAATGTAAATGTTATCTTTTAATGAGTAGTATTTTTTTTTTCTTTTTAACTGGAGGTGTTTTATCTATATATATTATATATAAAACCGAAACCTTTGAAACTCTTACAATTTTTCACGTCAGCACAATATTTAAATAAAATTATAAAAATTTTATAAAAACTAATTATTTTTAAAATTATTTTTTTAAAACAAACTAAATAAGGAGTAAAACTCTATTTCTCTAACAAGTCCAACTTAAACTCAAACTCAAATGTTGGTAATTTATCTCTAAATTTGCAAAATTTCATTTAAGAATTAATTTATTTTCTTAAAATTTACAAACCGATTTCTATTTAAAGGAGAAAACACCAAATTGTAAACACTCAATAGTTCTCAAACTATTGTAGCCACCTCCTTTCTTTTTGAAACCCTATGTTATTTTGTTTTTTCTTTCAAGGAGATTGCCTTTATGTCATAATACCACCATAGGAACCTACAGAGAACATCTCATGGACAGACATATCACCAAAGATGCTAAGAAGTCTAAGATGGTTACGACAGGTTTGGGTGAATGTAGTTCTCTTCACGTAAAGCGATAAGCTAATATAACAAATAGGTCTGCAGCAAACTCTTTTATTTTTATTTTTTATAGACCCGTTAAAATTTAAAATTTATTGCTTCATGGGTTCATGTACTTTTTTCTTTTTCTTATATTTCTATTTTGAATAGTCATATTTTTTTAATTGTTTCAATAACATATTCTTTAATTATATTTGAACATATTTAGCAGATTTTGATAATTATACCATGCATTATTCTTTTGAAGGTAATCAATTTTTTTTTTTTTTTTTATATATATATTTCTCTATTGTGTAATCATATACATTTTGTTTTGTTTAAAAAATTTATAGAAAGTAAATCTCATGAATCTTTAATATTTTTTGGTCTTTCATAAGTTTTAATATTTGAATTATTCATTTGATGGTAACACATCTTTTTCTTATATTTCTCTATTGTGTAATCATACACGCGTGCGCGCGCGCGCACACACACACACACACACACACACACACACATATATATATATATATATTTCTATAATTTGTAGGCTCTGAATCTTTTTATTCCTTTCAATGGTTATAACAATGAATTATTCTTTTGAATATAACCCATCTCTCTCTTATATTGGCTTCTTTATCAAATTGTAACACAAATTGAAGTCATACAAGAACAAATCATGTAACGGTGTAGTTTCTTTATCAATTTAAGATTTTATTAAATTATTTTAGTCTACTTCACAAATAGGTAAGTTCCCGTGCATAGCACGGGTTAGCGACTAGTTTCAAATAAAAAGGAAAACAAAGGGCTAAATTTTAGAGGGAAAATAAATAAATGTGGAGGTATTTTATTTGGATGAAAAGGGAATAAAGAAAGATAAATTTTAGGAGAACTAAGATGAACTTAAGGCGAAAGAAGCCTAAATTTGAGGAGTTCTCATAGTTTTCTTTTTTCTTTTTTAATTAACTGGAGGTGTTTTATTATGAATGAAAAATGGCTAAATTTTAGGGGGGGGGGGGGGGAAGATGAAGATGAAGGAAAAAAAAAGCCTAAATTTTAGAAGTTTTCTTTTTGAATTCAAAATGATTTGTTATTTGACATTGTTGTCTCTGTCTCTAAGAGAAGTTATTGTTTATTAATAAGGGTGTTTTTTAAATCGCATAAAAATCCAGTTTAATATAGGGATTTTTTTGGGGAATAGTGTGACGTTATTGACCCTATTCCTAAAACATTTGTAAAAGAAGTAATTAGATACTAGATGAGGATATTTTTTACCATAAAAAAATCTAGTAGTATGGATAAGACAAGGGAGAGTCTAGGGTTTGAATGGGCACATGAAATTCCCCAAATTAAAATTCTAATCAATAGCAACCAAAATAATTTATGATTTCCCCTCTTTTTCATTCATGTGTCATGTTGATTAGGTTTTGTGCATAAAATAAATTTCATGTAGTTCGAACTACTCTCTTTGGCTTAATTTTCAATTCTATAATAATAATAATAATAATAATAATAATACTAGGTGAAGCTGAGAGAAACTCAAATTAAAATTTCAAATTAAAGTTTGAATTTTCATGTGTCCTAAATTATTTATTCTTAAAAAGTTTTATTTTTTAATTTTAGAATCAAATGTGATATCACATTGTAAATATTCATCCAAATGAGTTATTAAATACAAAAAACAAAGAGTCTAGAATAAATGAATCGTAAAAAAAAAAAAAAAAAAAAAAGTGCTTCACAATAATAATAAAAAAATAAATATAGACAATTTACATTTTATACCTAATACTATCCTTTTATATATGTAAGAATTATATTATGTATCTTAGGTTATATCTTTAAATATATCCATGCACATGCATAGGGTTACAAGTTAGTTTGTTTATAAAATGAGTTATTGCTATTTTGATATCTTCATTCTTCTTCTTCTTTAGGTAATTTAGTTTATTTCATGCAATTCATGCTTTGTGAATATAACTGTGCATCACACAAGAATAATAGTATTGTCTTCATTAATCTTAGACATATCCTTCAGCATTTGAGACATGTCGCCATGTGGCACAAGCCAAATGGGTCCATTATTTTGCAGTCTTTTTCAAGAAAATTCAAAGCTCTTGAGAATTATGGTAGGTTTCACGAAAAAAAAATAATTAAGTGTCTCCCAATTTTGGAACCCCCTTTGCCCAAAGCATATTTTGAAGAATTTAAGGTCCACATTCAAATAAGATCTCACACATTTTTTTTTGAAATTGAAATTAGGACATGATATATGTTGAAAATTGAAATATGTTTCACTTATTTTCTAAGACATAATTAAGAGGTTGAAATTCGGTATCTATTCAATGTATTTATGATTATTATACTTTTAGGGGAAAATTCTATAAACTCACTGCGCCGTGATTAAAATTACCATCTACGTATATATTTAATAACTTCAATGTTAGTTTCAGTTAACTTAACTGGTAAAGTTTCTAACGATTGAATAAGAGATCTGGAGTTCAATCCTCACCTATATAAAAAACCGATTGGTGTATTAGTTTAATGATAAAGAGATCATCAGGAGCGGATGCCATAGGTTGAAACTATCTCCAAAAAAAAAAAAAAAAATTACTATTTTTTTTTTTACCTATTTAATCATCATGATTCATGTACATTCTCAAAAAAAAAAAAAAAAAAAAAATCATCATCATGTAAGTTGTTTTGATAATTTAGTGAGTCATGTGATTAAAATATACATATACCTAAACTTTCTGGATTACAATGTAATGAGTTTATTTGAGGGAAACCTTATTATTATCATTACTTTGTCAATATATTCACTTAATTTCATTTAGGAAAATGTTAACCAATGCCCTTAGAACATTAGTTTAGGAACTATTTTTAGAAACATAAAATAGTTCCTAAACATAATATAGTTTAGGAAATATTTTTAGGAACTATTTTCTTGGAAAATATAAAAAGCTGTCAACAATATTTATTGTTTTATCATTCTTCTAGTAAAATGTTTCTAAAAATAATTTTTAAACTAATGTCTTAAGGGCATTGGTTAACATTTCCCTAAATGAAATTAAGTGAATATATTGACAATGTAATGACAAGGATAAGGTTTCCCTCAAATAAATTCATTTCTGCTTGCACTAACTATGCTTTTACACATTAGTACGTGCACACCATCTGCATTTTCGGATGTGCACCAAGAATTTCCCTACTTTTTATAGTCTCTAATCTCTTATGAATATACTAGCCTCATTACACGCGTTTTGCAAGTGCGATGGGGCTTTCTTTTTTGCTAGTGTCATAATTTTCCTTTTTTTAATAAAATTTTTGGATAAGTCTATTTTGAAAACATGAATTAGTAGGAGAATGTCCTATTTTGTAGGTATTTTAAGAAGAGTTGGAGATATATTTTCCCGGCTTGTTCTCAAGTTTTTTTTTATGTTAAACATAAAATTTTAGGGTATTTCTAAACCACATAAAAGTTCATTCCAAAAAGATGAATCATTTTATAAATAGTATATATATATATATATATATATATTTTTTATGTTAAATATAAAATTTTGGGGTATTTCTAAACCACATAAAAGTTCATTCCAAAAAGAGGAATCCTTTTATAAATAGTATAGAATAGATATTGACACTAGACAAACTCAAGTGTTGAGGATCCATGGCAATCAAAGAGCTTGTTGTCTTTTTTGTCTTAATATGTATTGCATCCTCCCTTGATGGAGGCATGGTAAAAGAGAATGATCTCAATGATTTTATTTCAAAAAAACAGATTGAACCACACATCAAAAGTATTGAGGTATCTTCGGTTGTATGCTTGTTAAAGTGATTTTTCATTATTCCATGTAAACTTAGTGCAAAAGCAATTGCAGTTTTCATTTCAAACAAAGTCCTGGCATTTTTAATAGCTTGAGATTTAATCTAACAATTACAATATTTTTGCAGACTAAAAATGGAGAAATCTATGATTGCGTGAATATTTATGAGCAAGCAAGCTTAAAGCACCGTACCCTTAACTCAAGAATCATAAATTTGAGGTTCATATATTTTTTTTTTTTACGTATTTTGTGTTTAATTTCTCATTAAAATTAAAATTTTGTTATGGTGTTTGGCATGAGAGGTTGTTTTTCATGATAATCAATGGTGTTTCTAAGCATTCTTAGGACACAACATGTTGTAAGACTAGTTTCTCTCTTTCTTCCTTCTTTTTTTTTTTTTTTTGATAAGATTTAGTTTCTCTTTTTTCACCGCTCTCTATAGATTTTTCCCTCCTAATATTACTTTATATCCCATGAACAACAGTTACCCACATCCTGCAAATCAGAACCCCAAAAACTACCATCAACAACCCACCATCGCCGACCCACAATCTACCATCACCGACCCATGAACCACCATCACCGACCCATGAACCCCACGCACCCTCCTACTCCTCCTAGACTTTGATTCTAGATTAGCACCCCCACCACCACCATGCCTTCATCACCCAAGTTGTTCCACACCCAGAATCGCCCTTCGCTAGCCTCCCCATGCAAATCAACAGTACTTATCCTCGCCAACTACCTTCTCACCGGCTTCATCTTTAGACTTGATGTGCTTCTCAGCACGCCACAATATTGCGTGAACACTGGGCCAAGAGAGTCGTTTGGGAGTGTGTTTGAGACGGAGTCCTCAGCAATGGCAATGGAATTGGCGTGGATCCGAATATGAAGACGAGGAGGCAGAAAGTGATGGGTTTTGTGGGCATTTAGACCAGGTTCAAGTTCGTGGGATCTCATGATCTATGAAATTAACCCAGACCCACGAGAGTAAAAGGGGAGACGGAGAGGCAGAGAGAAAGAGAGAGAGAGACAGACGACTGGAGGGAGAGAGAGCAGGAGCTATGGTGGCTTGTCTACGTCTTATTACCCATCTCAATCTATTATTAATTTATAATCTTTTTAGTGGTTCAAGTAATTATGCTTTTTGCACGTGAATATAAAATATATTAATTTATGTTGAAAATAATTTTATTTTAAACTATTATTTTTAATTGGAAGATTACTAAACACACATTTTTTTTTACACTTTTTTATGCTTTATTATTTTCTATTAAACTTATAAAAATGGTAAAAATTCATTTGAAAGTTGTTTAATATTTTTCAGACATAATTTTAGTAAACTTTTGTTAATATTTGCCATTTTAATACATTTATTTGTATTTTATTATTATTAAATTAATTATGACATTATCACTGTTCAATTTCAATTGAACCTTCCAACTTTAAAAACTTTGAATCTCTTCCTTTTTTGATTGTTGAATAGTTTAGGTCTGAAAACCATGATATTTACACAAGATTTTTAACATTGAGCCCCAAAATATATACTTGCTCCCCTACCCAAAAATTTACAAACTAACCTAAGAAATACAAGTTATGGATCGAACTGGGTTTCTAAGATCTCTTGTAAATGATTTGATCTAGCAATTTGAAACAATAAAATGATGGATCTAAATAGACTTGTTGTGAAAAGTAAATGTCAAAAAAAAAAAAAAAAATAGAGATAATATCACTGAGGTTTTAGGAAAGAGAAATAGAGAGGAGAAGATTATGTTATTAAGAAAAAAATATTTAAATACTGTGTTGTTTTGGTTTTTGGTTTTCATGATTAATATTCCTAATTTAATTTTTGATTCTTTATTTTTGGGAATAGAAAATATTGTAAGATTTTAATGTTGACACTTTCTTCTCAAAAAACAAATTGTAATTGAATGATGTTCTTTGGTTGTAGAAAATATTTCCATATTGACAATAATTTAATGTTGACACTTTATTCTAAAAATAAATAAATTAATGTTCCTAATTTAATCTTCATTTAGTTTCCTAAACTTGCCCTAAGATTGTTTCTCCCAAAAAAAAAAAAAAAAAAACTTGCCTTGAGATTTCATTTCAGTGATGCCTCAGTCAGGTACCTTGTTTCTAACAAGCAAGCATTGTGGGACTTCTGTTGATTTCTCTCTGTAAGTTGGTATAATTTCTTCTATGATTCAATTACAAATCTAAGTTGAATTTAGTGCCATATCATTTAGAATTGTAAACGATCTGGCACTTTGCACATTATTAGATCTGGGAAATCACATCTTGACTGTCAAATGAACCCTCTCTAATTTAAGTAGAGTTAAGAGAATCTTGCTCCATGTAGTTTGTCTCTGAACTTGTGGAAATTCCATATCTAATTCTCTTTTTCTCTTGTTGGAAAACATTGCTCCATAACATATGTGCCATAAAGGAACATACAGACAAAAAAATTTAAAAAAAAAAGAAAAAAGACAAGCCTGATAAAAGTGTCAACATTAAAAGAAAAAATGGTGTTCGTTGGTTGCATCTATGCTAGATAATGGAAGAGAGTGTAATTGAGAAGAAAGAGCACAAATTGATTTGAATAAAAAAAATTGATGCTACTCTAACAGCTCGGATGATTCTTTTATAATATTTCTTATGTCATGATATTTTTATTTGCTGAAGTATAGAAAATATTGAACAGATGAGACCTAGCAATAAAGTAAGAGAAATATTAGCCCAAATACATTCCAAGAAGCTGCCGCCTAGTTTTCGTTATGCAAAGATTGAGTTAGATGAGGAGTGTCCACAAGGGACTATCCCGATTGTGAGGGTCACATACAATGAAATACCTGAGAATGAATCAAATTTAAATAAGCCTCAATTTTCTCCGCTTCAATCGAATGGTGGTTTGCGAGTAAGTGATTTATGGCTTTCTTTGTTTAATATTAGTAGTGAATTTTTATTTCCCTACTCATTTTTGTTTTGGTAATACAATTTGAGTCCTTTAACCTTGGATGGAATTTATCCTCAGTCTGCAGGGCTGCTTACAAAAACAACCCCAGACAAAATGTATCATTCAAATATAGCAAGTATTAGTGTATATAATCCTCAAGTTGGACCTCACCAATATAGTTCGGCTTCAGTAGCAGTTGAAGCAGGAGATGGACCTAACTTCAATCAAATACAAGTGGGGTGGATTGTAAGTCTTAGGAAAGAGAAAAAGTATTTAAACTTTATTCAGCTAGCTTTACTTTTTATTTGAGGATATCTAATATCTTAACTTCTTGTATAGTTTAATTTCAACATATGCTTTCACCTTGTCATTGTGAATGCTGTGATTTGGAGCTAGTGAAAGCAAATTCACACAAACAAAAATTTAAAAAAAAAAAACCATATAGGACAACAATATTTAAGGTGGTTTGACCAACTTGAAGCCTACTTTCATAGGCAATGCCAACCAAAGTCTACTATTAATGATATTGATTAAGTACACACAAAACTTCACAAGTTTGACTTACTTTCAGTACTTTTTTAATTGGAATCTCCTTTTATTTTAATGAGAAACTATCACATCACTCACTAACTAAATAAAATGTAGAGATTAAAATCCACTACCACTTGTCATTGTATATATAAAATAAAAGGAGATTTCCAGTTAAAAAAGTACTGGAGATAAGCCAAGCCCAAACTTCACATGCCAAACTCACATACTCACACTCACGACACTCATGAACCTCAAAAATATAAACAAAACCTCTTAAGAATATCACACACAAGCTCATAATACGAAAGCCTCAATGCACCAAATAAGTCTCTCACACAAACAAACTCTCAACACACATACTTAAGTATCTTTCAACCCCAAAAATCTACTAAACTACTTTTCGAATAAACTCACTCATGTTTCTTGAGCAAAAGCTACCAAACACTTTACAACAATGCTTATTTAATTATAGGGCTCAAATTCTATTCCTAATGAACAAGGAATACCTAATTAGTTCTTCAATAAGGAACTTTCCTTCCATAACAAGGAGTATCTTTTTCCTCTGATCCACACCAAGGAAAATCCTTTCCTTACACTCCATGAAAGACGAAATCAATTCAAATTAGGAATTCAAGGTAACTTTTAATAGTGAAAAACTTGTTTAGAATCCTTAGCTTGGTTAATTAAGCAATGGATTAATCGACTAATTTCCGAATAGGATGATTTAGTGAACCACCCTTATGATAATTTAAGCACAAACATATCAAGTACCAAATCTGTAAAATGAAGAAAGAAAGAAAAAGTAGATACACACAAATTTTGTGACAAAGTGAAAAAACAAAGGAGAACTGCTTCAAAGGAAAAAAACACTCAAAGGGCAACACACTCCAAATAAGGCAATCCACTACTCAAATGACATTCTGAAACTGGTCATGAACTCCGACCAACTCCAATAACCCCATTAAAGGTTTGATTACCACAGCTTGATATGCACGTTCAACCTCCAACATCCTTGAATAGTTGAGTTCTAACTTGCCTTATATAAATGACGTGGGTAGGGTATGAATTCAATTGCAGCCAACATTAAATAAAACACGTCATTTAATTTTGCAATTTTCAGTCGATTGAGAAGCAATTGAATGGCTGTCAATCTATCAACCCTCAATCAAGTGGCAGTCAAGTCCTTCATAGAAAGACTTCTTTGAACTAGTTCTTGACAAATTGTTCTTGAATACCACAATAACAGTTACCAACTAAATAGTTATAAGGTTATTACATTTTCTTGGAATTTAGCCAATTTAAAACCTAACACAATTGTTAGATGCATGTCAGAATAAATTCCTGCTACCTTAAAAGAAACTAGTCAAAATGACTTATTATTTCTTTCAATTTTAGAAAAGACTTTTTATATATAGAAATTTCCCAAGAAAGCTAAATTGAAAACGTTAATTTATACTGTGAGGGTAGTGGCATCTGAATTTAAAAGTAATAACATACAGTCGGATTTGGGGTAATTGCAGATAACCCACCTATGGTTTGGCCGGTTTTAACTAAGCCTGCTCGTGGTTTAAAAAGTGTCACTTAACCCACCTGAGGTGCCCTCTGTTAAATATCTATAACCCACCTCATCAGTTTCACCGTTAAAAACAGAAAAAAAGAAAAAATAACAAAAACAAACAAATTAAGATCTAAAATTAGGTTTTGAGGCAAGGAAGGAGAGGGAAAAGAGTTTAGAGTCTAGAACTCACGCTCAATCTGAGAGACTTGGAAATTCCTCTTCACAAATCCAACCTTCATGCCCCATCATTCTTAACATCATTGATCTTTGATTATTAAAAAAAATCACTGATATGAAAGGTCAAAGAGAAGAGGTTTTGGAATTTGGGTTTTCGGCAAGGAAGGAGAGGATGAAGGCGATGGAGGCTTTAACAAATCAGTGCCATAGTAGTCTCATAGTGGCGCGATTTGGTGTTATCTAACAAGATATCAGTAAAGGCACCTTGGGTTTGGGTGGTTTTTGCAGGAATTGTTCTTAGATTTTTGGGTTTTGTGGTTTGGTTGATTTGAAATATATATGGCTATCTATTTGTAGAAATTGTTATTAGATTTCTGGATTTTCTGTAACTGCTCATGTGTTTGATATTGCATCTGTGATATTTCCATTTTTTTGTTTGTGGGTTTTGTAGAAATGATTATTTAGATTTTTGAGTTTTGTGGTTGACGAGATATGGTTGATCAAAAATAGATTTGGATGTGGAATTTGCTATGGTGTGGATATATTGAGGTGCAAAAGTAATTGTCCTTGAGTATATTGAGATGCAAGAGCAATAATGGCTGTGAGTCTTGCAATGAACATCAATCCTCTTGCCATTGAGGTAGAGAGGAATTTTTCCACTAGTAGATTCTAGAACAAAACTTCAAATGATGGTAGGGGATTATTCATAGTTATGGATGGGTTTGTAAAATTTTGATCTTGTGAATGTTAGTATTAATGGCTTTTTTCGTTTTTGTTTTTTGTTTTGTTTTGAAGTTATGGATTCAAAGGAGGAGACGGAGGAGAGAGATATAAAATATTATTGAAAATATATTTTTACCCTTGTTTTTCTAACGAAAAATGGTGAGGTAGGTTATGGATGTCTAATGGGGGCGGGGGGGCACCTTAGGTGGGTTAAGTGACATTTTTTAAATCACAGGTAAGCTTAGTTAAAACTGGTCAAACCGCAGGTGGGTTAATTGTAATTTCCCCTTGGGATTTTATATCCTCACTTACATGAATTTTTTTTTTTTTAATTAATGAAATTTTGGAATTAATAAATTATTTGTGATATTTTTCAGGTGAACCCAGACTTATATGGTGATACACGCACCCATTGGTTTATGCAATGGACCGTAAGTACTTTCAGCTTCAAATAAATTTAAGGTCTTGAGAGGATTTTATATATGGACAAAACTTATGTACAGTATCTTAGGTGTTGTTTTTTAGGTTTCCCTTTTAAGATTTTACCATGTGACTATTTAACTTAAAAAATACACTTCCATCTATGAAAAAAAAGTCACGTGGCAAAATTTTAAGAGAGGAATCTAAGAAACAACACATAAGTATTGTACCTCTCTCTCTCTCTCTCTCTCTCTCTCTCTCTCTCTCTCTCTCTATATATATATATATATATATATATTACTGATGTATAGAGTACTAACTTAATTTGAATCTCATGTCATGCATGGCAAAGAGCGACGTCCGCAATATTACAGGGTGTTTTAATCTTAATTGTGGGGGTTTTGTACAAACTAGTACCCAAGTTCCTATTGGCGGTGCTATCGATAAGGTCTCTGTTTACAGTACTGAAGACCAAGTGATTCTAAGATTCGGCCATATTCAAGTAATAATTTCCCTTTTGTTTTTGTTTTTAACATGATATTTTGAATGTTGGATCAAAATGTTAGATATATGCACTAGCGGTGAATCGAAAAAACACTTGACCACTCTAGAAAAAAGAACTTGATCACCCTAAAATAAAAATTTGAACTCCATTAATAACAATTGAGCCCATTAAAAATAGAATTCAACCTCTTCAAAAAACTTTTCTGTTGAATGTTGAAAAAAATTGCAAGAAATTCTATTTCACAACATTTTCACAATATTTTCGTATCAAATCCTAAATAACAGGTTGTTATTGATGAATAGAAAATAATTTCAGTGATAAGTTCAAATTAGAACCAGTAAAAATTTACAACTTAGGTTTTGTTGAGAAATTGTTACAAAAATGTTGTGAACATAACATTTCTCAAAAATTGCTCAAACAAACATATTAGCCTAAAATCTCAAATCAAATGTTTAAGTGTGATTATTTAAATTGTGTTTCAACTGGCACATTTTAAAGTGGCTTATATATATATATATATATATATATATATATAAATGCACACTTTTCAAATAGCTAGTCTGTTAGTATTTTCTTTAGTATTTAGTCGAATTTGTTGGATTTATGTGATATATTTTTTCAAAAAGATAATGTATTTTGTTTATATTAGTATTTATTTAGGCAATATGTTAGTAATTAAATAGGAGATCAGTAGCTTAATAATTGCTTGATTGTGTATATTGAAAAAGATGTAGAAGAAAATATTAATAGTAAAACTATCATATCACAGGACAATTTTAAAATATGAAAACTTTTGAAAGAAAATTTTAAAACTTTATGTATTTGAATATGTTTTTAATTTTGTGATGTTAATATATTCAAGTTTTATTATTAATAAAAAATTTTAAATTAAGTGTTTTTAATGACCACCCTGAAAAAATTTTCTGGAGCTACCACTGGAAATATGTAGTTAAATAATTAAATTTATCATATTCCAATATCATAAGTTTTTAGAGAATCAGTAATTTAATATATATAGTATCAAAGCAGAATATCCTAAGTTCGATTTTTGTCTTCTCCACTCTACCTCTATTTAAAATCTCACATGCTGGACATCACTTATTAAAAGGGAGTTTGAGCCCGCACATGATAGTGAGTGTTAGAAGTATATGGTTATATGATTAAATTTACCATATTCCAATAATTAAGTATTTGGGAGAATCAGTAATTTAACAAACAATTAAAAATTATCAAAAAAAATATTTTGCAGAATGTCTGATCCTTCATTTAATTTGTTTTTCCTTTTTAACAATAGGATCCAGTCAACGAAGGTGGAAAATGGTGGGTGGTTTATAATGATAATATTGATCCAATTGGGTATTGGCCACCCACAGAATTTAAAGAGTTAGTTGAAGGAGCATACACATTGAAATGGGGAGGCTATGTTTTCACTCCGCCGGATGATAATACTTGCCCTCCTATGGGCAGTGGACATTTTGATGATGGTATATGTGAACAGACTTGTTTTATGAACCAAATTCAATATACGGATTCCAACTATGATTTGCAGTCTCCAACTGATGTTCATACCTTTATGTCTAGTTGCTACTTTGAAGGAGATAATTCATACAAAGACGACTCACAGGGTTATAGCTTTTGTTTTGGTGGACCACTGGCACCGAGATGATTGTAACTACTTAAAAAAAAAAAAAAAAAGCATTATGAACAAACTCACAGTATTTTCTTACCTTTTTTTTTTTTTTTTTTCCTGGTTTAGTGTTATAATGCTTAAAAATGATATATAAATAACTGTGTGTTTATTTCTTTTAAAAGAGATAAAGTAACATGGAATAATGTTTAAAAATGAAATAGAAAACCGTAAGAAGTTGAAACCTAATGGGGTATATTTGAATTTATTGATTGAGTAAGAATTGTAATAGGTAAAAAAAATTGAGATTTGAATAAAAGAAAGATGATATACGTCAGTGTAGATGAATGGGGATTTGTGATAACTGTGAAGAATTTGGATAACAAAAATTTTGGAATGTTTTAAAGAATTAAAAAAAAAAAAAAAATCATAGAAATTTTGGGATCAAAATGAGTAGTTTTTAAGTGAGGTAATGAGTTTTTTTATTTTTTTTTTCTTCGAGGAAATAACTTTGTATTTTTTTTTTTTTATATAGAAATAAGTGAAGTTTGAATCCAAATAGATAGAAAATACAGATAGGAATCAAAAATTTGAATACAAATGAGTGGTGAGATTAACGGGTTTTTTTTTTTTTTTTTTTTGTACGTGAGATAGTATAATTGTATTAAACTTTTTTGCTTTTTTTTTGGAAAAAAAATTAAACTAAAGGGTATGTTATTTCAGAATTTGTATGAGCATATTTTGGTACGCAAAAAATTGAAGATGAAATAAGGAAATCCTCTTATTAATAGTATAGATAAATAAAAAAAAAAAATGTTTTGACCCCCTAAAATAAAATTTTAAACACCCTAACCCTAAATTTTACTTAAACCCAACTAAGATAAATTTGAATATAATCATTTTAATGCTATTTTCACAATAAATGTAATATGGCAAGTTGTAACTAATTTTTAGGCGAAACTGCACTATTGGTCCCTGAAGTTTATCCTGTGTGTGCAATTGGTCCCTAAAGTTTGAAACGAGCACAATTAGTCTCTTAAGTTTTAAACCTGACTTGTATTGGTCCTTTTACTAACTGTTGTTAACAGTTTTACTTATGTGGTTAACGGAACAATGGCTTAGCATTTTTTTTTTTAATGATGTGGCATATTTTTAATTAAAAATTAAAAAAAAAATTTCCACGATAGATGAAATTGAAAAATCATATCAACTGGATTAAAAACAAATATGATATTTGTTTAACAAAGGCACAACGGAGAGAGAGAGAAGGGGAAGTGAGAGATTGACAGTCACAAGAACTCAAATGGAATTTCCATTGCAATCAGATCAGGCTAAGAAGAACCATACCTGTCGCCAACCATTAAGGAGATCAGATTGAACAACTCGGATAACCACTAGGTGGTGATCGGATTCGGGAGAAATAGGAGAATCCAGAAACTCTGAAGACCCAGTGAGATAACAACGGAAAATGGCACAATTGGGTGAGATCTTGGTAGAAAGAGACATATGGAGAATATCTGGTGAGATCTAGTTTAGATTAGATCTTATTGAATCTGGCAGATCTAGCCAGATTGTACTTGGGTCATCATCGATCAACCCGCTACAATTGGGTTTTGAAGGCAGAGACCTATCATCAACCTCCACAACATTGAATTTGATTGAGTCTAGTTTGAATCTGATTGGATCCTTTGGGTGGGTCAAGTTAGTCAGTCTCTTGGACACCCTTGGGTATGCGACAACTATTTGATTGATGTCAAAAAATTATTTTGCGGCAACTCTTTGTTAAAATTACTTTTGTTGTTGTTGGTGATGCTAAAAGATTTTAAATTTGTGTTTCTACTATCTAGAACACCCTAAATGCTTTTAAAAAAGAAATTATTTAACAGTTCATATGATTTTAAATTTGTGTTTCTACTATCTCCATCGTGCCTTTGTTAAACAAATATAAGATTTGTTTTTAATCTTGTCAATATGATTTTTCAATTTCATCTAACGTGGAATCATTATTTTTAATTTTTAATTTAAAACATGCCACATCATTTAAAAAAATGCCTAGTCATTGTTCCGTTAGCCACGCAAATAACACCATTAACAGCAGTTAGTAACAGGACTAATAGAACTCAGTTTTAAAACTTAAGGGACCAATTGTGCTCGCTTCAAACTTGAGGGACCAATTGCGCACATAGGGTAAACTTCAGGGACCAATAGTGTAGTTTCGCCTAATTTTTATTTAGACCCACAATTGACATCACTTTTTACCTACCTTTAAAAACTTGCCACCTAAATTTTGTTATAAATTTTTTGTAAAAGTATTGTGAATTGAATTTATAAAAAAAAAAAAAAAAAATTTTTAAAAAGTTTCAAAATTTTGCTCCTTCATTAAAAAAAAAAAGAAAAAGATAAATCTTCTCTCCGGGATTTTGACTTACTTTATAGTTGATAGCAAAATGAAGCTATTTTTCTCTGCATTTTCCTTCTTCATAAGCAAAAAATTACATCACTGTTACAACCAACAGATTTCTATCTACCTATGTGATTCTTTCCTCATTCTCCTTATTTCTCTTTTTCTCTTCTATATTTTCTTAGTTTTTCTCTTTATTTGATCAAATAGTTTGATAAATGCTTTATATATTTCCAAGTCCAAGAAGTCTTTTAATGTTTGCTCAAATTCCAAGAGAGAGACCACGAGTATGATTAAAAAGCCATACACTTCAAAAGCAAAAACTTATATTAATTATTACTTTCTTAGTTTCACATTTACTCCTAAGAGCACCCACACTAGATGTGGGATATGTGCCAAATGCTAAATATTTGGCACATATCCCACACCAAACCCAATATTAGCCCATTTAGTAGATGTGGTAATTTTTTTTTTTTTTTTTTTTGCAACATTGAACAGTACCGTGGCAAATTTGCCACGGTACGGAAGAGATGTGGTATATTGTTTGTTGTTTGTTTATTGTGTTGATGTGTAGTAAATATTATTTTAATGTGTAGTAAATATTATTTTAATGTATAGAATTGAATTATAAAACATCTGATAAATGGGATGTTGTAAAATAATGTGGTAAAATAATAAAGTAGGCATTTGATGTGGTAAAATGACATAATTTTTGGAACATCTGCTACGGATGCTCTAATCCTACTCCTAGGTGTGTCACAATTTTTCTTTATCATATATTTTTATTTAATTGATATTACATATAAATATAATAAGTTATTATTAATTTAACAAAAATGTATGATTAATTATTTAATTATATTTGTTTATGCATTCAATGGTTGTATTACCTATCTTTAAACTATTAATAACTTTTTTAAACTATTGTACAATATAGTTGTATTTTATACTAAATTGCATTTAGAATACTATTTTAGATTATTGTATATAGTATGGAAGTTGTATGTACAAGAAAAAAAAAAGTTATCATTTTATTTTTTAGTTGCCCCCAATGACATTTGTCTAGCTTTGCCATTGCTGACCCCCCTAGAAAAAAAATCCTACAGCCGCCACTGACCTGTTTCGATTGTTATCTGCTGGGATTTTGCTTGATATGCATGTGACTGAAGATTGTCGCCAGTGTTATATCAATGGAGGTCAATGTAAGACTGACAACAAAGGAGAATATTATTGTAGCAAAGGTACGAAAGTTATGGGTATAGGAGTAATGCAAAAATGTTTGGATAAACACTGACATATATTCATGAAAAAGCACACCAATTTCTTTATATTTTTTGGTTGTAGTTATATTTCTTATACATGTGCTACTATTTTTGCTCCATGCCGTAATCCACTCCTTACAGAAGTAGCTTTACCTGATTCGAATTAGTTTCAAATTTAGGTTATAAGATACGTAGGAGCTGTTTTTAATAGTTCATGTAAAGCTGCTAAGATTTCAAAGCATGCCTCTTCAGTCATATTCGTAGCTGCGTCCTTTTGATCTTTCCTGTCTAACACACACAATTTTTGTTGTGTAGGGAATAATAGAAGCAGGGTAGTACTAGTGATAGCATTAGGTAAGATGCCTCTTCAATCAGATATCTTGTTGCAATATATATTCGAGTTTGAAATTAAATTATTCCATCTTACAAGTAATATATTTTATTTTTCAACACGTAGTAAGTGCCAAATACAAGCTATCATGATTTTCTTCTTGAGTATGGCAAATAATCAAAGCTTTACAGTATGTACCAAAATATATTTTTCATGCAACAATAAGTTTTCAAATTACTCTATTATCTTTCTTTCAGAGAATCCATTAGAAGATTTTAAAAGAGATGTCTTCAAATTTTCAATCGCAATTAATGATGCGTCTTTGTTGACCAACAATAGATAATCTTTTAATGTTCATGATTTCTTCTCCAATCAAACCAAACCTAACTCCAATGCCAAGTAATTCTTACATATTTTTTTCTTCATTGCTAGTCTGGTGTTACCACAATTGAATGCAAATTTTAAAAGTTCAAGAGATTCTCAGCCGGTAATTTGAGTTACACTATTTTATGCACCATATTACTTTGTGATATATATTCTTTGATTACAGTCACTTCATTTGCTGGAATTGGAGTTCTGGTGGTCATAATTTGCTACTTCTTGGGATATCTCTCATTTACTAAAATTATTTGTCTTTGGAAAAAGCAAACACTAACCTATCAGAGTGTAGAGGCCTTTATAAGGAATCACGGTCCACTTGGTATTAGAAGATACAGTTATTCAGATATAAAGAAAATGACCAACAGTTTCAAATATAAACTGGGGCAAGGGGGCTATGGTGGTGTATACAAGGGGAAGTTAAAAGATGGTCGTTTTGTGGCCGTGAAAGTTTTGAAAGAATCAAAAGGTAATGGAGACGAATTCCTAAACGAGGTTGCAAGCATTAGTAGAAACTCTCATGTTAACATTGTCACTCTTATGGGCTTTTGCTTTGAATATTCTAAAAGAGTTCTGATCTATGAGTTTATGCCAAATGGATCTCTTGAAAAGTTCATATATAAAGGTTTTTCCACAAATGTTGATCATCAATTGGCATGGGAAACATCATACAAGATTGCAGTTGGTATTGGTTGGGGATTAGAATACGTACTTGCATAGAGGTTGCAATACACGAATCTTGCATTTTGATATAAAGCCTCACAACATTATTTTGGATGAGAACTTTTGCCCAAAGATTTTTGATTTTGGCCTTGCAAAAATATGCTCTAGAGAAGAGAGCATCGTATCAATGGTGGGAGCAAGAGGGACTATAGGATATATAGCTCCAGAACTATTTTGTAGAAATTTTGGAGGGGTCTCTCACAAGTCAGATGTCTTCAGTTATGGAATGATGGTTTTAGAAATGATTGGGGGAAGAAAGAATATTGATGTTAGCATTGATCGTACTAGTGAAATATATTTTCTACACTGGATTTACAAACATCTTGAACTAGATGAAGAACTAGGATTGCAAGGCCTCATTATCAAAGAGGATGAAGAAAGTGCAAGGAAGATGATAATAATGAGTTTGTGGTGCATACAGACTGATCCCTCAGACCGACCATCAATGAGTAAAGTGGTGGATATGTTGGAAGGAAGCCTTGATTTCTTGGAAATGCCTCCCAAGCCTTTTTTGTCTTCCCCACTAAGAACTCCAGTAGATTCTTCAACTACAACGATTTTGTTATGATATGTCTCTATTTTGTCCAAAAATGCATTTCTTCTTTTGAAGGAAACCTAATGAAACAGTGCTAGTGAAGATCTTTGTGAATTATTTTTATTTTGAGCTTATAGATGAAGAGCCTTTAATGATTATTTACAATATGAATATTTGGCATGGTGGCTTTTACTATTAACTAGTGTCATTTTATTATGGGTGTGTTTGATTGATATTATTTCTTTTTTAGGTGGTCAATTTTTTTGTAAGTTATATTATGGTGCGTTATATATATATATATATATATATATGGAGAGAGAGAGAGAGAGAGAGAGAGAGAATCCTATACACCAAATTATGAAATTACTATAGTGCTTTTTGTTATGGTGCGTTTAGCAAACAAGATCAACCCAAGCCTTGGTCAATCTTTTTCTAAATTATGTTATGTTGCGTTTTGTAGTCTCGCATATGTAGATATGCTTGGCCACAAATATCTACATATGAAATGAATTGAAAAGGAAGGAATAGGGACTGGGTTTAAGCACTTCTTCTATTAGATGAGTGGACTCAGACCCAACTAGCCCAATACAATAAATTTATAAAGAATGGGTTTAAGAACTAGGCCTTAGTGAGGGTTACAATAACTGGACATGGTTATGAGTGGATCGAATAACAAGGACGTGGACTGAAGTGTGAAATTCTGTCCTTAGCCCTCATCTGAGGAGCTTGTTGTTCTTATTATTTCTTCTGTGCTTCGTTACAAAGGTTTCAAAGGTCATACAAATTACTCCCGCGTTCTCTCTTCCTAAATCCCGCCCCCCTTTTCCTGGAGGATTTCTCACATTATATATCCCCTTCCAGTCGATCTTGGCCCTCCATCTGTTAATCATGCAGGTCACTACTCGAGTGCTTGTCCCATTAGCCGCCTGCCCCAACCTTTTGTGAGTTGCAGCAACCAAGACAGCACTGTTTAGGGGTCATTTTCTCATTAATGCAGCCAGAACGTTAGTTGTGGGCATTTAATGTGGAGGTGACAGTTTCTTCTTGAATTGCTCCTCCACCATGCTCCCATGGTTGACCTATTGTACTTGTCTTTTTCTTGGGATGCTTTGGGAGGCTGCCTTCAATGGCATGCCGCTCTTCCCTTCTATGATCTCGGTTGGCCGAGAATAGGATTGTCCTCTGTGATATTTCTAGGCAATTTGGTCTTTCTTCATTCGTCCTCGGGCATTTCTTCCTCCTCGGCGTGGGCCTTGGGCTTAGTATAAAGTGGGTCGGGGTTGTCAAATTCTTTGACCCCACAGAAGGTTTAACAATGTCAAATCATTTGTTTTCCTTCTTTTCAATCTTATGTTTGTCCAGTGGGTCGGTTAGATTTTTACTAACTATATCTCCCCTATTTTAAACCACAAATAAAATGAAAAAATTACAATGACTCTAGGAGTGGCATAGAAACGTCAAAGATAAAGTTTGTTATGGTCTTATCATGGCAATGTGCATTGAGTTTACAATGATTTATGAAAAAATTTTAATTAAGAAATTTTATTTTAGAGCCTTTAGCTTAACCGTACTCCCTAATATGTCAATATTCAATAGACATGTTCAAGGTTTAATCCCCTTCCTCAATTATCGAATTATTAAAAACAAAAAAATGAAGATTCTATCAAATTCAACACCTTCCTCTTATTCGCAAGTAGGTAAGCATGGAAATATTTGCAGTTTGAATGAAATTGATATACGAAAAGAAGGAGCTTAAAACTAATGATCTCACTTTATAATCGTTCCATACATATAATTGTTTTAAGATCAAAATAAAGTCAAATATGTTTGTTGTTATGTCAATATGAATAATGTTTTTTTAAATAATGTTTGTTATTATGGATTTTATAGAAATATGTATTTAGTCACAGAAATTTATTTTAAATTTATTTCTTAAACTAAATACAAGAATTTAAGATTAGAGTTTATCTTATCCCGATGACATTTTATTTAAAGGCTTATACCACTCAAATTGATGAGTGATAGTGAAAATATGTAATAATTACTAAGAACCTTGTATCTCTACTATAGTTTGGTTTTGAGCGAACTATATATATGTTTCTCAACAGAGATTTATTCTGTTGTGTTTGGATGTGCTTCAAGATCTTGCTCGATTGATTGCTCTTTTCGTACTAGTATTAGGATAATAATCCTTTGCACTAGGCACAGGGATTAAACACCCAAGTCAATGCTTAGGTTACTTAGAAATTTCCTCCTGGGACCCTCCAAAAAAAGAGAGTACTGAGTGCTCACTGCCCCTCCTTCCTAACAAGAAATCTACACCGTTCTTATAATTTGATTGCTTATTTTTTTTCTTTCTTATAATTTGATTTTTTAAAAACAAATATCACTGTGAATTGGACTTTGAGTATCAATTTTATATATCCTTAGACTTTTCATTTTTAATAATTAAATTTTATTTTACCAATATATAATTAACTATTGGGCATTAAGTTTATGACAAGTTTTGTTGTAAAAATGTTATGAACATAGTTTTCAGCGTGAAAAAATTATTAAAAAATTTTTGGTTCAATTATTAATTTTTTTAAAAATATATAGTAGATATAAGCCCACACGAATTTTGGTTAATTTGCATTTTTGCTGATATGAGTTTAGATAATTTGTCCACGTGAAAATCGTTGGAGGACACCATTGTCTGTCTCTTTTGACGGACGTCTCTCGCGGTTCCTTTGTGTGATTGTGTCTCCTGACTTATTCTCTTTTCATATCTCCATTTCTTTTTTTTTTTTTGGACCGGGCTTTCCTCTCTTGTCCAGACTTTTTAAAAACCTCTCCTACTTTAGGAAAGTCCACTTTGCTTTGAGGGTTGTGTGGAAAAGAGAGCTTGGCTGGCTGGAAGGGTCTCTCTCTCGTTAATTATTAGATTATTCATGATACACGCACTAATTAGTTTTCTCTCAAATAATAAATTTTCTGTTTGAAGTTGGTTGGATAGTGGATACACACGCTCAAACTCACAGCTAACAAAAAGAAGGAAAGTAGAGAATGAATCGAATCAATGTGTTGATACATTGGCTAAGTTTAGAGCCACCTTATCTTCTAACTATGTTAATATATGGTGGAGGACTTGCTAGCTTTTGATAAAGCCGAGCTTTTTTGTAATAGACTTATTCGTAGTTAATTTATATTGATGATGCCGAAAATATCATCAATAGGTCACACAGCACTCGCGACTCAAAATGAACCTGCACAACAAAATAACCGAAGACCTTAGAGAGCATCGGTGTGGTGCCGGCCAAATACTCTTCGAAGGTCAAGTTAGAATTATTCTCACAACTCTAGAGTGCTAGAGAGGGTAAATTATGCGTATCTTCTTTTGCGAGGGTATTGGGGATTTTATAGTAGTAGATGATTGGCTATTCCTCCTTAGTGTGGAAGTCTTTTCCTTATAGAACTCTACTTGAATCTTTCTGAGTGTGGTGAGCAAGGTTTTTCCTTGTAGAGGAGATCTACTTTCAGTGTGCGTGTCTTTTAGAATCACCCTTGTGCTCGGATTTCCATATTGGGATTTTAGGGCGTTTTAGGCAATGAGCGATAGAGACCTTAGATCAAGGGCCCTTACTGTGTCCTTCAGCGATGGGCCTTCAATGAGCGTTGGATCATCTCTACATCGGCCCAACAATTCCAATCTGGCAGGCCCATTACCACAGGCCCGTCAGGCTTATATTTTATCCTCTTCATATATCATCGTTGGTTTACCAAAAATAAAAAATGATTACACTTCCCTATTTTATTTATCTTCTTACACTAGAGGTTACACATTGGTGAATGCACATAGTATATATATACTCAGGTTTGGCTTATCTCCAATGTATATATATTTTTTAATTGGAATCTCCTATTGTTTTAGTGAGAAATTGCTACATCATACACTAACTAAATAAAATGTTGAGATTAAAATACACTACCACTTGTCATTGTATACTTAAAACAAAAAGAGATATCAAGTTGAAAATGCACTAGAGGTAAGCTAGACTCTATCTACTCTACATGAAACTATAATTTCCTTTTTAGTTATTAGGGGCTTTTTGGTTGGCGATTTCTAGTATCATTATTTAAAATGATGAGAAAACTGTATTTTAAAAAGTGCTGTGAAAACACATGTTTACAATATTCATAAAGAAAAAAAAAATGTGTTTCTTATCATGTTTCAAATAACATATTTTAGTGTGAAAAAACATAATTATGTGTTTAGTATATGTATTTTTTTTTTTTTAAAAAAAACTGACAAGTTGGCTCTCTAGTTGGAATTGAATAATGAAGCTTTATGTGTTGTCTAATCAAGTGGGCTCCATATTTTTCAAAATATTTACAAAAGTGCCATTGAATAACATCTATATCTATATAATAACTAATAGCCGACACGTTTGACTTTTTGT
This sequence comes from Quercus lobata, assembly GCF_001633185.2. NCBI lineage: Eukaryota > Viridiplantae > Streptophyta > Magnoliopsida > Fagales > Fagaceae > Quercus > Quercus lobata. Next base: position 15,581,163 of record NC_044912.1, on the reverse strand, counting down.
TGATCGCACCTCATTGCGCCACGTGGCTACACAAATTAATGCCATGTTTACGTTTTAAAACACCAAAACATTGTACCTTTTCATTTAGTAGTTTACATGAAACCCTTTACTCTTAAATAGTAGTTACAGAAATTAAAAAAAGAAAAACACTTCTTTAAATTCGTGACAAATTAACAAATAAGCTTTTTTTTTTTTTTTTTGGAAAACCAACCAACAAATAACCCAAATCAAATATTTTATATTTTTAGCCTCACCTTCACACACATTGACCAAAATTTTACTCCCTAAAAAAAAAAAAAAACAAAAAAAAACAAAACCAAACAAAAAAACAAACACACACCGTTTTAGTGGGTAAGGGGGTGTTTGGTGAGTGATTTCAAATAACAATTTACGTATTTTCACACACTTTTTTCACCCACACATATTTCCACAAAAATTTTTAAACAACAGTTTTCAGTTTTTAAACTCATGTACCAAACCGCCCTAAGTTCTTTAACTGTCACTTTATATATTCTCAATTTCACTTCAATTTTGCCTTTGCCCATTTTTCCTCTGCGAGAAGAAACTCTGTGAATAGAGATAGGATATGGGATTGTCTCCACTAGCCTGCTGCCGTCACACAGCGAAACCGCTGCTGGTGAAATTGTCTTCTTTTGTTTTTCCCTTTCAGTCCACCGTTAAGCGTAGAACCTCTACCCTCTACCCCTCTCTCAAACACTGATCCAAGTTATTTCGCAGAAAGCTTGCAAGGGCATGACTATGGGTATCAGACCGTTCTCTCTCAATTTTTCTCAGGTTTTCCTTTATTGGTGTTTTTTTTTTTTTTTTTGTATGCAATTTTGTTAATCAAATGGTTTGATAAAAGCGTATGTCTTCATAGTGGGTTTGTGTAATTGTGTTTGAAATTGTAATTTTAAGATGGATTTGCTTGATTTTGATTGCTTGAATTTATTTGTTAAAAAGGAATTTTCCACAATGATACTTTTTGGGGTTAGTTTTATTACTTCTATTTAAACTAAGTGATATTTGAATTCTGGTAGAATTTCATAGTGAGGAATATAGAGATTGTGGCTCATATTGATCCTAGAAAGACGTCTTTGGTTGATTCTATTTTAAACAAGCAAAGGTAATAATTCCTTAATGATTTTCCTCTGCATAATTTGCCACATTGATTGGTTATACTGAAATTTTTCTAAGAAAATTGATTTCCATCTAGACTACAAGTTGTCTCTATTACTCTTTGTTCATTATTGTGAACCCTATGTATTTTTCCTGCTATTCATTTTTTAATAATATTTTCTTTCTTACCTATCAAAAAAAAGAAAAAAGTGGCCTCTGTTAACCCCAAACTGAAAGCCTAATAAAGATCCACGATACACAGGAAAATCTTGCAATTCAATTGCTTCCTTCTCTATCAGATCGCTTGCTATTAGGTACGTTTCTTCTCCTCCCCCTCTTTTATCTGAATTTTATTTATTTATTTATTTTTGTTTTACCACTGATTCAAGATCAGGTATTAAGTTTAAGGATCTCTTGCTTCTATTTTTTCCCTTTCTGATTGATTTCACATAGTCCCAAAAAACTTCCCACAAAATCCCCTAAGCAGAAGCCAAGGGCTATCTTTTTCAAGTGGGTATGTGTTTCTTATTCAAATATCAATTGTGGGAATTATTGTTGGTTGAAGATTGGTCATAAGCATTGGTTTCTAGGATCATTTATGAGAATTCCAAATAGATTTTTTGTTGTGTTTTGTTTGATTCTTTGTTTTGTTTGATTTGTGTTAAGGAATTGTTTTAGTTTCCCTATTAATGCTTTGGGATATCATATAAACTTCAATTTATTTTTTTTATTTTTATTTTTTGGCTTATGAATATTGATATAGGAAAAAACTGCCAATTAATGAGGAAAAACAAGGCAAAGGTGATGTAGTAAATAAATGTGGGTGTGGTTGTAAGAAAATGTTTGCTCTACTCTCTGCCCTCTTCTACTACTCTCCAATATATAACCCAAGTATAGGTTTTTTGTTATCTTTTTTATTACCTGATTTGTTTTTAAAAAAATTTCTGGAAGTAGTTTAGGTAGTCTAATGTTGGTTCCTTAAATTTTACTTGATGTATCAATATGTTTTTGAATTGTGAATTCCATTATTCTAAATATGTCTTAGATACTGGAATGGTTCCCTCAATTTTCAACACCTGTAGATTAACCAAGTTCTCTTTCTTGGTTATATTTGCTAGGAGTTCAACAAAATGCCTCTAAGAGCACCTGGTATTACTTGGCATTTTTGCATCTACGTAAGTTAAAAGCCTGTACATGTGTTGGGATAATAGATGAACTATCATAAACTATCTGATGATTACCCACTAAGTTCTATATTTATGTTTAATATCTTAAACGTTGTTACATTCTGCTTTATGCAGATTAGGGATGTGCTGACTTGGGTTTGAATACTGGAAATTTAATTGTTTGGACTATTTGACGTGCTTATTCCCACTCCTTTTGATTTATGTTAGGATTGTGCATTTTTGGGTTTATGCTATTTTTTAATGTTGAAGTTTTCTTTATAAATAGATATAAATCATGTCAGATGTCAAAACTCATGTGCACATTAGTCCTCAAACCTCAGTTGGTTGCAGCTTAACTATAATGAGGAGGTGGCAAGTCAGTTGGTTTACATGGTTTTTTTGCAATTGATAGATCATGACCCAATTTGCATATAGGCATGCAACAATGGACTTAGGATTTCACCTGAGGCAATTCAGTTTATTAATATAGCACTTCATTGCAACATATTTGTATTGAGAAAAATGCAAGGGTGTTTAGTGGCAAAGTATTATAAGAGGAGGCTATGCTGTATTTGTTCAATTGTAACATGTTTAGTTTGTCATAGGCATAATTTTTGGATGGATTCATGTTATAGTCTTTTTAAAACTATTTTATCAAAAAGTTTCTCTCTTTCCAAGTTTCTGTTTTCTTTTCATATTAAGTCATGTTTTCTCTTTGTAATGTTAGGTATAAAGAAAAAGGCAAGTTAAATTCTATCACATTCACAAGTCTCTAATATGCCAATAGACCTTCTCATTGCTATGCTTTTTGTTGTTGCTCTTTGGAATCATCATTTAACTTTGCCTTAATGTAAAAAATTACATTACATCATACAAAAATACAATTCATCTGTAAATCAGTTTGTGTAATATATATTTTAGGTTATTTATGATGGATAAGATTTAAAACTGTAGCGGTTATTGATCTGGGCATAGAACAGAGCCTTGAAGTTGAGTAGTTATTATATATCTTCAATTAGGTTTTCTATCAATTTATGGATTTCAATTCCTAACCCTTTTTCCTCCCTTTTTTTTTTTTTTTTGGTTGAAGTCAAGGAAACGCTCATAGGAATCCAATTCTGCAAGTTTTGTAAGAAAATATTGAGGATATGGATGAGTTTTGTAGTGGAGATAGTATCAATGGTGCAGACACGAGGTACAAGCCCCCAATTACACACACGTATAGGAGGAAGAGCAAAAAGAAGACGGCCCAGCCTGTGGCCTTATGGATGGAGCATACTAGTTATTGGGCTTGAAATTGAGCAAGCCCGAATATTTAATGATTAGGGTTTCTTTAGGGTTTTTATTGTTGGCTATTTAAAAAAATTTTCAGATTATTGTAAGACAGTTTTTTGAGAATTATTAAAAATAAACATGTGTTTTCTTTTACTGGTGCCGACTCCAGTTTGCTTGGTGCTGACTCCAAGCAGCCCTTAGGTGCTGACTCCTAGGGTTTATCTTTTGTTCTATTGTTAGTGTGATTGTTAACCATGAAGGAGATAACCTGCTTAGGCAAAATCACCACGGTTACTTTCATAGGGTTCCAAACTTTGAACATGATCACTATAATCACAATGACCCTAGGGATTATGATGATAGAATGTTCAAGGAAAAGATAGAAGTACCCACCTTTGAAGGCTGCCTGGACCCATGGGTTTTCACTGATTGGTTACATCAGATGGATAAATTCTTTGACTACTACCATTGGGTTGAGAATAAGAAAGTGAGGTATGCTAGGATGAAGTTAGTTGGAAAAGCTGACCTTTTCTGGGAGGACCTTGAGGATAGCATTAGGCGACGACATGAGCCCCCTATTACTGATTGGCTTGAGATGAAGGGTGCACTCTCAAGGAATTATCTCCCTTCAACTTATAGGAGCTCCCTCCTTGAGGAATGGGATCGCCTAAGGCAAGGCACTGCTCCTGTGGCTGAGTATATAGAAAAGTTCAAGGAGTTCAAGAGGCGAATTCGAATAGTCGAGGAAGAGGTTGTCACACTTAATAGGTTTAAGAAAGGTTTAAATGCTAACCTACTAGGCGAGATTATCACCCGAGGAGTCACTACCTTAAGAGAAGCATATGACCTTGCTAGAAATTGTGAATTAGCATCCAAATCTATCTTTTGGCGACGTTCTGAGCCCCGAAGTGTTCCCGCCAACCCTCAACCTTTTGGTAGCAAACCTAGACTTGCCTTACCCCCTAAGGTCAACCCCAATAGCACCCCACTAGAAAAAGAGGACAAGGGAAAAGGTGTGGTCAATGAGCCTTCAAGATTAGGATCTCGCCTCCAATGCTTCAAATGCAATGGGGTTGGACACATCGCTGCTAGATGTCCCTCTAGGACCCTTGTCATTCAAGAGAGTGATGAAAAGGTAGAAGATGTTGAGGAGCTAGTGTATGATCCAAATGTTGAAGAAACCCAAGATGTTGAAGCAGAATGGGAAGATGATCCTAGCTATCTCGCATGCATTAGAGCCATTTCTCCCCAAGTTAATGACTCCAAGACCTTTGGTGTCCCTAGAGTGAATGTGGTAAGGTGTGCCTTGGCAGAGCAAAGAGACGCTGATGATTGGCTAAGGAGTGCCATCTTCCAAACTTACACTAAGTGTGGAGACAAAACTTGCAAGGTTATCATAGATAGTGGAAGTTGCATTAATGCAGTGTCTTCTAACGTCGTTTCCTGCCTAGGATTGAAATTGACCCCACACCCTAACCCATATAAAGTTTCTTGGGTGGATACTTCCTCCATAGCCATAAAAGAAAGATGTGTTGTCCCACTTCAATTCCTCACCTACAAGGCTGAAATATGGTGTGACGTAATTCCCATGGATGTAGGGCATATCATCTTAGGTAGACCTTGGCTGTAGACCTTGGCTGTATGATGCAACATTTCATTTTCCTGAGAATCATGTCTCTTGTTTAGGAGTTAGGATATTGTTTATAAGATAATATAATAAAAGAGATGAGAAGTAGATAAATAGAAACTACAGTCATTATATAGTAATAAGAATGTCCAAATATTAAATGTCACAGGTGGGTTTCCATTCCTTCAATTTCTTTATAGTTCAACCTCCAACTAGAGCCAAGTAGACTACCAGAAACAATTGATTCTAAAACATATAATTGAGTTAATATTTGACATTTGGAATGGATCTCCTCCTTGGAGACACCCAAACCACCAGTTTTTTTCCCTTTCTTTTTATTGGCAAGTTAAACATGGAACCGAAAGTACTGTTAATTTGTTACTAACACAAAGTCAGCAAAGCCAACATAACCATGCTTAAAAAGTTGAAAGGCATATCAGATTTGGCTAATTTAACAAATCAAAGCATACCAAACTCTATCCATGATTAACCATTAAAGAAGTAACTACTAAGTTCTTTTGATCCATAACAGATTTATGGTTAATTTAACATAATAAAGCACACTAAACTCTCACATGCACACATATGAGTCAAAAACCCAAAACCCAGCTCATTAATATAATCAGTTGTGTCACTATAAACAATAACAGAAAAACCTTCATTTGGGTACCTCTGAATTATTCTTGAAAGAAAAATATAACTAAAAATTTCAGAAATAAAGCAATTAAAAATAAACACGACATTAGATTTGCAAAGGCTCTGATTACCGCCTAAGCATTTCAAAAACATTGAGCAAGTCCAATTGATTCCTTCAGCAAAATCATTAAGCAAGTCCAATTGCTTCCACTTCAACCTTAAAATCCTTTAGCAAAACTACACCAATTAAGCTTTCTCTATCATTACCCTCACAACACAAAGCAACAAAAAAATTGATACATTTTCCCTTAACTTCCAAATTATGCACTTGCTATTATTGGGATTTGCAGACAATTTCTAAACTCTATAGATTCAACCCTTCGCTGGGCATGGCAGCAATGGCAAAGCCAAGGTTAATGAGGGAGGAAATTGGAGAAGAAGCTGGGGTCTTCAACCAAACAAAGAATCTAATAAAACCCCTCAAAAAATCTATTTGGCTTTTATGAATAAGGAAATTAACACAGAATTCATTCAAAAGTGGGTGAAATTTAATAACAGATATCAAAATTTCGCAGAGAAAACAAAGTATTTGGGATTTTCTTCCCAGATAAATTGAAGTAGATCATGAATGAAACCCTAAAAATCAATATCATGGTTTCTATTTAAATTTATGTTCCGCAATAAATCACAGTAAAAAAATTAACTTGTTAACAAAAACTTCTTTTAAAAAAAAAATAAAAATAAAAAATTGACCAAAAGAAAATTCCTAACTGGGTATTGCTAAGAATGGGAGAAAATCCCCTCTGCCATCAATTATGCGCCTTTGTACCTTCTGTAATTCAACGATGGAGAGGTTAGAAAATGATGGGGAGCTGCGTTGGATGAGAGAGTTGAAGAAGAAGGAGAAGGAGAAGGAGAAGGAGATGGGAGTGCATTTGAAAGAGAGAGAGTTTGAAGGAAACGGTCAGAGGCTTCAGTTTTTGACTTTGGGGCGGTGGCAGACTCGGCTTGGCGGAAGGCTGGGGGGCTGTGGTAGGCACCATTCAGGTTGGAGTTTGGACTGAAGGTTTGTTTTCCGCATCTGGAAGTATTCAAATACCATTGTGTTCGTGTATATAGTAGGGTTGTTCAAGGGTTAAATTGAAGTGAATTAAAAAAAATTATAAATTAATAATGATGTGTAAATTTGTGGAGGCTACAAAGTTGAGGTGGAACACTCTTATGATGTCAACAAAAAGTCAGAGACTTTGGTTTTATAATATACTAGTTGCTAACCCGTACGATGCACGGAAAATTTTAATAAACAATTTTATATATTGATGGGAAACTTCAACAATTTATTTAAACTAACACAGATTAATAAAGTTATGCATAGACGCATTCTATAATCCATGACTTATTGAAATCTACAATGCTAGCACCACTAATCTTTCTTTGGAAAGCTACCAAACTATTATCATTAAAGAAGTATTCTTCAGACCATGGAAACTATATGAAGCATTGAAACCACTAAAAATTTGAAACTAAAGCAAAAAGAACAGTGCTCAGTATAAACTGCAATCATAGGGATGAAAAAACTACTTGATGAGGGAACATTGCTGCCACCACCATCATCATTATCGTAATACCCAACTACAGATCTACCTTCTTTACATTGAAACTCCATTCAAAATTAACATCCATTTATTACTTCAATAACTTCCTACTTGAATAATAAAAATTTTTTGGTCTCCAAAAAAAAAAAAAAAAAAAAAAAATTTCCTTCACCACCTTGGCTGGCTTTGTAAACATGCAAGAAGCCTCTAGAAATCCTACTAAAAAAGCTAATCTTTCACCAACTATTTTACAATGCATGTCAAAGTCAAACCTTGCTTAAACCCTCTAACATTCAACATGTCTTTTTCTTTTCTATGCTTTCTTTCTTTGAAAATATATTGGACAATTATGACTGTGAACAAATAAGTAAATCACAGCCACAACAGCTGAGCCAAACACCTTATTATTTTTTTTCTTTTATCCTCAACTTTTCTCAAAATTAGTACTCTTCTTCTTACTAAATTCGAGATCCCTTAGGAAACCCACTCAAGCATTGTATTACTTCTATGTTCTTCACTTTTTACTCAACTTGTTTTCATAGCTCATATTTGTGTCCATAATTCACAGCTTTCCTAGCCTTGCAAGCCATCCTAACAACTTGCATTAAACAATCGCAGCAGAAAATTTTCTATTATTAGAAAAATTTGTAAAGTGTGTACACATATTACAATTTCGTGTAAAGTGTACATACCCATACTCTAAACCTCTAAGGAAGGAAACATCACAAACCCCTTACGTATGTGGCTTAGATTTAAAACAAACTACATATATTCCAAGTCTGATAAGCCAATCAATAGTAGAAAAATGTTCTTTATAAAATTAGATAATAACATATTTTACAAAAACATTTTATATAGACAATTCAAAGAAATCCTTTAAGAACCTGAAACCAAGAACTTAATCTCAATAGAATAACATAGCTTTCACCTAACATTGAGCATGCTCTGTCATGTATTCTATGATTGATTAGTATTGTAAGTCAAGCTTGAATTCAAGCTAATTAGTATTAGAGTCTACTGGTTTCCATTATTTTTTTGAAACATTCCACCCTAAAAATAAATAAAAAACATATCTTCTAAAGGGGAAAAAAATTACAGAACATAGAGTCTCAAAAATATTAGAAGAGAGATAGCGATAGACCTAGTGAGGTCAATAATGACAACTGAAAATGCAGGCACACCCTCCACCACAGTCGGGCTTGTGGTAGGATTCACTTAGCAGAGGGACTATGGCAGCCATTCAAGTGGGGTTGTTCTGCCTCAGGGTGTTGGGGCCTGAAACTGTTGCCGGAGAAGATAGATAGTGGAGTGGAGAGTGGAGAGAGAGGAGAAGACAGCGGTGATTAAAAATGATGGCGGGCGGTTGGGCTCCACAATAGCTGGGTTTTGGTCGCCGGTTATCCTTCCTGGAGAGAGAGGAGTTACCGTAAGGATAGAGAGAGTGCAAAGGGAAGAGAGATGAACAACGTTGGGTACAAAATTAGAAGAAATTTTTTTTTTTAATTAAAACAATGCATACATGGAAATTTTTGAGGCCTCCAAATCTAATGTGACACAACTTGAGTAAGTCAACCAATGGCCAAACATCTTTGGTTATATTGTGTTTACAAACTAGTTACTAACCCGTGCAATGCGTAAGCAAAATTCTTATGAAAGTATAGTTTATACATAAAAGCTTTCTAATTGTATAGTTTATACATAAAAGCTTTCCTTTTTTTGACTGGCATTGTTCTGTAATTCCTTCATAGCCAAATCTACCTTATAATACATACCTACATGAGGTCTTTATCTACACTTTTCAACAACCACTCTTATTTGATTAGTTTTCTAAGCTTTCATAAATTCCATATTAAGATTAGAGGTTGTCTGCATCAAATTCACTATTGTCTTCGAAGCTTCACCCACCCACCTGTGATTCTAATTGTACCATAACAGCCAAGCTATATTCAGCATGACCTCCACCTCCATGACATGCCCATTTTGCTTTAAAGACAAAATAATACTATACCTATGGAAACATCATGGTTGGTCTCTAGACTTCCAGTGCTTCTCAGTACTCCCAAATTTCATGTGTCATTGATTCTGCACTATCCCCACATATTTCACCTAAGAATGATGAAATTATTTTCCTGCAGTAAAGATTGACCTAATTCATAGGTAAAAAAATATTGTGGGTCACCTTACAAACAAAAAGTATAAGTTATGGCTGTACATTTAGTCTACAATACAAAGAGAAGTACTATTTTTTTGTACTTTTAGCACATCACAGCTCATCATGTTTGGTATAATCTTTAGCTAAATAATTGTCTTTCAAAGGCCATTATTCTTTTTGTAGTGAAAATCTTTGCAAGCACTCTGACACGTTTGATATAATGTATAGATAAATAATTGTCTTCCAAATTCAATTTTTGTACATACAATGCATTTAGTGTGCCATTCTGGTGTAATGCGTGGGATAAAAATGGAGGGAGTAGAAAAATGTTGAAAGTAATGTGGGATAATGTTTCTATATTATTTCTTGGGCAATTAGTTTGCTTGTTGTGCTGATGAATGAATCAGGCTACTTATGAGCAGTTCTAGATTGACTCGTTGGCAAGTTGCGTTTAAGTAACTCTCGCCATGCTGGGTTGGTCAACTATCAATAGCATTTTTGGTTTGTGAAACAATGGAGAAGAAAGTCATTATCGGGGTTTTTTTTTTTTTTTTGGAAGAGAAAAGAGGTTTTTTATTTTAACGCAGCAGCCTTGTTAGACTTTTTTTTAATAATGCTGATGTGTAAAACGTGGGAGCTCAAAAATAAATAAATTAAATTAAAAAAGTCAAATACTTCGGTTTTATATAAATAGGAAAGTGTTTCAAATACACCTTCTCCAGCAAATAATAGGTTGGATATGTATCCTAGGCAACATAAGCAGGTGAGAAGAATAAGCAGCTGCAAAATCCCAGTTCTGGATAACAAAAATTCAAATAAGAGGTATTTAGGGGCTATTTAGTAACGTTGTTCTACTAACGTTATTTATATTTTTTAGAAATATGTGTGGGTGAAAAAGTGTATAGAAATATATGTAATATTGTTTAAAAACTGAAAACATGTGTTTAAACACATGTACCAAACGACCCCTCAAACATTGATATTAAGATGGGGAGGTATCTCCAAATACTACTAAGGATTTTTCGGGCGATAACAAAATATCTCTTCGATCATGGAAACGTATCTTACATAAGTCGAACAATCTCTCATCTCCTGAAGTTCAGACTAATTTTTGGCACCCAACAAAACGCCCTTTCACTGCTTCTTCGCTAGAGTCTCCTGCTCACAAAAAACAAGGTCTTGACAGTGATAGCTTGAGTGTTTCTCAATCCTTGGCTGGAAGCACTTTTCCATCCCTCCTCCAACATGAATCTTTTAAGCCTTAATTGCCGAGAGCTTGGGATCCAAGAGGCAATACATGAGCTCTGCTGTTTGGCGAGCAAAGAAGATCCCAAAACTTGATTGGATATGGATGGTTCTGCAAGATTAAAGAAGAAATTGGATTTGTCACAAGGTTATGTGATCTGGTGCTTTCTTCTTCTTGTTTTCAAATTGCATATTTTTTGCAAACTGAAATTTGAGTGCAGATTTGCCCAAGCCGTTTGGCTGCAATCTCCTCTCTAGAATGGTTTTAGGCTACCTACTCATATTAACTTCATTGGCACAATGGATGCTACTCACAACTCACAAGAAACTACCTCATCAGATTTTATACTCTTTGCATAGCTTATGGATGATATGAGTTGCCGTAATAAGCTGGTTTTTTTGGATCATAAAATTCCTACTCACAAAGATTTATGGTGAAGTGTAAGCTGCATCATATGTTCGGGTAGGAGAAGAATTTGGATCCCATTTGTACAACAGCTTCTATGACGAGGAATTTGTACAACGGCTTCTGTGACGAGGAATTTGTTCACTAAGGTGGCATGGACCCTTGAAGATATTAATTTGATTAGATATAGTTTTGTTTTTATTTTTTTTCTTGTATTCTTTTATATATGATGTAATCGTGCTACTCTAGTTGTGGTTAGTATAATGAAAAGTTCATTTTCTTATATTCTTTTACGATATAATCGTGCTACTTTAGTTGTGTTTAGTGCAATAAAGAGTTCATTGTTTGGTTAGAAGAATGTTCCTCTTTTCTCTTTTCCATTATACAATATGATTCTTTATAAATAAAGCCTACTATTTTTTTTGTTAAAAAAAGAATTGGAGAGAGAGAAAGAGAGAGAGAGATATGGGATTCTTTATAAATAAAGTCTACTATTTTTTCTTCTAAAAAAAGAATTGGAGATAGAGAAAGAGAAAGAGAGAGATAGGAGAGCAAGAGAAAGAGGGATATGAAAAAAGAAAGAAAAAAATATATGATTCTTTATAAATAAAGTCTACTATTATTTCTTCTTAAAAATAAATAAAAAATAGAAAAAAAAAAGAGAAAAAAAAAAAAAAAACCTAAATATAATTGTGTCTATCTTTTTTTCTTTTTTTAAAGAAGAAGAACAAATTGACAAACCGTAGAAATTAAAAAAAAATTAAAAAAATAAAATAAAATAGGAATTCTTTTTTGATGGATGAGAAGAAGTTAAGTTTATATTAAACTATTAATTTTTTGTGTCTATCAAAATTTATCCAAAGAAGTGATTTCAAATTAAAATTTTTATCAACTTAGAAATCATAGGAGAAGAATATAAGAACCAAATATGTATGTGTGTGTAGACTAGTATTTAACTTGTGGGATATACGGGTCTATCTCTTTTTTGAAGTAGTTTTTGCTATAGAAAGCTAATAGAGGATGTTCTCAGTTTCCATAAAGCTACTAATAAGAAACATTACATACAAATCTCTGCACCAAAATAGCCATTGTTGCTAATTCTACATTACATTATTGGACATGTAATATGATTCTAGCTAATACGAAGATAGTTGATGAAAGTCGTGTGAGATATTTATAAATTAAAAGAAAAGAAAAAAAGGAAAGTTGATAGTAAATTTATTAGTGTGAAACGTGGGGGTATCTTGAAGAGCATAAATCCGTTATTAATTACTAATAGTATTAAAAATAAAAAATAAGAAGACTTTTTTATATAAAAGCCATGGTCAAATATTTCACGTAGTTTGATATAAATCTCATTAAAGTAGTCTTAGGCTTTAACTGATATTTCTAATTTGTTGTGGCTTAAATTAATAGTAAAATCTAATACGTATTTCTTTTTTGATTTTGCATAGTATATATATATATAAAGATTAAAATAATTCTTTGTTTTTTTCCTTTTTAATTGTACATTAAGATTCTAGTCTTAGAAATTCTTATCATTTTTTGAGAGAGTTTTAACCTATAACATTTGCTCCTAATAATATCTATTTATCATCAAACAAGATACAGATCGATTTTTGGTGTCGGTGGAAATTGAAACCCCATATCATTAAAGAGTTTAAACATTAAAGAGTTTATCATTATAAATTTTTATCATTGATATGAAACATTAAATTACTAAATGTAAAATATTAATCAAACTTAAATTAAAATTAAACTTAGGATTCCGATCCTCAACATCCTCAATTATCCAATAAATGTATGAAAGACAAATTTAAAGAACAACTCGATCAATATTTCTAATAAATTGGAAGACAACTTTAAAGTATTTTTTATTTTCTTCCTTTGTTCCTTTGTTGGTGTGAGTTGTACATTGCATTCAACACTAATTTTTTTGAAACTTTGTAGAATCACCATCTTGTTCACTTGATAAGTTGCTATCAAGTTCAAGTATCACTAATATAAGTCTGTCAATAGAACAAGTTTGAGAAATAATTTATGACATGTAAAAGTTAAATATAAAATTTGTAATTTTGCTCCATTAAAAAATGCGCACATTTGTTATTTTAAAGTCAAAAACTTTCTTGAGGGTGTAGAACTCTCATCTATACTAATCTCCAAATAAACCAATATTTATAATATAGGGTTTCTAATTCTAATTCCTAATCAAATTTGGGGTTGGAATATAATGGGCTGGGTTGGGCATGACTTGAAAACAGGGGAAATAATTTGTTTAGGTCGATGGCTTGTTGATTTCAATTTTTGGGTTGGGCTACGTTGACTTGGGGCTTCACAAATGTATGTGGGCTGGTGTGTATTAAGGTGAAGTGGTTTGGACTGGGTACTTTTTCAGATTGGGCCATTTATTGAGCAGGGTTCGGATTGGGATAAGGCCTTTGGAAAACTGGCTTGGGATTCTACAAGAAATGGGCTTAAGCGAACCAGGTCAATTCTTCAGAGAGCTCAACAAATAAATCAGCAACATATTCTGATATCTTTCTCTCAATCTCACACACTCTCTCTCTAAATCTCCAAGAGCTCACCTTCACAGTGGAGATCCCTGAGATCAGCCCCTCCTCTCTCATGATTCTGGACACATCATGAAGGAAGGTTTCAAAATACCTATAAGCTCTTTCAGCAATCACCAAATTGCTTCCACTTCAACCTCAAAAGTCCTTCAGCAATTAAGCTTTCTTTGCCATTACCCTCAACACAAAGCAACAAACAAATCGATACCTTTTTTCCCTTTTACTTCCAAACTATGCACTTTGCTAGTATTGGGATTTGCAGAAAACTTCTAAACTCATCCTTCGCTGGGCATGGCAGCGAGTAGAAATAAAATTCAGTAGTATCTAGTAGCAAGCCTACATTTTTTCTATCCACGAATCTTAGCTTCCATGGTTATACCAAATTTACCATCACGAAAAAATAAAATTCGCAGATAGATGGCATGGCAAGGCCAAGGTTAATGAAGGAGGAAACTCTGTCATGGCTGGGGTGGGGCGGTGGTAGACTTGGCTTGGCAGTGGGCTGAGTGGCTGTAGTAGGCACCGTTCAGTTTGGAGTTTAGACTGAGGGGTTTGTTTTCTGCGTCTAGGTCTAGAAGTATTCAGAGACCATCGGGTTCATGCATATGGTATGGTTCATGCCACAAAAATCTGCATATGAAATGAATTGAAAAGGGACGTTTAACAACGTTTCCTTCTTTTCGATCTTTTGTTGTCGAGCGGCTTGGTTAGATTTTTTTTTTTTTTTTTTTTTGAAAGAAAAGCGATAAGAAGTATATTAGTCTAAAAAAAAAAAAAAAAAAAAAAAAATACAACGATTTTAGCACTTGAAGGTTGTACAATTAGAAGAGCCAACTCAGTGGCTATCAACCTCAGGGAAAAAACCAAAAAATAAAGAATTCTGAAAAAAAGAAAAAGAAAAACAGAGACACAAAAAAATATAAAAAAGGGGATGAGTCCCACAAACAGGGCTCATCGGTTGGAAAATGCCCCAGTAAGTCTCTTGTACTCTTCCAGAAAAGACGAAGCACCTTTAAAAATCACACAAGGAGGAGTCTGCACCTGCTCAAAATGGAACTTGTTTCTAGCATTCCATATAGACCACGAAACCATTGCCCAAGTCTCTAGCTCTGAGGTTGTTAGCCGCGTCATCATCATTTGTGCTAGCTCATAGAAACTTAAAACCCCCGATCTACTCTTCTGCAGCTTCCCACGCACCAAGGCCCAAACATTTTGAGCATACGGGCAATCCCATAAGATATGAGTCGTTGTCTCATCATGCTGTCCACACAGGGTGCATCGTGGATCAACCTGGATCTTGCGACGGAGTAAATTCACTCGAGTGGGGAGGATGTCTGAGCTCGCACGCCATAGAAAGTTACGGACCTTAGGAGGGGTGTTCAGGGACCAAAACGTCTTCCACATCCTCACATCCTGCCTTGCATTAGAGTGCTCACCTGATGGAGGGTTCAGGAGCTTCACAGCGATCTGGTAGGCAGTTTTGACCGAGAATGTTTTACTCTTGTTCTCATTCCAACAAAGCTTGTCTCGTGACCCAGGCGGACCAAGCTTTAGGTGAAAAATATCACTTCTCGTGGAGTCATGGAATAGAGACTGGATTTTTGCTCGATCCCATTGCCGTGTGGTTGCATTGAGTAAACTACTCACCTTGAGGGATTTGTCTACCCTAGGACGAAAACATGGCGGGCGAGGCAGCCACTTATGACTTTCTATCCCAATCTGCTCCCCATCACCAACCTGCCATATTGAACCCTCTCGGATGAGGTCTCTCGTTTGGAGCAGACTACGCCAAACATAAGATGGATTTTATCCGAGTTCAGCATCCATAAAGGAGCAAGAGGGGAAATATCGTGCATAAAAAATGATAAAATGACAACGACTCAAAGAGCGGTATAAAAATGTCAAAGATAAAATTTGTTATAGTTTTATCATGACAATGTGCATTGAGTTTACAAAGATTTATGAAAAAAATTTAATTAAGAAATTTTATTTCAAAGCCTTTAGCTTAACGATACTCCCTAATATATCAATATTTAATAGAGATGTTCAAGGTTTAATCCCCCTTTCTCAATTATCAAATTATTAAAAAAAAATTAAGACATTTTCTATTAAATTCAATGTCTTCCTCTTATTTGCAAGTAGGTAAGCATGGAAATATTTGCACTTTGAATGAAATTGATATATGAAAAGGAGCTTAGAACTAATGATCTCATTTTATAATTGTTCCATAAATT